>NC_138342.1:48134053-48739053 GCF_046562875.1 Panthera onca
AAAGCCTTGCAGGAATAGCAAGCAAAGGAAAAAGAAGCTTTTTTTTTTTTTTTTTATTTAGGTAGAATAGGTCCTCAAAGCTCACATAAACTTCAGCCCTGTATACAAAGGTAGTAAATTATAGAGAAAAATGAAGAGAAAGACCCCACTTGTAAAAACATTTGCCTAAAAAAACCCCTTGAAATAGACAGCTAATCTTAAAATGGTAGGTGTCAAATATTTTTCTTTATTAGTAGGAGTACCGTTATTATTATCTCCACTTGATAGATGTTGACTACTTAGTCACATAGGGACACATTAGCACGAATTACCCAGATAGTCCTGTCATAGCTAGATTTAGACTCAGACACCAGGTTTTCTCTTAACCTCTATGCTCCCCTGCCCAACTTTCATTCAATAGTTATTGGAAGTCTCGTGCTGTTCCCAATATTTTTGCACATGGTGACGGTTAAAAATCTTCAGAGAACCCTAGGGAATAAATGCTAATATTATTCTCATTTGCCAGATAAGTGAACTAAGACATAAAACTAATATATACTAAATAGGAATACAAGCTAAGAGAATTTGGTTCCAGAGTCCTGACAACCTTAACCTTCAGGAGGCTGGTCTTTAAAAGCGGTATTTGGTTTTTGAACAAATGAGAACATATCTAATATGAATTTGGCATGGAAAAATTCAAATAAAGTTATACAGTCCCTGTCTTTAAGGTGCTCACCATCTAATAAAAACAATAATTGTAGAGAACATTTGGAAAAAGTGTTAGGTGGGGGAAAAAATCAGTCTTGAAATTTGCATACACATTCTAGAAGGGATCTTTGAGTACAGTTGTTAGAACCTAGTAGTTGGGAAAATATTATTTGCTAACATATGCCTTTTTTACATTTAAAAAGTAAATTATTATGCCTTAATTATCTTTAATTCCACTCCAAAATTCTTTGATTTATCAGGAAACATGTAAGTATGAGGAATTGTTGACACAAGTGCTTTGAGAGTTGAAAATATTGGATTAATCACTACTCTTATTTAAAAAGGAACATGAAGAAAAAAGTAAATTTTTAAATTAATTTTCATTAAGTTTATTATATTTATATTTATTTTCTATCTTGTCATTTAAAATGTTGAGTTTATATAGCTTTTAATTTTAATTTTTTTTAGATAAAAAAGAATAAGAATATGTCATAGCAATTCATTTTCATTTTTTAAATTTTTTAAAAAAGTTATTTATTTATTTTTGAGAGAGAGAGTGAGAGCAGAGGAGGGGCAGAGAGGAGAATTCCAAGCAGGCTCCTTGTGGTCAGTACAAGGTGGTGAGGCTCGAACTTGAATGGTAAGATCATGACCTTAGCCAAAACCAAGAGCTGGACACTTAACTGACTGAGCCACCCAGGCACCCTGAGTCATAGCAATTTTTAAAAATAATTAGTTAAGGGGTGGCTCAGTCGGTTAAGTGCCCGACTTGAGCTCAGGTCATGATCTACTGGTTTGTGAGTTTGAGCCCCGCATTGGGCTCTGTGCTGACAGCTCAGCTTGGAGCCTGGGGCCTGCTTCGGATTCTGTCTCCCTCTCTGTCTCTCCCCCACTTATACTCTGTCTCTCTTTCTCTCCAAAATAAATAGACATTAAAAATTAATAATAATTTGTTGATTGTAACTTCATGGGTCTAGCTCTAATCAACTCAAAAGACTTAAACATCCTTAGATGCATATCTAAAAATTACTATTTTTCCTTATTAAAAATAAATAAACTGAAAAGTTGACTCCAGATTCATAATCAGAAACTTGATTTTCCCTGTTACTTTCAAATAGCAGTGATAATTGTTAGACTTAACTTCAGCATTATAAGGATAAAAAGAACTAACTTCATGCTACTGCTGTATTAGCTCAGAGATTAATAATCAGTCAGAGCCTGTGTCTTTGAGAAAGACCTCTTCATTGAGTGATACAAATTCTACTGATTCCTGAAGCCATTATAATTTAATAACTACCATTATTTGTTCCTTATAGGACATCACCTAAGTAAAAGATATTGTTCCTGCACACAAGGCTGGATCTTCCTAAATAATATGGCTGTTCAAGTACCTGTATTTCTGGTTATTAATGTGGCTTAACATTGTACATATTTCTATATTAACATATTAAAATAGTTACACAACCTGCTTAGGTAAACTTAAAGCTTCTGAGAACCAATGATAGCAAATTAATACACATATCATTTAAGGACCTTTGATGTTCCAGATGAGTTGTTGGATGTATTACCTCTAATCCCCCAAACAACCATGCTAGGTGAGAAAACCAGAGAAGCAGAGAAGTAAACTAGCCAGAGACACTGATGTTTTCATATAACTTGCTGTGAGTTTGAAGTCTGTACATGACATCCTATCGATGCTCATAAAAAGGATATATAATTTTTATTTCTGGTCTCAATTGAAGTTATTAGAAAATAGATTAATTCCATAAAGCTGCTTTCCAGATTTCATGGAAATGTGAGAATAGGAAAATGGAGAGAATGCACACACACACTCACTTTTCAGATTTTGGAATAACAAAAAGGGATACTAAATATTACATCACAGAAAGTTACATGAGTTCTAAAATATGTCTCTATATGAAGAGGGATGGGTTGCCCAAACCATATACTAAGAGCTAGAGGCTTTTATTTATATTGGCATGTAAGTTGTTTTGGTATTCCAATGTTGATATAATGAAATATTAAGCTATATTCTAATAAGCCCATAATGTTAATAAGATACCTAACTTTCAGTCCTGCCCTTATCATAAATATGTGATCAGGTAAGTCTCCTAATTCCCAGAACCTGAAGTTTATCATGTGTAAATGAAATTATCAATTAGATGATTTCAAGCCCATCCTTACCTTAAAAATCTTGATTTTTATTAGAATAATTGCTAGTGAGTATCTGGATTCACTTAGAAAATGTGTATACATTGAGACCAAAACTGGTGAGTCCCAGTTAGAAATCATGTTCACTATTTGCTATATATTTATTATTGAGATTACATATTCGGTTAATAAAAGTCTCTTAACAGATGAGATTCCTGAGTCAGCCTTGCATATAAAGATTACTGACTATCTCCAGGGAAGGAGATTGCCAGGAACAAGATCCCTGCATCCTTGAACCTACTATGGTCACAAGTTTCCATGGGTTATATACACAGAGGACATATCAGTTTCCTTTTATGACTAGCTAGAATTTGGCCAGGGATGGCAAAGTTAGATGCAGTCAGGGGTCAGGCAGATGCTGAAAGGGCCAGATACATAACATTTGGAAGTGGAAGACTTATGGCAATCCAGGAAACACATGATCTATGAAGATATTAAAGGAAAAGTTTAATTTTAAGATTACAGCATCGATCCTGAACTCATCTCCTCCCATGGACATACAGGGTCTACAGCTACATATGGAACAATTTCCTCTCAAAATCCTAAAGCCTGGCTGAGCAACTAATAGGCATCTGGCAAAGGAGGAGAAAACCACATCAAAGCAGATAGGAGAAGCTGGCACACAATCCCTCCATAAACCCCACCCCTGCCACAGCACCATGGAAGGCTCCCAACAGGGCTGTGTCTGAAGATTTACAAGACACTAGCAATCTGAGAAACTCTTCTTAAAAAGCTCATGTTCTCCAACTCACCCGCCCCGGGCCCAACTCAGAGGGAGCCAATTGCACCCAAACTTAAAATGAAGTAGGCTCACCTGCTTATATTAAAACCTCAGCCTGAAGAGCGGGAATCTAACTTAACACACACATCTAAGAGCTTGCTGGAACACTCTGTGGACGGAGAATGGTGGTTGCCATCTTCACATTTCCCCTTGGCTGGGCTCCAGAGCATCACTATCCCTAGGATGCAAACCTTTACGTGCATCTAGCTCCCTGATTCTTGCAGCTGACACCCAGGGAGTACCTCTTGATCACCTGGCACTGGAGGCCAGGGAGCTTGCATTCCTGGTCACATGGGACCAAATTAATTGGTGTCACTCAGAAAGAAGCTCTTAACCTTGTCTGGCACCCTGATTTTGTGACTGCTGCCAGGGGGACACTACTACATCGTTGGGCTCTGCTGACCAGCAGGGCTTTTGTTTGTGAGTCATGAAGATAGTAACCAGTGAAAAAGTTCTTAAACAGCTACAATTACCAGGGCTCAGCAAGAGGCAACAAGCTCAGGAGATCAGTGTTTCTGTGAAGGAGGCCTATTAGCTGGTCATCAAGGCTGTAGGCTGTGGGGAGGTTTCTGATGAAAAGTCCATCTGACACCTGACTGTAATTCCATCCAGAGACCTTAGAGGGTGGGTGCTGTCCTCATATTCACCCTCCGCCATGATTCACAGCCCCAGTGTCTCTAGGAGAGTGGCTTTGCATACACCTGCTGCCTGGTTTTTGTGGCTAATGCCACAGTTACTCCAAGGCTATCATGGACTAATAGTCATAATTCTTTTGACCCTCCTCACATCAATAAATTTGTTCTATATCTTTTCTTAAATAAAAGTCTCTTGATGGAGTGCCTGGGTGGCTCAGTTAGTTTAGCATCTGACTCTTGATTTCAGCTCAAGTCATAATCCCAGAGTAGTGGGATCCAGCTCCAAATTGGGCTCTGTGCTGACAGTGCATAGCTTGCTTGAGATTCTCTTCACTCCCCCTGCCCTTGTCCCTCCCCTGCTTGAACACACACACACACACACACACACACGACACAGACACAGACACACACTCTCTCTCTCTCTCTCTCTCTCTCTCTCTCAAAATAAATAAATAAACTTAAAAAAAATCAAAGTTTCTATTACTGCTGTGCCCAATGGTGTGGGGTGGAAGTTATGCTGTGGCAGTTTCTGGTTCCTTGCCTTAAACAGGCATCTTTCATTTTCTCTTGGAACACTAGCTTTTAGGACTCAGCCACCATACCATCAGGAACACAGGAAGTTTTGTAGAGACTCCTAAGTGGAGAGGAGTTGAGAGTCCCAAATGATAGTCATGGCTCAGATACCAGGTGACAGCCTCCATAACCATATGTGTAAGCCATCTTGGAAGCTGAATTTCCAGCCCCAGTTGACCTTCCCCAGACGACCTTGATATACAGACAAGCCTTCACACTGGCTTCACACTGCCAAAACGCAGTTTCATGGACAAGATAAATTATTTATTTATTTATTTATTTATTTATTTATTTATTTTTGATGCCACATTTTAATAGGGCAGTTTATGATGGAGCAGTGCATGACAGGAACAAAACTCTACTGAGTTAGAGAAAGTTCCTGTGTTTTTTTTTTTTTTTAAAGTATTTATTTATGTTGAGAGAGAGAGAGTGTGTGTGAGTAGGCTAGGGGCAGAGAGAGACGAGAGAGAAAATTCCAAGCAGGCTCTGATCTGTCAGTGCAGAGCCCATTCCTGGACTCAATCTCATGAACCATGAGATCATGACCTGAGCTGAAATCAAAAGTTGGACGCTTAGCCCACGGAAACACCCAGGCATCCCTCTTGTGCCTATTTTCTTTTGTTCACTTTACCAGTATTCTAGAAGAAAGGTCGTGGGGGAGGATGAAAAGAAAAAGAGAGAGAGTCTACAAAAAAATTATACCTGAATTATTTTTTCATCTATTTATGTCTACACAAAAACACTCCATTGCTTGGCATCCCACCCCATTTTGTGTCTCAGAGAATTTTCTTGCATCCTTCAGAATGTCTTTCGTGAACATTAGCTCTTCTTTTAGGCCTAAATGGGAGAGGGATACCACAGAACTCCCTAGAGGCTAGAGTTAAATGTGCTGAACTTTAATGTCTTCCTTTCCTCTTCTTCCTTCTTCTCCTGCTCTAAAATTATTAGCTATAGGTTATATTTTTCCTGATATAAATGATTCCATAAATGGGCCTTATACTATGAGTTTCTTTACACTCTAAGAAGCTATGTAGTGCATGGAAAGCCCTTGGGTTTTGGAATCCCTCTAATCTGGGTTTGATATTGTTTTGTGCCATTTATTATCTCTATGGCATTTGTCATTTAATTAACCTTTCCACAAATCAGGTATTTTTTAATCTGTTAAAAATGTCATCAACAATTTGCTTTGCGGATTAGATAAATGAAAATTAGTTACTGATGACAAAAATTTCCTTGCAAAATTGGGATAAAAATTAAGTAAGAGAATTTATCTAAAGTTCCCAGTATGTTTCAGACAATGATAAACGGTAGTTTTTGTTTTTGTTCATAACAATATTTTCTACATATAAATAATGGTTAAAATGGGACAACAAGGTGACTTCTTTCACAGGATTTATTTTTATTTTGGTATTTTCTATTTTAGAATGGATGAAAATATGAATCATTGAATATGACAACAAACAATAGAATGAAAGGTTCATTTGGATTCTGCTATTCAGAAGACTGAATAGCTGATAAGAAATATTCATAAACCTTAATTTTACAACAATGTTTTACAAGAAACTTTTGAGGATTACTTGAAAAGACTCACTAGTGGTAGATAAAGTTAACATATTCTATTTTGAATATCCAATACACTGGAAATACACTGGCAGATTTAGAGGTCCAGCTCTAAATCTGCATTTTAGAGTCTGCTTCCTAACATCACTCCAGGCCTAAGTGTGTTATATGGGCTTCCCGGAACAACCATGAAATGGGGGGCTGGGGTGCTTTTGAGATATACATCCGGAAAAAAAAACCCTGAGAAATCCATGTTTAAGCAGAGGGAGAAGCTAACAAATAGGGTATCAATAGAAGATTCAGCCAGTTCTATAAGGAGCTGCATTTCCCCACTAGAGTGAGAGCTGAGAATGGTCTCACTCCTATTATTCTAAAGTGGGGAAGTGCAGGCCCTCAAGGCCTTGAAGAAGGAATCAGGACAATTTCACAATATCTTCTACAATACCCTGCTGGATCCAAAACAATTTTAAGTTATTTATTAGGGTTAGTAACTTTTTTTCAAAACATGTTTCCAAAAAGCAGAAGATAAGTATCTTTGATATGTTAACAGGAAAATACCTAAAAACAAAATTAGAAAACCTAATGTGTTTCTTGTACAACTATAGTGTATATGAAGCAGTTGGCAATGTAATGCAAATATCTGAAAGTTTTTTTTTTGTTTGTTTCCTAAACAAGGGCCCCAGTGATGTACTACACTGTAATTAACACTGAAATTCTGGGAACTACTTTATCATTTCCAGGCATTATAGTTCCAAAGCTGGGAAGTGAACACTGTACATGAGATGATTGATTCCCCATGGATTACAACAGTCTGAAGTTCCCTTCATTATGCAAATTAATAAAATTCAAAGTATACAAAATATATATTAGTCATTGATGATTAATTCATCCATATCTGGGTACTGAAAGGCTGGCTACTTAAGCCACACAGATTTATTTTTTAACCTTTTCAATTTAGAGAGATTTTTGTATATCCACATTCTTTTTATGTATTGGCAAAAATTTTAAGGAAATCCTAAAACTTCAATATGGTATATACTTATACACTGAAAATACACTGAAAATATACTTATACACTGAAAATTCAGTCTATATGTATAACTTTTGAAATTTGAAACAAATAGAAGAACCTCTAATGAATATGATTTTATTGTATTATTTTTGAAGAACAGCACAAAAAAATTAAAAATTAAAAAAACATTTAAAAATACTCTTACATAAAGCTAAAACTATAGTTTTTTCTCTGTATTTTGAAAACAAAAAACAAGTAATAGAAGATTCTACTTTGTAAAAAGTGCGTCCGACACATTTACAATTAATATCTTTAATGGCAGAGGGAAAAAACAAACACACTTCAGCAATATCAGCATATAGAAGCTCAAAGTGGCTAAAGGCAGTCATTCCTTTGAAATGTTCTCTTTTCACAGGATACCTGCAGGCTTTGCATTTCCTCCAAACTAAGTTTAATATAAAGCAAATCCCACCACAGCTGTCTTCAATCTCTCTAGTAAAATGACCCTGAACAAAGATGATCTTTGGCATTAGCCCCTGTCAAAATGACAGTTCCCCAAATTGAGAAGTCAATTCTCAGGAAAAACAATAGAAAATGTGGTTGGAGGTTAGGAGAAAAATAAAATTTGAAGTGCTAAATGGTACCTATGCACTGAGTAACATCTTAATTATTTTATATAACAAATCTATTCACTGGTATAGTTATAATTTATGACGCTTAGCAAAGTATAATGTCCTCCTTTCCTAAATTTGCTTCAGTGAACCAAAACTAGAATTAGTCCTGTATGTTGTTAACATGCATAACACAAACACAGTCATCCTCTCCTTGTGTTTCTGCTGACAGGGACTGATACTTTCTTGAAGAGATATATCTCTATTTAGACATCTTATTAGACATCTATAACTGTATCAATATCTAAATATTAGTAAACTTAAGAGACAGTGATATAGATAATTATACCTCAAGTAGAACTAAGGTTTTGGGGTTTTTTGTTTGTTTGTTTGTTTGTTTAGGTCAGAAAACAGAACTATGCCAGATATAGCTCAGAACACATACCTATATAAGATTGCCTGAATTAAATTATAACTGAGAACCATAATAAGTGGGTTTGGCAAGCAGTTTCCTGGGCTGTTATTTTATCCACTCTGTCTAACCCTACCTGCCACATAGAGAATAGTCTTAAGAATCTAACTTAGAAAAAAGAAACAAAAGATTGAAGCAATTATTTATATGTTCCAATCTAAAATAAAACATCATTGTTTCATTCCTTTGGTACTTCAAGTGTAATGTGATCAGTGTTTTACATTATTGTTGTTACTGTTATTATTAATTTCCTCTTTTACTATTTCTTTTTAATACTGTTTTCTGAGAATATCAGTAGATACATTAGAGTTCTGCTAAACATGATGTAAATTCTGGATATCACTTAGATGATCTAAAATACTTAAGTGTCTGAAAAGAAAAACTAAGGTGATAATACAACTAAGATTAAATTTTGGTATTAGAATCTCAGGAAGTAACTTATAAATTAGAAAAAAAAACTTTAAAAATCATTTTTTTCTTTTATAATCATAAAGGACATTTATTTCGGAAGAAAATAAATAACTAATCTAGAGTAATGAACATGTCCTAAATACTTTTAAAAAAATACTATGTTTCCATCTATCACAATATATCATATTAATTTTTTTTGCATGTTATCTGTATTATTGAAACATTGGTATTACATCTCCCTATATTTTATTTCATCATAACATTAAAACAATCTTATTAGAAAATGATGTAAACATGATGCAAAGTAAATAGTATAAGAGCAGGCTTCCTTCTCTGCCTGTGATTTCTATAACTGTGATTGAGAACTGTGAAAAGAGTATTTTTCTCACAAGGATAGACATCAAGAAAGTTATCCTTTGCTTTCTTTCACAGATTAAATCTGTTCTCCATGACTGTTTCCTTCATAATGGACTTTCTATTTATCAATTTTTTTACAATCTGCTTAGTGTAGAAAAGGACTACAGCAACTAGATGCCTAGGTGTCAAAGGTAGAAAAACCAATCTAGGATACACTTCTGGAGGCTGCAGTCCATTCATACAGTTGGGGAACAAAGTCAGTCTCCACCTGAATTCCCATTCTGGGAATCAAGAAACATTGAATTCCCATTCTGGGAGTCAAGAAACACTGAGTTCAAAGATCTCTTACTCTTACAATTGTGTGGAATGTTTTCAACCACTCTCCCATCCTTGGTAATATGAGAAAAAGGATTGTAATTTCCTTTCTACTTCTCTGAGTCAACTGCAAAGCCTGTATCTTCCCACAAGATGGAAAACAGCAAGCGCTCTCTGTAAGCAATGGGATTCCCTGGAGGCAGCATGGGGCAGCGAAGAGGAGCATGGTGCTCCAGTGGTATTCAACCAAGTTCAAATCCTGCCTTTACAGGCTATGATATATCAGAAGCCAAGTGGCCACTAAAATAGGTTAATAATAATGCCAGTTTTTTTTTTTTATTTCAAAACCAGACAAAGACCTCATTAAACAGGAAGAATTCCAGGCCAATATCCCTCTTGTACATGGATGCAAAAATTCTCAACAAGATACTAGCAAATTTAATCCAACAGTAAATTAAAATAATTATTCACCATGATCAAGTGGGATTTATTTCTAGGCTGCAAGGATGGTTCAATATTTGCAAATCAATCAACATGATACACCACATTGATAAAAGAAAAAAAGAACCATATGATCCTCTCAGTAGATGCAGAAAAAGCATTTGACAAAATACAGCATCTATTCTTGATAAAAACCCTCAACAAAGTAGGGATAGAGTGAACACACCTCATCATTTCGAAGGCCATATATGACAGGCCCACAGTAATATCCTCAATAGGGAAAAACTGAGAGCTTTTCCTCTATGATCAGGAAGAAGGCAAGGATGTCCACTCTCACCATTGTTATTTAACATAGCCTCAGCAATCAGACAACAAAAAGAAACAAATGATATCCAAATTGGCAAGGAAGAAGTCCAACTTTCACTATTCACAGAGGACATGATACTCTGTATAGAAAAACTGAAAGACTCCACCAAAAAATTACTATAGGTGGTACATGAATTCAGCAAAGTCACAGGATATAAAATCAACGTGCGAAAACTGGTTGTATTTCTATAAACTGATAACAAAGCAGGAGACAGAGAAATCAAGGAATCAGTCCCATTTGCAACTGCACCAAAAACCATAATATACCCAGGAATAAACCTAACCAGTTTATTTTTACAGAAGTAAAGATCTGTATTGTGAAAACTATAGAATGCTCATGAAAGAAATTGAGGATGACACAAAGAAATGGAAAACCAGTCCATATACATGGATTGGAAGAACAAATATTGTTAAAATGTCTATTATTGCCCCAAAACAATCTAAATATTTAACGGAATCCCTATCAAAATACCACCAGCATTTTTCACAGAGCTAGAACAAACAATACTAAAATGTGTATGGAACCAAAAAAAGACTCCAAATAGCCAAAGCATCTTGAAAAAGAAAAGCAAAGCTGGAGGCATCACAATTCCACACTTCAAGCTATATTACAAAGCTGTAGTCATCAAGACTGAATGGCAATGGCACAGATCAGAAGCACAGATCAATAGAACAGAATAGAAAACCCATAAATGGACCCACAACCGTATGGCCAACTAATCTGCAACAAAGCAGGAAAGAATATCCAATGGAAAAAAGTCTCTTCAACAAATGGTATTGGGAAAACCGGACAGCAACATGTAGAACAATGAAACTGGACCACATTCTTACACCATACACAAAAATAAATTCAAAATGGTTGAGAGACCTAAATATGAGACAGTAAACTATAAAATTCCTACAGAAGAACACAGGTGTTAACCTCTTTGACACTGCCCATAGCAACTTCTTACCAGACACGTCTCTGGAGGCAAGAAACAAAAGCAAAATGAAGTATTGGGACTTCCTCAAGATTAAAAATCTTCTACATAGTGAAGGAAATAATCAACAAAACAAAAAGGCAACCCACAGAATTGGAGAATATATTTGTGAAAAACATTTATGATAAAGACTTAGTATCTAAAATCTATAAAGAACTTATAAAACTCAACACCAAAAAAAAATCAAATAATCCAGTGAAGAAATGGTCAGAAGACATGAATAGACATTTTTCCAAAGAAGACATCCAGAGGGCTAACCGACACATGAAAAGATGCTCAACATCACTCACCATCAGGGAAATACAAATCAAAACTATGAGATATCATCTCACACCTGTCAGAATGGCTAAAAATAACAACTGAGGGAACAACAGATGTTGGCAAGGGACCACTGTGAAAAACAATATGGAGTTTCCTCAAAAAGTTAAAAATAGAGCTACAGGGACTTCTGGGTGGCTTGTTCAGTTAAGCATCTGAGTCTTGATTTTGACTCAGGTCATGATCTCACTGTTGTGAGATTAAGCCCCATGTTGGGCTCTGTGCTGACAGCACAGAGGGTGTTTGGGATTCTTTTTCTTCCTCTCTCTCTGCCCATCCTCCACTCATTCTCTCTCTCAAAATAAATAAGTAAACATTAAAAAATCTGCATATGAGTGAAATCATATGGTATTTGTCTTTGACTGAATTATTTCACTTGAATTATATTCTTTAGCTCCATACATGTCATTATAAATGGAAAGATTTCATTCTTATTTTATAGCTAAATATCATTCCATTGTGTGTGTGTGTGTGTGTGTGTGTGTGTGTATCTCACTTATTCATCCATTAATCAATCAATGGACACGGGTGGTTCCATAATTTTGCTATTGTAAATAATGCTGCCATAAACATGGGGGTGCATGAATCCCTTTGAATTAGTGTTTTTGTATTCTTGAGATAAATATGCAGTAGTGCAATTGCTGGATCATAAGGTATTTCTATTTTTAACTTTTTGAGAAAACTTCATACTCTTTTCCATAGTGGTGCACTAGTTTGTATTTTCACCAACAGCACTCAATTATTCCTTTTCCTCCACATTTTCATCAACACCTGTTGTTTCTTGTGTTGTTCATTTTAGCCATTCTGAGTGGTATGAAATGATACCTCATTGTAGTTTTTACTTGCATTTACCTGATGATAAGTGATGGTGAATACCTTTTCATGTGTTTATTGCCCATGTGGATGTCTTCTTTGGAAAAATATCTGTTCATGTTTTCTGCCCATTTTTCTTAAATGTTCATTTATTTTTGAGAAAGAGAGAGAGAGAGAGGATGAGTGGAGGAGGGGAAGAGAGAGAGGGAGACACAATGTGAAGCAGGCTCCAGGCTCTGAGCTGTCAGAACAGAGCCCAACATGGGGCTCGAACCCACAAACCATAAGATCGTGACCTGAGCCGAAGTCAGATGTTTAACCAAATGAGCCACCCAGGCGCTCCTTTAAGTTTTGTGGATTGTTTCCTTCACTGAGCAGAAGGTTTTTATTTTGATATAGCCCCCATAGTTTATTTTTGTTTTTGTTTATCATGCCTTAGTAGACATATCTAGAGAAAAGTTGCTATGGCTGATGTCAAAGAGATTACTGCCTATTCTCCTCTAGGATTTTTAATGTTTCAAGTCCTTACATTTAGGTTTTTCATCCATGTTTAATTTATTTTTGTGTATGGTGTAAAAAAGAGGTCCAGTTTCTTTTGTATGTTGTGGTCCAGGAGAGGAAACATCCTGTGGCGGGTAAAGATGTATGTTTCTCTTTCCTTCCCTCAAAACACATGCTGAAACTCCAGAAAAAGTGTATCTAGTGTGATATTAATTCATAGATCACTTCTACATAGAGTCAAGCTAATATGCAGCATTTATTTAAAAAGGATAGCAACCTATCATACTTTTCTAATTTTATGTGGGTATTGAAAGCTAGCATTCACTAGCCTTTTCCTGTTATGTCATAGTAGATTGTAATTTTCAAAAGACCAGGGACTTTGTCTTTCATAAATTGCTTAGAACTTGATTCTTACAGCAGTGACTCATCAGTAATTATGTGTTGCCAGGAGGGAGAATTAGAAGAAATTCTATCTAATTTTTCCTTACAGTGCTTAGTGATGTCTCCAGTAAATAGTAAATAAATAGTATTTATAATTATGCTTACTATACACTAATAAATAAATAGTATTGTAATTGTATTTATTATACAGTAATACAAATAACAGTATTTATTAATTGGCTCTTATAATCCCTGGATACTTGTAATTTGCCTCAATTGTTTCATCTACCAAAAGGGTATTATAATAATATCTACCTCATAGCAGCATTATGAGAGATAAAAGAGAATATAAAGTTTTCCAACTTTCAAAACTATTACTACCACATAATATGCACTAGATGAATGTTAGAATTTTTTATTATTGTATCTTTTATCTCATTTTATTATTGTGTCTTTTATCTCATAATTAACATTACTTTTTTTTCCAAAAAACTCTTCAAAGTTTTTTTCATCAAATTTTATTTATTTTTCAAAATCTAATGCTTCTTGGTTTTCAATATACTAGACCTCTCTTAACTTTACTTACTGGTGTAGGTGTTGATAACACCATAATTTTCCTTTAGAGACTCCACATCCTCCCTCATACTCCAAGTGAGTTTGGGTCTTATTTCATTCATGACTGTAAAAGATACAACATCCAGGTCTGGATGGAGAAAATGACTTCTTTGGATTTTGCCAATTTGTGTGTGTGTGGGGGGAATGATTTGCTCTATTTGGACCCTGCTATTAAATTGGTAATCTTTCTGTCTCTCTGTGTTGTCAGCTGCTGAGCCTGACGAAGGAGCCAATATAAACTCAAAGCTGAAAGATACAGAGGACAAGACCTGATAACATCTGATTACCTAAAGCCATGTGAACTCCAATGAATTTCATTGTTTTGTTTTACTCCAAGGTCAGTAAACTTTTTCTGTAAAGGGCTAGATGGTTAATATTTTACACTTTGTGCACCATATGGTTTCAGGTGCAACTATTCAACTCTGTTGATGGACATGGCTGCAATGCAATTCAACTTGATGTGCAAAAACAGGTGTTAGGGTAAATTTGGCCCATAGACCATAGTTTATCAATTCTTGCGTCATCCTGACCAAATCAAGATTTTTAGCTGGCAAACTAAGTGGTTTTAACAAATACCCATGTGCCAGCAATGGATTAGTAGAGTTTTAGGCCAGAAAACTGAAAATCATTCTATATTCCTTTTCATGATTCCTCTATATAATAAAACAATAAGGTCTAGAGAATGCATTTCTCTCAAATGTTTTCTTTATCTATTCATCTTCCAAACTCACTTTTAACTTGTCTTTCTAAATCACCATTATCTCCTGTTTGGAGTCGTACAAAAACTTTTTACATATTTCTTTGTGTCTAGGATTGACTCTTCCAATTATTTTCTACACTAAGGGCTCTATGATATTTCTGTAATGCATATCTTGGCATATCAAACTCATATCCAAGTGAACTTCTATGAACCTTCAACTTGGTTATATCTCCTGTCATAAAACGTCATTTGATTTATATACTGTCATTGTTCTTGTTGCTAGAATATAAATTCCATGAGAGCCAAAGTAATCTTCTTCATGGCTTTGCTTAGTTATCTATACATGCACCTGTTATAAAATGGATATGCAATTTATATTTCTGAAGAGAAGAATAAGTGATTCATCAGAGAGAGTAAAGATTAAAATAATCCATATTTTTCTTGAGTAAGACAAACTTCAACAATATATAGCTTCTGCATTTATAAAGCAAATAAGTCCTGTAAATACATATTTACTATTGTATGGTAAGCTCTTAGTTTTCTTCTGGGACAACATTACCAAAATTTTATTGGAATGAAAACAAGAGTGATTTTTTAAAAATTATTTATTTCAAGTAACTAATTTTCCAATTGTCTGTCTATTCCCCTTGACTTCCAAAATTGACACATTTTTCAATGTCCAGTTTGAGTCTAGATTCTCTTTATCTTTCTAATCAAGTACCTGTAAGTATACCCTGCTATTTATGGTATTTATTTTCTGTGTCATACATTTGTATACTTCAAATTGTATGTACATTTAAATTGCTACAGCTTCTTCCTGTGTGCATTTCTTTGATGGCCATGAACAATGAATGCTGCCAGAAACTGAGGAACATATTTTACTTTTTTTTTTTTTTTGAAATCACTAATTTCAGTACAGAGTAATGTACATAGAAGATATTCACCAAATTCCTACTAAATGAGCATCCTGCAAGGGAAACAAAAAAATGGATGATCATAAAATTACATCTGGAAGGAACACCATGCCCAGAAAATCATCTAATGACTGCACATAGAATTTTTGCTAGCATTATGATGAAGGAAACAAGTGTATTACAAAAGCATAAAACACAGCAGATGGTTGGTTTATACTTCAGATCACTGACTTGGTATCTTGGTGTGGAGAAATTATTTGATGATAAACTAATAGCACTTTTCACATCTTTGTTTGATCTTCCAACAGGTTTAATGATATGAATTACAGGGAGAGTGTTCAGGTAACTTTCTTCTACATCATGAGGATGTTTTATTAAAAAATATTTAGCTACATTAAAAGCTAAATGCTATAAACAGAATATGGAAGAATTGTTAGGATAAAAAACAATAATAATATGTTCAAAACCAATAATAAAATGTCAATTTCAAATCCTTTTTAAAATTATACAGGCTAGCATTAAAACTGACTCCAGAGGAAATCAATACTAAAACACTAATACAAATGAACAAATTAAATGAGAATTTAATAAAGAATTACCCTTAATAAAGTCTCTGTGTCCAGAATTTATTTATCAAAAATAAAAGAAGTAACACATAATTTCCTTAATATATAAATTGATCCAAAACAGAAAACAGAAAAAAAAACCCTAGAAATTAGTTTTTACAAAGCTAGTATTAACTTTAAAAAATGCTTGTGCCTAAGTATGTCCATTCACACATACACCAAATTAATATCACTTAAAAATATGAATGCAGAAAATCTAGTAACAAAAACACAAAAGATATTAAAATTGACAAGTGGTCTCAGGAAAGTAAGATTTTTACCTCGTGTCATGTGGTCCAATAAAGAAAAACAATAATGATAATGATAAAAAAATATATGATCATATAATTGAGGACAAAACCACAAGCGATTAAATGTCTATACCTACTTAAGCATTCACATGTAACTGGTATAAATATAATCAGATAATATGAATGCAATGATTAACAGACCAAATTTAACAAAATCTAAACTATAATATGTAATTTAGTCTTATTCCCCTCCTCCATTACTTCATTTATTTTTCTTTTCCAGAATTAATATTTTGGCTGGAATTAACACTATTGTCATATATGTGGATAAATATCAGATGTTTAGTAAGCATAACGAGCATATTTATCATATATGTAGATAAATATCAGATGTTTAATAAGCATAAATGAGGATCTTAAGTTTGGTAAAATATACTCTTTTCAAAAGTTTCTTTACCATTCCCACACCTGTTTCATCTAGTCCTGTAGGTAAACTTTAGAAACTGAGATAACTTTACCAGATTCTGAAAAATCATTTCCCTGAAATGATTGATATTGCTTTGACTTAATAGCATACTGGGAAGAATTAAGGTGTTTAAATATTGAGTTGGCCATACATTAAAGTAATTATTTTAATTTTGTTTCTTTTATATAGTTGAGTAAATATTAATAATTTCTATATATTTCTTATTAAATTTATTCCTAGGTAGTATGTATAAACACATATTTCCTACTATGAATTTCTTATATTTCTTTAATCTCATTATGATTACATATAAGAAAAATACTTGATTGTTACTGATCTTGTAATTAGCCATCTTATATACTTTATTCATTCCTATCAGTTTAAATAATTACTATGACTTTGAAAGTGAGAAACTTGATCCTTTCTAATATCTATCCATCGGTGTACTTTTTAGTTTTATTTCCTTATTTAATTGGCAATTATATCAAATTTAAAATTCAATAATAGTTAATGATAACCGGCATCCTAATCTATTTTTTTCAATTTAAAGGTATCCTTCTAATATTTTTCTATAAACATGACATACAGTATGAATCTCACAGATGTGCTCTGCTAACACAAAACTTTATTTCTATTCTATGGTTGTATTGTTGTATGGTTGTTTATCTATGGTTAATAAATTATTATTAACTTTCATTTTGAATACTTAATTTTAGCATTGTTTTATACAATGGAGGTAATCATATAGTCCTGCGTTAATATTTCAATAAATGGAAATGCACTTATAGGTTTCTTAATGTTGAGCCATTCTTGTATTCCTAAAATAAATATTTTTGACTAAAAGCTTTATTGTCTTTTAAATTTTCATTTGCCATAATTTCAGACTTACAGAAAAGTTGACATAATAGTATTAATAGTTACTGTAAACTGAAATTCCTGATAAATGCTTTAATGGTGTCTCCTTAGAATAAGATGGAATGAGGCAGACATGGTATCCCTTTATCCTCATGTACATTTCAGTGTGTGTTTCCAAAAGGAGCAGTCTCACGCTTCTACAAAACCCATGAATTAAAGAAATAAAAAACACAGGAAATTAGAAAATATTTTGAAATGAATGATTATACTAAAATATGTCAAAATTGTGAGAAATTTAGTGTTTTTATAGGTCTATAAAATAAATATTTATATTTTGCATACTTTTGTCAAAAAAGAGAAGTACAAAATCAGCAATCTAAGCATTCACAAGAGGCTAGACAGGCAGGAATACATTAAAGCTAAAGCAAAAGGAAGAATGGCAACAATAAAAATAAAAACAGGGGTGCCTGGGTGGCTCAGTTGGTTAAGTGTCTGACTTTGGCTCAGGTTATAATCTCACAGTTCATGAGTTCAAACCCTGCATAGGGCTCTCTGCTGTCAGCACAGAGCCTGCTTCAGATCCTCTGACCCCCTCTCACTTCCCCACCCCCATTTACTCTCACTCTCAAAAATTAAGGAAAAAACATTAAAAAAATAGATATTAAAGACAGAGAGAAGAGAAATTTAAAATTTTGTTTTTGAGAAGATGAATATATATGTTTAACACATAGTCAGATTGAAATTTTTAAAAAATGCCAATATCAGAATTTTAAAAGTAACATCTGTACAGACTGTGCAAAGTGTGTTGTCTATTTTCCAAACTGTTTTTTTCTAGATGTCTCGTTTTTATTGATTTGTAACTTAATATGCTTGTGCTCAGAGAATGTATTCTCTGTCATTTTAAAGCTTATAAATTTATTAAAACTTGATTTAGGGCCCATAGTATATTCTATCTGGGTGAATGTTTCATAAGAATTTGAACAAATGTGTATTTTGGAGCTATTCAATTATAACCACACACACTTTTTTTTCAATTCTTCTATATACTTGTTGATCTTGGGGTATTCATTCTATCCACTGCTGTTAGAAGGGTGTTAAATTCTCTTTAGATTATAGATTTGTCTGTTCTTTCTTTAGTTATTTTGAAATTTTACTTAATATATTTCGAAGTTACATTTTTAAGAGCATACACAATTAAGATTGGTTTGTCTTCTGGATTGAATTGTTTCTTTACCATTATGAAATGTTTCTTCTTATACCTGGTAGTGGTTTTTCCTCTGAAGTCTACTTTGGCTGACATTCAAATCAGATTTCTTACACTTCTTTATCCTCAGGTCTTCTCCTTCTAATCAAATGGAGTAATAAGGGCTAGAATTATACTTTTGCCTTGAGCAATTAAAAAATATGAGATAAAATATACCTATGATAGTTTTCAGATGCTAAACTTTAGGGAGGATAGGACAGTAACCCCTGAAAGAGAGGGGGGGATAAAAAGGTACAAGCCCTATGGTTAATCCATCTTTATGCCTTTTCTACCATCAGTATAATTTTCTAAGACTAGATTAATAAACCTATATTCACAAAAGCAGAGAGATTAATTTTTTCTACATAAGAAAAATACCAAAATGAGTTAAATTAGTGAAAAACTATTAGAAATACAATTTTATATAGCAAAGGGTAAGTACCTTTTGACTGTAAAGAGCTCTTTTATTCATTCAAGAAACATTTAGTTAGTGTGTTCTAATTTCTAAGCATCGGCACTAAAGGCTGGAGGTAGAATACTGAAGAAAATGGCCCATGTCATCAGGGAAAGTATATATACATAGGTATTGATTAGAATACACTGACATATTAATAGAAAGAGGACAAAGAATAACCACAAAAGAAATAAAATTAGATGAAAAATTGTCATTAGCTGGTAATCAAAATGTTCACTTATGCGCAACGATTCTATCAACTCAGAATAACAACCATGTTATTTAGCTCATATTTCTGAGGATCAGCTGAACAGCTCTTCTGATCGATTGGTTTGAGTCATCTCCAGGACTCTTTCATGCCTCTTTGGTTATCAGCTAACAGATTGGCTGGATGCATATCTGGCAGTCAGGTAGGTATCCTTTGGGCTGCCTCAGTTCTCTATATGGCCTCTCATCCTCCAGAAGGTTAAATCAGGCTTTTTCATATGCTGGCCTTAGGGATCCAAGGACACCAAGAGGATGAGCCTCAGTCTTTTCAAGACCGCTTACATCATTTTGCCTAATGTTGCATTGGCCAAAGGAAGTCATGTGACCACAACAGATTCAAGAGGTAGAGAACTAGCTTCTACTTCTTGTTGGGAGGACAAGCACTTTCACATTACAAGAGTGTGACTGAAAAGAGAGGGAATTTGTGACTTTTTTTTAAGATGCTACTATAGCACACATTGCCATTTTCATCTATTAATTTAGGTGATAAATAAAATCATTCAATGTTAGGGATATGGTGGATTAAACTTCAATTATCTTTCACACATCTCTATCATTGCATCTGACTTCCTGTTTTATATATCTCTGATCTTTTAAATAGGGATGTCTCTGAAAAAAAAAAAAAAGAAAAGAAAAGAAAAGAAAAAAAAAGAAAAGAAAAGAAAAGAAAAGAAAAGAAAAGAAAAGAAAAGAAAAAATATGCTGTATTTACCCCAGTTCTAAGTTCATAGCTCAAAATCTTGGAATGGGATAAATGATCAAATATTTATTAAAAAATGAATCATTCCTCAAATATCTAACATAGAGTTAGTATATGACTTAGAATAAATAAACATATAATAATATTAAAAATAAAATAAATATAAATAAACACATGACCCAGAAATTCCACTCCTAGGTATATACTCAAAGAAATCCAAAATAAGTGTGGTAGATTGCTAGGGCTGCCATAACAAGATACCACAGACTGAGTGGCTTAAACAAACAAACAAAAAATCTGTTTTCTCAACAGTTCTAGAGGCTAGAAGTGAAGTTCAAGGTGTCTACAGGGTCGATTTTTGCTAAGTCCTCTCTTTTTGGCTCTTAGATGGTCATCTTCTGTTTCTGTCCTTACAATGATCTTCCCTCTGAATGTGTCTGTGTCCTAATCTCTTCTTCTTATAAGGACACCAGTCATAATGGATTAGGGCCCCACTCTAATGACCTATTTAACTTTAATTACCTCTTAAAAGACCCCATCTCCAATACTGTCTCATTCTGAGCTATTGAGATTTAGGACTTTAACTCATGGATTTTGAAAGAGCAGTATTCAGCCTATAACAATACAAATTTGAACAGATTTTCTTACATTAGAGCACTATTCACAGTAGCCCAAGTGGGGCAACAACCCAAGTGTCCATAAAATGAATAAGTAAACAAAATGTGGTATAAAACATAGATGTTTATTATGGTATCATTTAGAAGAGTGGAAAAATGAGGGAGCCTGGGTGGCTCAGTTGGTTAAGAGTCCGACTTCAGCTCAGGTCATGATCTCTCAATTCGTGAGTTTGAGCCCTGCATCAGTCTCTGTGCTGACAGCTCAGAGCCTGGGGCTGCTTCAGATTCTGGGTCCCCTTTCTCTCTGTCCCTCCCCCACTCATTCTCTCTCTCTCTCTCTCTCTCTCTCTCTCTCTCTCAAAAATAAATAACAAAACGTTTAAAAATAAATAAATAAAACATTTAAAAGATGAGCATAGTGTAAATAGTCAGCAATAAAGGAATAGTGGAACTATAGTCCATCAAATCCACAAAAGATTATAGTGTTTTAGAATGTAAGTAGAGGGCGCCTGGGTGGTTCAGTTGGTTAAGCATCCAATTTTGGCTCAGGTCATGATCTCACAGTTCCTGTTCTGTGCTGACAGCTCAGAGCCTAGAGCCTGGAGCCTGCTTCAGATTCTGTGTCTCCTTCTCTCTCTGCCCCTCCCCTGCTCTCTCTCTCTCTTTCAAAAATAAATAAACATAAAAAATGAATGTAAGTGGAAAGATTATAGATGATTTTATAATATTTCTATGATAAAATAAATAATGCATGTACACCAGAATATGAATAAGAAAAACTTGACATTAGTGGGGAAAAAAAGAGGACTGTTGTTTTTCATCTTAAAATACTGTTAAAATTTTCACTATTTCTGTATTAGCTACTTAAATATGCCCAAAGTGACACAATTTTACTTTGCACCATCTACAATTGACATCAATGGGTTAAGTTTGCCAGTCAGTAAAATTATTTTACTTTTACTTTGGCCTATGGAAAACTGTCAAATACAAAAATGGAAACCAAAACAAATACACACAAAAATGACTTCAGTGCTTTAAACTGATTATATAATGTGAAGGACTTTAATTCTTTAGAGAGAGTTACCTCCTTATTTTATTTATAGTTGTCCAGTGTTCACGTCTTTAAGGAAAACACAGATCAGGATTAAAGGGGATCAAAAATCCTAAGATTCACTTTTTGTTTTTTCATTGCTAAGAATATTAACTTTCCAGTTTCATTGGATGAATAAATCCTAGCAATTCATAGGCAATGCAGCAAGAAGATTTACCTTGTGAAGACTAAGTCAGAGTGAAAAGATACAGTGCATTGAACAAGCAGTGACTTGTTCAAAATACAAGTTCTTTGGAATAATATTGCTGAAATACCAGAGATCTGTTAAGTCAACCTTAAGAAACAGCAAATGGAGAAAGCTAGAAATAACAATATCAACTTCCATAAAGTGACACCACTATTCACAAATCACTTAAATAAGCAATTTCTTGTAATGAGGCAGTTAATGGTAACAGTCAATATTAAACACAGCCTAGGCTCCCCAACCCCATCTATCCACAATATTTAACTGCTATTATAAGTGCTTATGTTAAATTATAAGGTCTTTTATTAAACTACCCGTTCAATTCGGAATTTTAAAAAATATTCAACCTAAAATTTCTCTAAACATCATTGGCTAGGTATTCTAATCCACTATAGTTATTATTGTTCTTTTTTTTTCCTACCAGTCCTTTTTATGAGATAGTGAATTACTCACTGCTTTCACCACGTGAGGTTAATATCATTTTATATTCATTAGATCAAGAGGTCAAATGAGACACAGAAAAGCTAAGTACTGTCTACAGTTGCAGGCTTTTTAGTAACTGAGTTATGGGTGAAGCGTGAAACTCAGCCTCTTGGTGTCCTTTGCTCTGACAGTAGAGAAGTATTATGTAAAATTAAGGTTTCATGATGACATAAAACAACAGTTTTGTTACCTACATTAACATCATGATTTCTGACAGAATAATCACAGTCTATTTAATATCATTGTGAGATGTCATTAATAGCATTTCTATTTATAACTGGCACAGGTATAAATATAGCAAGGTTAATTTCATTAGTCATGTGAATTATCTAAAGGCTGATTGGCCCAGTTTTTTAATCTTCCTAAGTTTTGTAAAATTATTGACTTTCTCTTCCCTAATTCATCTTACACTGTAAGCCAGCCTCTATGTTAATAATCATTTCAACAGAAGCAGCATGTAGCCAGGCTAATGTTCAGGTGATTTCAGACAAGCAGTTTAATAAACTACTTTATAGTAAGAAGAGATTGAGATTAGACTAAAATGGCAGACTCGAGAGAACACAACCTTTCTGTGTGACCAGGTAAGTTTAACTAGGTAACAACAGGAGGAGAAAGAGAAGAGACGGAGAGTTTCCTCTACTTCAATTACCTCAACAATCAAAGAGTTAAAGCAAACAGGGAAAAGTAAAAATAGTATTTTGAAAAAAATTTCCGGTTGGGAGGAAGGTAGTCTCAGACAAAACAAATGAAAGACGAAACATTCCTAGGGAGCAAACTTTTAAAAACACCTCTTCCTTTGAGTCCTGCCAAACCCTGAAGAACCTGTGTTGTTCTTTTATGTAGAGTTGTATGAGGTTTTTGAATAAGGAAATAAAGCTAACTGTGATCTAACATTTAAGTTATCAAGTAGAACTTTCCCAAAATAAAAAAATATATATATATCATGAAATAGAAAAGGCCTTCTCCTCAGTATAAACCTTCTGCAACAAAGGAAATTTGTATGTCTTGACATTGGTATGAAAGGCATGAAAACTCCTTCCCTGGACAATTAATCATTTGACGGCTGTCACTATATAAGTTAGCAGTTGAAGTCATGCTACCTATGTGTTCTAAAATCATTATGGGGGCACCTGGGTGACTCAGTTGGTTGAGCATCCAACTCGAGTTCTGCTCAGGTCATGATCCCAGGGAATATAGAATAGAGCCCTGCATTGGGCTGCATGCTAAGATTAAGATTCTCTCTCTCCCTTTGCCACTGTCCCCCACTCACACTATCACTCTCTCTCTAAACAAACAAACAAACAAACCATTTAAAAACCATTATGGAAATAATTACTATGGTCCTGCATCAGAGGAACTCTCAGACAACAGGCAGGAGAAAACACAATTTGTCTCTGGAAAAATCCAACTTTAACCCTTAGATAAAAGTCTTGGTAACATGGATATACTACTACTACTACCAATAATAATAATAATAATAATAATAATAATAATAATAATAATACATAGAAACAGTTTACCATGAATGAAAGATGGCAGAATCAGACACATGAATGCTTCAAATATTGGCCTTATCTTTCACAGATAATAAAAATGCAATCTTAAGTTTCATGATATAAAAATGGAGCTTGAAAATAAGGAAGAGATTGAGCAAATAAAAATCACCAAGAGGATTTAGAAGCATAAAAGTGAGAAATGGAAAATATAATATTGAAAGTAAAAACTAAATGGATATGTTAGTCATTGTATTATACACACCAGAAGACAGAATTATTGAAGCTGGAAGAGAGGTTCAAATATTTTTTTCTGAATGGATGGTAAAACAGATAGGACATAGAGAAGAAAGATTAGGACACACTTTTTTTTTTAGTATCAGAAAGTCAAATAACATCATTTTGTATATATTATGGTTAAACCATATGAACTTGCCATTTTTGGTGGGTGGGGGGAATGGTTAAATATCTAAGAGGTTTTTACAGTTAACCAATAGGAAACTCCAAGTAAACCACTCATTAGTTATTTGGCATCAGTAACTGAAATCAATCAGCTAGATGATTGGAGGCAAATCATTATGTAACAGACACTTGTATGTATAACAGCAACACTGAGTGCCAGATTGTAATTAAATAAGTTAACATGTACAAATGGAAAAAACAGCAAAACATACCTGGAGATAAATTGGACAAAAAAAGGAACAGATTTGTAATGGAGAAATACATTAAAATTTATTAAAAAGCATTAAAGAATTTCAAGATAAATGTAAGGACAGAGTTTCTAATCTGATCTTCTCTGCCTCCCCTATCTCTCTTACTTCTACACACCTACACACACACACACACACACACACACACACACACACATACACAGTACACACCACATTAACATTAAAGGGTGAGAAAATATTATTGTCCTGCCTTTTATATGAATCTAATCATTTATTCTCACTGAAAAAGGATATAGGCTCATTGCTTTATATAATTAGATAATAAGCTTCTTATACACTAAATTTTACCAAAAAAATGGATTTTCTAAGAATACATTTTAGACAGAAAATTTTTAAAAATAAGCATATGGAGAAAATAATTTAAAAACATTATTCAGAGTGTAGTTGTTCATATACCATAGATATAAATACCATATGGTCTGAAAAATAGTTGACCATATAATAAAATATTTAAAAATTTACTTCTTGGGAATACCCAAGATATATGACAGCTATCTTTAAGAAGTTGCTAAGATCTTCTTCTTTTAAATGTGTTATTTTCTGAAAGGGGCAAAAAGAATCTTAATAGTTATATCTCTCAACTTTTGGATTTAATATAATCTAGTTGTCAAAGCATAGTAATTTCTTGTTATGTGAATGTCCTCAGTGGTAAGAAATGTTTGAATTTAATTTTGACAGACAAAAACCTGATAAGGGAACTTTATAAACATCCACATGATTGACTTCATACCATCGTTTTAAACATGACTCACTTGTAAGCTTACATTTTTCCTATGCATTCCCAACTAGAGTGTGTAATTATCTAAATAGACATAGTTAGCATCCCCTGAGAAGGCACAATGCAGAATCTGGGGTTCTGTCACTTGAACACTTAGCAGTCTGTTTGTAAAATATAATTCAATAGGCGATCCTACATAATGTACTTGAAGGTTTCTCCCCAACTCTCACATGCTTCTCCAGCTTCGTTTTAAATAAGATTCAATGTTTGCAGTAGGATGCTTTCCAACCATGACATTCTACTTGAGCAAAACCCAGATGTAAAGTATTATGTGAAACTCTATAAAATTTTTCCTGGAAAAATTTTTTCCTGGAAAATATATAAAGGTAAAATCGATAACTGCCTGCACCTCGTGTGTGTGATAACTCCTTCAGAGTTAGGTCACAGAGATCCCATGGCTGATAAGCTAGGTGTGACTGAGGTCTACTATACCCTATAAGTACAAAGGGATACAGTTGTTGGGAAAGTTTAATTTAACTAGCCATAAGATTTTAAAATTCACAAAAATCACTCTTGTTTTTCCTTGTATAGTAAAGGCTTTGTTTGGCATAATTTGTCCTGGAAACATGTTTGCAATCCAAAGCACTTGTGTATCAATGTGAATTTCCCCATAAGAAATAATGGAAACTCAGGGGCGCCTGGGTGGCTCAGTTGGCTGAGCGTCCAATTTTGGCTCAGGTCATGATCTCATGGTTCATGAGTTCGAGCCTCGCGTCGGGCTCTGTGCTGAGAGCTCGGAGACTGTAGCCTGCTTCGGATTCTGTGTCTCCCTCTCTCTCTACCCCATCCTCACTCATGCTCTGTCTCTCTCTGTCTTAAAAATAAATAAAACATTACAATTTTTTTTAAAAAAGAAATAATGGAAACTCAGATGATTTATTCCACAATCCAAAAATATTCATGTAAAACTGATTTCAATACTATAATATGAAATAATAAAGAAAGTGCAAAACATAAAGAAAAATAAACAAATTAACCTGCACTTACCTTTGAAAACCTGTGTGGTTGGTGTGAGGAAGACAAGAGAGAGGAGGGTTATTGTGTAGGAAGACTTTCACTCACTAATGGAATAAGTGCCATCTATTGGCTCAATGACGTCTTTCTTTTTGTCCAACTTTAATAAGGAACCTATCCAATGACACTTGCTCTCACCTCCTTTTGAGGATTTTGCAGAAATGTGACATTTCATTGATGATCACCTACAATCCCTCAGCAAGAGAAAGTGGGGGGGGGGGAGAAAGAGGAACCATTGGCTCAGTTGCGATCATGTGACATCCTGCCTCATGTACTACTTATATTGCCAGACATCGCTTGTTTATCCATTTGAAATTTATTAGAAATGCTTGCTCGTCTTGCAGAACACTCTCAGAACAAGCTACTCACAACCCAAAGTTTTACTGTACTTACAAAAACATAAAATGAAAGAAAAAGATGTATCATTAGGTCAGAGCAAAACTCAAATTTGTATCTAATCTTCAAATAAGATGGACAAAATCCCATTTCAAATTATAGTTTATGATTCTTTGTACTGATATCTCCCAAAGTGCCAGTATTGACATTTTAGATTGGATAATTCTTTGTTATAGGGGCTATCCTGTGCACTGTAAATGGTTATCAGTGTCCCTGGACTTGATGACTCATTGTGTAGTTAGTAGTACATTTCCCAACTCGATGGTAGCAATCAAAACTGACTCCATATATTACCAAATGCCACCTGAATAAAGTCCATAATATGGATTACTTTGACAACATAATAGTTCCAACATGGTCTGGGGATCATGGCTATAAATCTATATAAGGAATTAGGGATTTTCTTGTTTGATAAAGAAACTTTCTGCAGCTCTGCTATGGACTGCATATTAGTGTCCCCCACCCCACCCCTCAAATTCCTATGTTGAAATCCTGATCCTACAAATGGTATTTGGGAAAGTAATTAGGTTTAGATTAGGTCATGCAGATGAAGCCTCCATAATGGGATTAGTGCCCATAAAGGAAGGGGGAAAGATTAGGCCCTCTCTCCCTAATGTGAGGATTACATTAAGAGAAAAGGTGGCCATCTGCAAAGCAGGAAGAGGGCTCTCCCCAGAACCAAACTCAACCACCACCTTGCTCTTGTACTTCCCAACCTCCAGAATTGTAAGAAATGTTTGTTGTTTAGACCCCTAAGACTACAGTATTTTGTTATAGCAGCCCAAACTAAGATGAGGTCTTATTATTTAAAATGTAAAAAAAAAAAAAAAAAAAAAAAAAAATCATAGTTATAGGCTTTCATAATGGCACAGTTTAGAATCAATAATGTAGACCATAGTATAGTAAAAACTTAGTCTAGTTAATAATTTCAAATTATTGATTCAACAATCAATAGCATTTATACATCTAAATCAAACATGCACTAATTAATACTGATCATAATTGGTCACTAATATTGACCATGTTTTTTTTTTCCCATTATGTTGTGAAGCATATAAAGACAAAATAGGAGATAACTAAACTTATTTTCTACGATAAAATAGTAAAACTTCATGTCTTAAATGTATATATTCCTGATTTTTAAAAATGGCTATTTAATTTGGAATAGAAATGTTTGTATAGCATGTAAATAAATTTATCTCAAATCAACAGCAAATATCAAAATTAGTATGAAATGGTAATTTCATTATCATTACATTGAGAATAAAGATGCTTCATTATATATATTTCATCTAATATTGTTCTCAGAAGTCTTAACACTGATATAAGAGACACAAATTTAAAATAAGATTAGATGAAGAATAGTGGAAACTCAAAAAACCACTATAAAAAAAACAGACTTATGTAGTGAAAATTGCCTGAACAATATGCAGTCTCTTGCCATATATCTCAATGTGTTCTTGAGGAAGATTTTTGTTGAATTTAAATATGACATTATTTATGTCATTGTTGCTGCAAATGGTTTTGAAAAATTGCTTTAATTATTTTAAAAATGTGTCTCTAAAGCCAATGTTTTACACAACTAAAATAACAATTAAAATATACAAATGTATATTATAATATTTCAAAATGTATATAGATCTTAACATTTCAAAGTTAACACAAAGCAAAGTTTTGTAATTAGAGACCTATTAGTCAGGACCCTAAAGGTTAAAATAAGTTTTTACTAAAGTAATAATTAAATTTTTAAACTAAGTTGTATTAGAGACCAAGTGACAATAGAGATAGAATTTGACTTTCTGTGTCACTTTTATTGTCTACAATTGGTACCAGTGCAGATGCCAGCAGAGTGAATGCTGATGGACAATTCAAAGTAATACTCATGCCATTTTCAGCCAATTAAATACAAGATGAGAATGGGAAGACATAATAATATGGTCCCAGGTATTTAAAGTGTGGTTTACTTCTTACACTAATTCAATCCAGTGGCATCCTTCCTTGGATGGTCAAAGCAAATCCTGTGTTTCTCAGTAAGTACACCTGCCTCTCAACAGTAAATACTAAGGAAGCTTCAAGGATAGAAACAGGTAATGGACTCTTTCTTGTGAGGTCAATGCTTTCAATTATGGTCACTGAGTGATACTGCTGCTAAGAAATAAATTCTTACATTTTCTTCTCTGTATTGTTGTTTCCAATCTAATGGAAAATCTTTTCAAATATCTTGGTAGAAATCATATTACGGCGTTTATCTGCTGTAGCCCCCGAGAAAATGTATTTGACTGAATGTTTTATAAATTACCAAGAACTGGCTTAAAATTTGGTGTTAAATGAAAAATATCCCAAACTCAAGGGGAGGAACAAAGAGACAGAGACAGAAAGACAGAGATAAAGACAGAGACAGAGAGAGACAGCGAGGCTAACAAAAACACAAAAGTTATAATTTTGAGGAAGTAGATTTCCTGCTTCTGTTGATATTTTTGTATAAGGCCATTAGCAGAAAATGTAATGGATTAAACAGTGGTTATTAATTCATGATAAATGGTAGTAGGTTGGATAATTTAATTATATTTGTAATTATGAAAACATAAGCAGTTACATTTTATTTATATATTTTTGAAGTTTATTTATTTTGAGAAAGTGAGAGAGAAGAGCAAGCAGGAGAGGAACAGAGACAGAAGGAGAGGGAGAATCCCATGTAGGCTCTGCACTGACAGCACGGAGCCTGACATGGGGCTCAACGTCACAAACCCTGAGATCATGACCTGAGCCAAAATCAACGTTCTGAAGCATAACTGACGGAGTCACCCAGGCACCCCAATTTTCAGACATTTGAATATATTTGTTTCCATTTTCTAAGATTGCTTGCTCATGACAAAGTTGGTCATGATAAACTCATTTTTTATACGTAGATTCCCAAGATTTTTAAACATCATTGGGAATATTTCTGGTTTTGTAACCTAAATAAGAGTAGGCAGATCAAGGAAGTTTCAACTTCCTATATCTTTGACATGTCTAATTCGAAAACAGCAAAATTTATTCCTCAATGAAGCTACTATTGTTATTCTCATTTTGCATATGTGAAGTCAAAGTAGAAGGAGATGAAGTGATTTAACCATGGTTATACAACTAATACAAGGAGGACCTGATTTGGACAAAATTAATCTGGTTCCAAGCTGTATGCTCCTGGCCATTACACTATGTTGTCTCATATTTTGCAAGTAGGATGCTGAGACTGAGAGGAATCAAATTACTTATCAAAGTTCATAGAGTAAGGAAGTGACTTATTCGATACAAAAAGTAAGTCATTCTGATCCTCCATTATGCATGCATATGTTCTTAAACATGGTAAACCACCAATGGTTTCAGCATTGTAGATATGCTATAAATACACTACCTCTCATTCAACATTTTTTTCTCATAATGGCTTTCAAACCATTTCATACCAGGAAATATTTTTATAATATAACTTAGGTTTATTTAGCACATCCTTTATGACGGATGGAAAAATGGACATAAAAAAGAGACATCAAAATTATTTCATGAACTTGGCATTGTGGGGGCAGAATGGCTTTGTGGAATACCTGTCAAAGTGTCCAGGAGAACTTGGGTTCAAATCATATTTATATGTCAATTGAAACTGAAACCGTTACTGGAAATTGGTGTTTCTTTTACCTATTTAACAAGAGATGAGATATGCTTTACTTATCAAAGTTCTAAATTGCCAAACACTGTAAATTTGGCCTCTTAATGCAATCACACTGCCCACTTCCAACCCCCGCCAAAAAGTCTTTGTGGAGTTTTTCCACCTCTGGGGAAAAAAAAAAAAAAAAAGGATACTACTTTAAGAGTTTTATTTTTAGCAACCATCCCTAAATACTACAGTAAACACCACTCATAAATGCATTGAATTTTGTGATTATTCCTATTCCTAAATGATAAATGTGGTTTTAAAAGAGAAGTGATGGGGCAATATTTATAAAGTCTATGCATCCCCGGATTCTAATGCCCCCCTAAATGATTTCATAATCTGAATCCAAATCCTGTGCTTTTCACTTTCACCTGCCTGTCAATTGTCAGTTTAAACGAGTCGGCTATATATATTTTTTCCATTTTTCCCTTGAAAAACGATGGAAATTTTCACATGACAGTTAGTAATTGCAGAAGTTCCTCAGGGACTAATATTCAATGTGCTAGTTGAAGCAAGAAAGTCTGGATACAATTATTGAAGTAATTTCCCAGTGCACTGCAGGTACCCTCTATAGATGAGGGGTGAATAGATTTATTTATTGCTCTCATCCAAAACTTCAGTTTGATGAATAAACCAGTTTGCATCCATGTGGAGCTCTCTTCCACATTAGATTCAGCTTCTGCCTACCCCATTGTCTAAAGATAGAGAAAAAAATTATCTTTCCCCTTCCCTTCTTCTGGATACTAAGGCCTTTCAAAGTCGAATGCTTTTATTCGATGCATATTTATTCTTATTTAATATTGCTACAACATATTAGAGATATAGCCTATATTTCCTAGTTTATTTAAATAATATAATAAAAACAGAGAGATCCAACAGTTATGATTAATATGAACTGAAGAAACTTGATAGATGGAGATTTTTAGGATCACAATCAAATGTTGATTAGCCCAAGCTATAGAGGTGGGGTGGGGTGAAGTTGAGGATAGACATTCCACGTTGTGACATCTGTTTCATTCCATTGGATGAACAAGATGTTTCAGATATTGCTAGGTATTTTTCACTGTGATTCTAAGTCATCTCAAGATTTTTTTTCAAAAATGGAAAATGTATGGGGTGGCTCAGTCGGTCGAGCATCCGACTTTGGCTCAGGTCATGATCTCATGGTTCATGGGTTCGAGCCCTGCGTTGGGCTCTGTGCTGACGGCTCAGAGCCTGGAGCCTGCTTCAGATACTGTGTCTCTCTCTTTCTCTGCCCCTCCCCCACTTATGCGCACATGTGTGCTCTCTCTCTTTCTCAAAAATAAACATTTTTTAAAAAAAAAAGAATAAGATGGGGGCGCCTGGGTGGCGCAGTCGGTTAAGCGTCCGACTTCAGCCAGGTCACCATCTCGCGGCCCGTGAGTTCGAGCCCCGCGTCAGGCTCTGGGCTGATGGCTCGGAGCCTGGAGCCTGCTTCCGATTCTGTGTCTCCCTCTCTCTCTGCCCCTCCCCCGTTCATGCTCTGTCTCTCTCTGTCCCAAAAATAAATAAAAAACGTTGAAAAAAAAATTAAAAAAAAAAAAAAAAGAATAAGATGGACAAGCATAGGATCTGTTCTAAAAAAAATGGAAAATGTATCCAAAGAAACTCTTCTCTTTTTTTGAATATTTATTTTTGAGTGACAGCATGTGAGTGGGGAAGGAGGAGAGATAAGAGGGGGACAGAAGATCCAAAGAGGCTTTGCTCTGACAGTGGCAGGCTGGAACTTCCAAGCCGTGAGATCATGACCTGAGCTGAAGTCAGATGTTTAACCACCTGAGCCACCCAGGTGCCCCTACAGAAGCTCTTCTAATTCAGAAGTGCGTTGGCACATGAGGCATAATCCATGCAAAATGAAACAAATCAACAAAATCAAAGAAAACATTTTAACCCAGATTATAACTACAATATAATTTAGAAAACAAAAACTAATTAGATAATGGAACAGAATTAACACGCACTTAAAAAGAAGTGATGTGCTGTTCTTGATTTCTGTTTTAAAAATGGAATGGAGAAATAGCCCACTTTTCTTCACTCTTTCCTGGATCATTCTCTTTGAAAAAAAAAAAATGATAGCTAAGTACTTACACATGGAATACATAAAATACATAAAGAAACTGAATTTTTATTGAAAAAGTGTTACAGATTAAAACTGTTTCAAATTTAGTTTTAGTATTGGGCCCCAACACCAACTTACTTGGCTTGTACAGTGTCAGACAATTTAGAGTTCCCTATTTCTACAGTCTTCTCCAAAAAGGGTGAAAAACAAATGTTCTATCTCCCCTCTCTCAATTGTGTAAGGTTTGAGGTAGTCTAAGCTCTTATTTCATCAGTTTCTTGACTCTCTCTCTGTCTCCACTGGTTATTCTTATTATTGCCACCACTGCTTTTGCTGAGATAATTTACTTTCCTGGTTTTCGATTTTGTTAAAAGAGAGCCGTATCAGTTTAGGAGTTGGTATGGTGTTTGGGGGAGTCAAAATACCTGGTTTCTAGCCGTGGCACGAATCCTAGGTTTTTGCCTAGGTTTTGCCACAACTCCGTCTAGTGCATCTATTATATTGCAAGCACCTGGCATCATTCTGGGACCATCGGAACTGCTCAACAGGAGCACTTGGGTGGCTCAATCGGTTAAGTGTCTGACTTCAGCTCAGGTCAGATCTCATGATTCTTGAGTTCAAGATCGCATTGGCCTCTGCGCTGACAGTGCGGAGCCTGCTAGGGATTCTCACTCTTTCCTCTCTCTCTCTGCCCCTCCCCCACTCGCTTTGTCAAAATAATTAATAAATAAACTTAAAAAAACAGTACTGCTCAATAAACATTTGCAAGGATGAGTGAGAAAAGAAAGAAGTTGGATCTTAGGAAGTAATTTAATTTAATTGAGAAGAAAATGATAAAAATGAAGATATAAACAGGTAAGTTAAGAGCAAATGTAATATGTAATAAAAAAAAATAAGGAATCAACAGAAACTTAGTAGGACAGGGTATAATTTCACAAGGAAGAAAGCCCTCCACTGGCTGGAAATATGTCCCATGGCCTATTATATCTCTTTAAATGTCAACAAGAGACTGAGATCATTTAAGACTGAACCCCAGATCTCTCTCCTACCGCATACCCCAAAATGTCCCTCCTCCTATTTTACATGTTTTAAGAAATGGCTCTCCTATTCATACAGTTACGGTAGCTACAGACTAGAAAATCATCATTGCCACCCCATCCACTTTCAACTAACACGCCCAGTCTATCCCAAAGTGCTAATGATTTTGCTTTTTATTATCTCCCGATATTCATTTCCTTATATTTCCATCCTTACAACTACCCACGTCACCATTTTAGAAATTCATCTACATTTACAAAATTCCACTTCGTTCCTCTTCTAATACTTCCCCTCACAGTAGCCAAAGTAATATTCACAAAGACAGATCTAAGAATACCACCCTCCTTCCTTAAAAGATTCAGTCATTCTATTATTCATATAAAGAAAAGGAAATCATTTGATGGTGACACCATAAAGAACCACCATCCTACTCTCTACTTCTAGGAGTCTGGCTATATTAGATATCTCACATATGTGGAATCATGCAGTGTTTGTCCATCTAAGACTGAGTAATGGTAGCCTTCAGAAAGTAGATCTCTTAACTAAGCTTGCTTTCACAGATCAAAGTGCTCAGGCATTTCAGGGAAAAACATGCATCCGTTGTCTTTGTGCAGCTCACACACACATTCCAAGGGTGTTCCCCCTTAAAATTGGAAACTATGGTAATGTAGAAACATCTCAAAAAATTACTAGCACAAAAACTAGAAGCAATGCTTCTTTTTAAAGCTGGGAATTAGTAGAGGGGGAAAAGAAGCTGAATCATTTAGGAATTTAGGACAGCTTTAAGGCTTCTTTTCTTTGGATTCAAGAAGAGTAAAAGTCACTTTTGGATTTCATCCATATGTTCCTGAAAATAGTTATCTAACACATCTTCGTATTCTAATGCAAGGTTTATGTAAACACTATTGACAGGCCTAAACTAAGATATATATGGCCATATATTTTTTAAATGTTTATTTGTTTTGAAAGAGAGCAAGTGGGAGAGGAGCAGAGAGAGAGAGAGAGAGAGAAGATCCCAAGCAGACTTTGTACTGGCAGCACAGAGCCAGATGCGGAGCTTGAACCCACGAACTGAGAGACCATGAACTGAGCCGAAATCAAGAGTTGGAAGCTTAACCCACTGAGCCACCCAGGTACCCCTACATGGCCATATTTTAAAAAAATATCAACAGAAAGAGAAAAAAGCTAACAGGAAATAACTTAGTAGGCCATCAGAACGGAAAAGGAGTCAAATCATGATTAAAATACTTACTATTCACACTCCACATTCTTACATGGGTAAAGTAAATACAGAGTAAATATACCATTTATTTTTTTAACTTTAAATAATATAAGGAATGCATGTAAGTCACTTGTGAAAGGTAATATATTTAATCTTTGCTGATGCTAAATAACGGTGAATCGTATCAATGAAAATATATTTGTTTATATACATGGATGATGAATAAATAGGAGATATTTTGTTCTTCTTTATAAACATGAAGAACTTCCTTTTAAAGTAGTTATATGCAAATTTCAGGACACAATGTATTACAATAATTATTGGAATGAAATATGTAGATAACTTCACTTAGATAACATATGCTCTATTTTACCCAGTTGGCTTATAATTACAATGAGTGATATTTCCCACTTTAGAAGACATATCTTGAAAATATTTAGGACCTTAGAAAATTTACTTAGATGAAAATAAATTCAACTTAGAGAATGTGAAATGTTATTCTAATTATTATTATTTAATTGGTTTATTATTTATATTTCATATTTCTTAAGGATTAGGTGCAACATTGTACAGATTTTATTTAAATCAAACAATGGCAAAAGTTTAGCAGAAGGTTAACCAAATCTTGTAAATTGCAAGAAGAAGCACAAAAAGTCCAAGAAAAGTTGGAAAGTTATTCACATTAAGAAAAAATGAACCACAATGAGAGTTCTAAGTCCTTCAGGAGAATTTCAAAAGTTGCTAATAGAAAGGAGAATAAACAAAATGGTTTTCATATTAGAATACTTGAGACAACTTTGGGGAAATCTCAAGGCATCAGATGGTGCCCTTGACAAAGATTGACGTCTAAAATGAGAAAGTTACAGAGCAAGTACAGTGATTCAAGTCCAATAAATCACCAGGACCATATGGTATACATCCAAGATTTCTGAAGGAAATAAGTATGAACTAGCATAGATACAGGAAAAAAAAAAAACAAAACAGTGTGAAATACAGTCTTAATAGCAGCATCTGTTTTTAAAGATTGGAAGATTACTAATTTGGTACCTAGAAAGTAAAGGGAAATTTTTTGAAAGAGTGTCAAATCAAGAATTTAATATATTTTGCCTATATTAACTAGTGATGTTGAGTAAACTTGAATATTTCTGTGCTGTTCTTTCTTTATCTTTCCCAGATTCCTTCTACAATAAAGCTTTTCTGTCATTTCTTCCTGATCTTGGCTGTTTTTCCGAGCATACGTTGATTAATAAGCCAGTGGTTAACAACCCTGGATCTTGAAATTTACTCTCACCTGTCGATGCCAAAAACTGATTTTACACCTGTCCTTCCTCAGAAAATTTGCAGTTTTTTTTTTCCTTGTGGTTGTTTGTTGTTGTTCTTGTTGTTTGATTTTTTACATGGCAATTAATTGGGATATACTGACTTTCAAACAGAACTGGTATTGTTCCATTTTTGTTTTTCAGCCATTAGCTCATTCTGTTACATAGCCATGAAATACAATCAGGGTTATGCAAAATAGCTGTCAATTTGCAAATTGAGAAAGTGAAAATTCAAATGAATTTGTTTACTTTTTATTGAACTATCATATAGGTACAGAAAAGTGCACTAGTCATAAGTGCATGATCTCAATAAATTTTTCCACATACAATGCCCAAATGTAACCCCTAGTTAAAGTCATCATATAGCACGTCACACCTCTTAAGAAGTTTTCCTTTACCCTCTGCCAATCAGTATTAACCCCAAACTAACCACTATTCCGGATTATACTATCAATTAGTAGTGCCTGTTCTTAAACTTCAAACACATAAAGTCATTCTGGCTTCTCTCGCTCCAAATAATGTCTCTGAGATTCATCAATGCTTTAGAGTCTATCAGTAGGTGAATCTTACTTTGTTTCTAAGTGCAGCTTCATTTTATAATATACCATATTTTATTTATCCTCTTGATGGAATTTCAAGCTATTTCATTTTTGTCTCTTAAGTGTAAAGCTGTAATAAATATTCTTGTATTCATGTCTTTTGCTGAACATATGCACCGTTTTCACTTGTTAATAAACCTAAGAGTGAAATTGTTAGTCATAGAGTAAGCATTCAGTTAAATTTAGTAAATAATGCCAAACTGTGTTCCAAAGTATTGATACATTTAACACTCAAATAGCAATACATATGAGTCCAATTGCTTTGCAAATTCACCAACACTTGGTATCAGCAGTCATTCATTTTTTAGCTATTGGGTAAATGGGTAAGAGAATCTCATTGTGGTATTAATTTGCATTTCATTGAGAAGTAATGATATTCACATGTTTATTGACTATATGAATGCCCTCTTTTTTGATGTATATATGAAGTTTTTTACTCATTAAAAAAATCAGGTCTTGTATCTTTCTCTGATTTTTAGGAAATCTTAATATATTCTGTATTTGAGTTCTGTGTCAAATCTATCATCTATCTATCCATTTATTTATCTACATATGGATGTTCTAAATGATTTGAGATTCAATGAGGCTTACTTTATGGTAGTTCTTTTTGAATCTTGTTTAAAAAATCTTTGCTTACATCAAAGATCATACAAATATTTTCCCATATTTAATCCAAAGCTTTATTGTTTTGCACTTCATGTTTAGGTTTATTATTCTTTTTTTAAAAATATTTATTTACTGAGAGAGAAAGCACAAGTGCGAGCAAACTGGGGAGGGGCAGAGAGAGAAGGAGAGAGAGAATCTCAAGCAGGCTCCATGCTGTCAGCCCAGAGTCCAACAGGGTGTCAAATTACAAACTGTGAGATCATGACCTGAGCCAAAAGCAAGAGTAGGACCCTCAACTGACTGTGCCACCCCGATGCCTCTAGATTTAAGATTCTTTTCAAAATAATTTTAAGGTACAGTATGAGGAAAATGTTTGTGCTTCCAAAGGAAAGTGAAAGTTATCCTGCACCATTTATTCAAAATACCATTTTTCCCCTCAGTGAATGTCTCTGGAATCTTTGTGGGAAGTCAAACTTAACTGATTTTTTTAATAATATTTCATTATTCTATTGCCTACCCTATACCTTCTAAGTATTCCACCAGAGTCTGTAAAGATTACTCAGGAAAACTATACACATATGCACACAGAATGAGATACAGATTGAGAAAAAGGAAAAACTTACTGCATTCGTAAGAATGCATTTGCCAGTTTATATCAACCATATGAAAGAAAAGTAAAAACATGTCCATATGCAGTCAGAGTGATCTTTCAAAAGCATGTATCAGATAATAATACTCTCCTGATCACACATATCTTGTGGCTTTCCATTTCATTTGGCCCAATGTTTTACCATGAGCATTTAGCTTGTACATAGGGTGGTCTGTGACAAACTCCAATCTCCTCTCAAACCACTTTACTCTCTCACTCTCTTCCTTTATGACTCTCGATGCAATAGCCACACTATTTTTTTTTTCTCGTACAGGCATTGTTTTCATCTTAGAGCCTTTAAAAAGTCGATATTTCACCGGAATGATTATACCCAGGTTTGTGATTTGCTGAATCAGTTCCATTATTCTACTCACAGTATACATTTCCAATTCAGAGACACCATGGTTCACCAAGTCTAAAATCTCTACCCTTATGCCTATCAGCCCAACCACACCTTACCCACCTCAGGATCTTTCTATTACATCCTTCCATTTTATTTTGTTAAAGAGTTTGTCAGCCTCTGACATGATCTCATTCATGTATTCAGCTCACACTCACATGTTTTTATTATTGCCTATGCATTTGTCTATTTTTATTTTGTATAATAATATTTCTTGTAGATTGTATTTATTGACAACATACATCTTTATTTAGGCCCAAGAAAATATAACTGTGAAGTAAAAACTATCAAATACTATCAAAGTAACTTATTTTAATAAAAAGGTAGTTTTCTTTCTTTCTTTCTTTCTTTCTTTCTTTCTTTCTTTCTTTCTTTTAAAATACACTGCCAGGGGTGCCTGGGTGGCTCAGTCAGTTAAGCATCTGACTCTTGATTTTGGCTCAGGTCACGATCTCACCATTCGTGGGTTCGAGCCCCATCTTCGGCTCTGTGCTTACAACGCACAGCCTGCTTGGTATTCTTTCTCTCCTTCTCTCTACCCCTCCCCTGCTTGCATGCTCTCTCTCTCTAAAGTAAATAAATAAGCTTACAAAATTCACTGTGAAATGTAAAACAAACCAAATATAGCGACATTTCTAATAATTTTAGGCAAGGCTGATTATGTAAAAACCTTTGGTGTCTTCCTATCTAGACACTAAACACTTTAATGAGGTATTAATACAGAATGCTTAAATCCTATGCAAATGGAAAAGACCTATATAATAGCTTAGGATCCTTGTTTGTCTATCTTTTAAATAATATGTGTACACCATGCATGCATGTGGACCTATGCGTGTGTATAGGTGTGTGTGTTTCCCTTTAGAATCTAGGCTCCCTGGGAGCAGCTATGCTTTTTATTGTGAGGGTCAGATGGTGCTTGACATATAGAACTTGCTATATAAACATCTGTGAAACTCATAAATTAATTGGAATCTTAATTTTAAGTGAGTCCTAATCAAAGTGAACAAACCAAATATTATTTTTAACATGCTTCTTCCTACACATTACGGACTTAAAAAAAACTGTATAATTCTTCTCCCCTCCATGTCCACCCTGTGACTGTTCTACCATGAAATAATCACATCTAATTTTTCAATAATTTTAGAGATCTCAATGAGGCTCATTTTCATTCTCATCATTAAACATATTCAAATATTTCATTTCTTTTTTAAAGATAGATGGTAAAATCATTAAAGTACCCTTTTATAGAGAGAAAGCAATATACAGTGGCAGATAACAGCTTTTTCTTATTAACAGGATGGGCAAGATGAAACTTGCCTTCATTTCCTTATCTATGAAAACAGAACATTAGACCTTCTCTCTCCAGTCAATTCCTGCTCTAACATTCTTTGATATTATGCATTTAAAATGAATAACAAGGTACTTACTGATATTCTTCATGCTAAGTTGAACTCTTACTTTGGATTAGCAAGAACAATGCTGGTGGCTTCAAATCTTCTTACCATGGAAAAGGCTGGCATTCGTCCAAATGGCTGCTTCTCCTGCCCGGGATACAAATATCCAATAGTGAACAAATGTAAATGTTCCCTTTACTACAGCTTCAGCAGTGTTTTCCCAGAGTCGGTGACGAAAGAGACACACTTTCAATAGTGGTAGCAACTTCTTGGCAGTGACTAGAACGAGTTAGGCTCTTAGCAGTTTCTACTCAAACAGGAAAACTGAGGAGCCTCTGGCAAAGACAGAAGACATTAGAGCCAGCCAGGAAATAAGATCTTACAGGACTATGCAGGGGAAAACAGAGAAAGGCAAGCCACATCTTTCATTGTGAAAAACTGGATAGCTGATAGTGAGGAAAATGAAGCAGAAGTAGTTTTTAAGATGTGTAAAAGAAAACTTCTACTTTATTGAAGACTTCAGTGTCCCAAATGTGATAAAGTGAACAGTTAACGACCTAGGATATCAGCAAGGTGTTGTTCTCCCAATGGGATAAGAAAGAAAAATCAGCTGGGGCAAAGCACCATTTTAAGAGAGAAGGTTTTAGTTTGTTTGTTTGTTTCTTTGTTTGTTTAAGCAACGAGTTAAGCTTTCTGGGAAACAGCATTTTTAAATTGGAAAACTGTCTTTTTAATAGAATACTTTGAGTCTATCTTATCAGAGAATAGACTTGTTATCAAGAAATTGTAAGGCTTTTGTACGACTTTTTAAGCTAACAGCTTTGGATGCTATGTGTGTGTGTGTGTGTGTGTGTGTGTGTGTGTGTGTGTGTTTCTACCAAACAATTAACCATTTCCTTGATTCTACAATATAGGGTTTTTATTAGTAACGTTAGAAAATGCCTCATAATAGAAGCAGAGTATAATTAATTAATCTTGATTTTTTTCTATATATTAAAGTCCCCAGTGTCGTTGATTTAAAAGCCCTTGTTGTGATGAGCACCAGGTGTTGTATAGAAGTGTTGAATCACTATATTGTGCACCTGAAACTAACATTACACTATATTAACTAAGTGGCATTTAAATAAAAACTTGGAAAAAAAGGAACATAAAAATAAATAAATAAAAGAAGGATTAAGGTAGTTCCAGGTTCCATTCAGACAGAAATCTCTAAATGGACCTTGTTTCATGTAGACCTAAAAACCTTTTATTAACTTTTAACTATTTGGCCAATGCCTCCTTTAAGGTATATTGTCCCTTTTGGAGATTTGAAGGTTAAAAAATAACGTAAATATAAAGAAAGGAAGAGCTTACTGTTTGCTAAAGACTGGATATCACAAGTGAATCTGACATAGGGAATCCCTAAACTATTTAAATGTTTATTAAGAAATTTGTTTAGGGGAGCCTGGGTGGCTCAGTTGGTTAAGCATCCAAGTTCAGCTTAGGTCATGATCTCATGGTTTGTGAGTTCAAGCCCTGCATTGGGCTCTCTGATGTCAGCACAGAGCCTGGAGCCTGGTTTGGATCCTCTGTCCCCCTCTCTCTCTGTCCTTTCCTCTCTCTCCCTCTCTCTCTCTCTCTCTCTCTCTCTCTCTCTCTCTCTCTCTCAAATAAAACATTAAAGAAAGAAATTTATTAAAAAGTACGATTAGGGGGAGCTAATCTTGAAAAATGAGTAGTTCTAGAAAAGAAAGTAAAAAGAAAGCATAGGATAATAAAAGATATGTACTTTAACTTTGCTTTGATTTTTTTTCTGCACTTAGGTGATACTGAATTCTTGTAAAGATTTGGTATGGTGAAAGTCAAATAAACAAATTTTTTTGGTCTTTCTTTTTTGTGTATTTTTTAACACAGTAAAAGCAAATGCCTTTGTACAAGTAAGAAAATGTTTATTAAAATGATGAATAAATTTTAAAAACCTATAGGAAACTAGAAAAAAAATTAAACTGAAAGTAAGCAGGAAAAAGTATGTAGTAAGAATTACAGCAGAAATCAATTAAATTGAAACAGGAAATCAATAGAGAATATCAATAAAACCAAAAGACGGTTCTTTGAAAAGATCAATAAAATCAGTATGTGTCTAGTCAGGCTAACTATTAAAAAGAAAGAAAGAAAGAAAGAAAGAAAGAAAGAAAGAAAGAAAGAAAGAAAGAAAGAAAGAAAGAAAGAACACTGTGAAAATCTTTTCAGAAAACAGGCTAAATCCTCATGATCTTGGATTTGACAAAGGATTCTTAAGTATGACATCAAAAGCACAAAGTTACAACAACAGAAAAGTAGACAAATTGCACTTCATTAAAATTTAAAAAATAGTATGTTTTTGAATGGACATCATTAACAGGGTGGAAGGCAAGTCAAAAACTAGAAGAAAAAATTTGTAAATCATATACAAGAGAAGAGAGTTGTATCAAGGAAAACACTCTTAGAACTCAACAGTAAAGAGACAACCTAATGTAAAAATGGACAAAAGATATGAATCAACATTTCTCCAAGAAAGACATACAAATGGTCAATATACACATGAAAAGATGGTTAACACCATCAGTCATCAGAAAAATGAAAATCATAACCTTATGAGAATGCACTTTATTATATTAAGATGACTACAATAAAAACATCAGATAATAATAAAGTTTGGTGAGGATGTGGAGAAATTGGAACCTTCACACACTGCTGGATGGAATATAAAGTGGTACAGCCACAGTTTCTAAAATAGTTAAGCACAGGGTTGCCATACGACCCAGCCATTCCATTCCTAGGTGCACAAAGAGCCACAAGAGAAATGAAAACATATAGCAACACAAAACCTGCACCTAAATGTTTATAGTTAGTAGCATTTTTCATATTTCCAACAGCTGGAAACAATTGAAATATCCATGAATCAGGAAATGGATAACAACAAGGTTGTATCTCCATACAATAGAATGTTATTCAGTCATGAAAAGGAATGAAATACTGATTCATGCTCATGATGGGTGAACCTTGAACATATTACACTAAATGAAAGAAGTCAGTCACAAAAGATCACATTATGTGATTCTTTTCAAATAGGGATATCTACAAACATAGAATGCTGGAAGCCGAGCTATCCCAGCCTGATGCCAAGGCCCAGGCTGTGGATGGATTGGTGACTGCAAGGCGGCCCACCGACACTGAAGCTTCTTGTACTCCCACTTTTATGTAATTTGGCCTTAATAAAGTACCTGGAAAACAGAAAAAGCATAGGTTCCGCAAGAAAATTGTGCAGCCCTACATTTAGCCTTTGCCATCCCCTATGGAGACACCTCTACTTACAGAAAGGAGAGCCTCATACATTTGTCAGCAAAGGAGGCCAACAAAGGAGAGACATATGGATTTGAAAGCCCCACTCCGGCAACTAAGGAGTGTATCTCTGGGCACAGGTGACTTCAACCCCTAGGCCCACCTGGCCCCCAGGAGGCATTCCAGATGATGATGATTGAACCTAGTAGGTTAAGGTACAGAATGGTTCATTGGTTCCTAGGTGCATTGTCTCTCTGAGAATGTATGAAGCATGGGTTTCTAAGGCTTTTTCAGCCCCTTCCTAGCACCTCGGACTGAGGCAAACACATTGTTCTTCTGGCTTCAAGTGGTTCAGGAGAAACAACTAGGAGGTCATGTCCCTGTAACTGTTCCACTTGAGGTGTCGAGAAATGGAGGACCTTTCATGAGAACAGCAAAGCAAATGCCTTATAGATTATAGATAAATGCAGATGCATAATGGAATAATGTAAGAAATTAATCAATAATCAAAGGGTATGAGGGAACATTACGAGAAAATCTCCATGTTATTTCTTAAAGGTTGATTACACATAGGAACATTTTCAAAATTAGGTAATGTTAGAAAAATATAGATGACGTATGCTACAAGGAAATCACTAGCAAATATAATGCCACATTTGCTACAACAAACCAGCCAGTTCAACACACTGCTGTTGTCTGTGTCCATTTTTATTTTTGTTTTTTATTTTAGTTTTGTTTTATTTTCATTTTTCGCTGATGCCGTTTGTCCTTCAGGATCCCCTGGTTGCTGGAGCTGGTCTCCGGCAACAGAAAGTAGATTAGTAATTGTTTAGAGGTGGGGAGAGGGAAGAATAGCTAAAGTAGCAGGGCGATAGCTAAATGGCACAGGGTGTCTATTTGAAGTGATGAAAAAGGTCTAAAATTGACTGGTAAAGTTGGCACATGTCTGTGAGTATGCTAAAAAACACTGAATTGTATACTTTAAATGAATAAATTGTATGGTATGTAAATTGTAAAGCTATTTTTTAAAATCACAAAACATATTTGGATTGAGCTGTTGTAATAAAAACAAAAAGGCAAAAAGAAAAAGAGAGAAAGAAAAAGAAAGCAACAGAAAGCAAGCAAGCAAGCAAGCAAGCAAGGGAAGCCCTCCAGAATGTATATAAGTCAGAAGTCAAAGGTCATTGGCATAGTGCAAGCAGAAAAACTCTGCAATTAAAAGTTATTCTTGGGCACCTGGGTGGCTTCAGTTAAACATCTGACTTTTGATTTTGGCTTGGTTTGTGATCTCAGAGTCATGAGATCTAGCTCTGCTCCGTGCCCAGCAAGAGCTCACTTGGGATTTTCTCTCTCTCCTTCTCCCTGTTCCCCTCCCTGGCTCGTGCAAGCATCCCACCCTCTCTCTCTCTCAAAAAAGAAAAAGAAAAAAAAAAGTCATTCAAAGATCCAGATTCCTTCCATTTGTCCTGTTCTTCACAGTGGTGTTTTTCTCACCTACATGGTTCAAATGAGCTCATCATCTTCACTTACCAGTCCAGCCAACGGAAACGGGGTAAAAAGTTTAACGATCTTGAACTTTAAGATGATCTGGAAATTGCACAGATTACTTTCCCTTATAAGCCATTGGACCAAACTTCAATGTCCAAAACTGGCCCTAAGAAAGGCTGGGAAATCGGAGCAATCATATGCCCAACTAAAACATGGAAGTTGTACTGTGAAAAGGAGAGAGAAAGAGAGAGTTGGTTGTTTGTACCATATCTTATCTGTTTAAAATCTTCAAATGTTACTCTAATTACAACAAAATACAAATTCCTAACCATGACCTAGAATTTTCTCACCTCTCTGACCTCATCCCTGACCACTGTCCTCTTTGCTAATTACACCGATCCAAACTTTCTTTCTATTCCCTTCTATGCCTATATCAAAGTTTTTTTTTTTTTTAATTTAGGACCTTTACATGTTGTCATTTGCTATTCCTTGCGTTGGTAACACATTCATATTCTCTCATGGCTGGGTCTTCCTCCTCATTCAGTTTTGAACTTTTTAGAGACATTTTTCCTGACCACCCAAACTAAATTATACTAATTGCTATTGTTCTCATTACCTTTTGTTCCCTCTACAATAGTAATAACCAGTAAGTGTAATTAGTGCTTCCAAAATAGTCTCATTTATTTACCTAACATTTTACCCACAAAACGTAATCTCAGTAAGAATCAAGATTTTATATTTGTCATAGTCCTGATATGACACAAACAGTGCATAATTATTTGCAGAATGAGTGAATAAAAATGATAATGAATGTGATGGTAACGGTAGTCCATGGAATCAAAAAGCACAAAGAATTCTTTATCTAGAGTTGGGAGTGAGGAGGAAAGGTCTCTTGGAAGAAATATCCAGAGACCTAAAGTATGATTTTAAATGTAGCTAGCCAAAGGAAAGGTAAAAGAAACAACTGAAAAGTTTTAGTGATGAAAAAAATCATTCAGGAATCTTAAAGAAGTATACTGGAGTATAAATATACCGCTAGGAAGGGGATGTTAAAATCAAGACCGGAGAGGTAAAATCAGGGACATGGTATAACACAATTGTTTATAGAGTGGTTGTCACAATGTAGAATAAGTCTACCCTCATCACATGTCATGTTTAGTTTTACTCAGACTATTAAAGGACTTCACATAGGTTAAAAAAAAAAGTGTATCTCACAAATGTAAATTAGCCTATCATAATTTTATATTTAAATTTTTGTTTAATGCTTATTTATTTTTGAGAGACTATGAGCTGGGGCGGGGGGGGGGGGTGCAGAGAGAGAGGGAGACACAGAAACCGAAGCAGGATCCAGGCTCTGAGCTGTCAGCACAGAGCCCAACGCAGGGCTGGAACTCAAGGACGCAAGATCTTGACCTGAGCCAGTCAGATGTTTAACCGACTGAGCCACCCAGGTGCCCAGCCTTTCATAATTTTAAACATTCAAATAACATTGTTTCACAGTGAGTGTCTTGGTTCTTTGTCTTATTCTACCAAAATGGTCTCCTCCAGGTGTTTACAGCATAGAATGCTAGAACATTCTGTGCCAAACATTATGAAAGAAACAGTTGTAGCACTTTATGCCCAAGTACAGGCGTATAGGACCTGGGTATAAAACGCTCATTGCAACAGGCGAAAGAAAATGTCTCTGAAAATACTACACATGGAAGAAACAGAATCCTTGTAATCCCAAAATTTCCATGGCAGACATTTAATTTGCTTTTTTCAACAGTAGCTTAATCTTTTAATACCTATGTTCCTTTAACAATGCATAAAGCTGCTCAAAAGTCAGGGCTGAATAGTGTCCTTGTAAAGCTTCCTAGGAGAACTATTGGTAATAGCCCAGTAGTGGAGGTTTTCTTTTTTTTCCCCCCCCCCCAGGTATTCAGAGCCAGAGGCTTGAATAAAGGCAGATGGAGCTCACCTTTTATCCTTCTGATGGGAGAGCACCTAGGACTGGCTTTGCACTGATCTTTTGAATGAGATGAAAGAGCCTCCTCTCTATTATGCATCCACATTTTACCCTGCTTTTTTTTAATGCTAGGGGACACTACATTAGAGAGCATATTTCCAGACACATCAGGATAGGACTGAAGCTCCAAAATGAAAATGTGCACCAGCCTCACTGTTCAAATTTAAATTATTTACCTTCATCATTTAATTATTTATGATTAGAATGAGGCTTAAACTTTTGATTTCAAATGTAAGTTCCCATCCTTTTTTATACTTTTCAAAGAAATACATATATTTTTTTTCCAGGAATAACACTCCTCAGAGAGTTTCCTAATCATTTCTGAGACAATCAGATGTTGCCATCCACAGAAAGTGAGGACCGGGTTTCTCTGCTGCTATGGCTGTAGGCTGCCATCTTGACTTGCAGGAAGTCTCTGTTCTCCTTGGGGGGACATTCCTGCCCCCAGGAATCCCTCACAGCAGCATCTGGAAAAGGTGTGAGAACTTCCTCTGTCTTCAAACCAGGTGTGAGGTAGGCCCTTCCCTTTACTCTCCCACGGTACAGCAGTGATGCGACACTAGTCATGAACTTGACTGAAAGTTCAGGAAGAATGAAGGGAGCTATCACATGGGAAATAACTTAAAACTACTCCATGGACACCATCCACTCAGGCTTGATACTCCTCTAAGTCCATACTAATGGAATTCTCATCTACAGTCATAGATATGCTTCAGTCTCCCGTACTTTCCAGGGCAGCCAAACTGTCTCCACATTCAAAGTTTAGAAAATATTTTTCTTACTTTTAGTTTAAAACCTGTTTTCTTGGCCCATTACTCGTGGCTTTCCAGAGTAATTAAGAAGCAGAGGCTAATTTCCCTTCCAGAAAATCTGTTCTTCCACACATAGGAATACTCTGTAGACTTCTGGCTCCAGCGGAATGTAGTCCAATATTATTTTTTTCCCAAAGTCTTCGTGAACCAGGTTTAAATAAAAAGCTACATGAAGGACATTAGCAGCCCGGTTCAGCTGCAGCGGCATCAAAACTCAGCCCAATTTTTTCACCATTTCTGCTCATTGACAACTCTAAAAAATTTGGGGCCCAGAATCACTTGACTAGGCATTAATATAACAGACTGCGGTCAGTTGTTATATTTTATACTTCATAATAATTAACAACATGATCGGTAAAAACTCTCCGACAAGTCATATGTTGAACATGAAATGATTCAATTTTCCTCAGACTTCAGGGATTCGAAAAACAATTTCCACTTAGAGATTCACCTTTCAGTCAAGTCCATTTCACATTTATATTTCACATTCCTATGATGGGCTTTTGAGCAAATATTGTGACAAATACTCTGCTTTGTTCTGAATAGTTTGCAATTAGAGGGGTCATTTCACCTCACATGGCTGTGGATAGATAAGAACAACTTGCAGAATGATGTATCAATGTCCATCTGGACTTCTTTTTGCTCTCAGTTCCTTTGAAAAGAGTCAGCTAAAATCATAATTCATAAAACATTTAAATACCTCAAATAATAATGTTCACATTAAAACCTTAGATCACATCACCTTACAGAGAAAGAATAATCTCCTTCATCCATTTCCTTTAAAACTTGAAAATGAAGTTTAGGGACACAATATCAGTATTCTCACTTAAAGTGAACATCTTATGGACCCAGTATTTCACTTGAAAAATAGAGAAGGAAGTTTTATAAATGAAAAATATATATGTACATAAAGAGAGAGATATAGTGAATGATATAAAATATAAAGAAGTAATTCCTTTTTTGGGGGGATTAAATTAACATCATCAAATACAGAGTATTTTTGTTTTTAAATACCAATATTAAGTACCAGCAATTAAATGACCCACCCAAAACATGCTCAAAAATAAGTAAGTAAAACTTTCTGATTTTACAAACATTCTCATGATTCTCATACATGAACTAGAGAATTGGCTCATACAGGTTTATGTAGGTCAAATACACACAGGTCTAATATTGTCTCTTCCTTTAAAAGTGGAGCCTTCTGGTACAAAGAGTGTCACTGTGACTTGTGAATTCTGGGGTGTTGCCTAAATAGAGTGATCATAAATCATCATTGTAAACCAGGATAATTTTTAGAGTAACAGGAGTGCTGTTTATAATTACACCAAAGGGAACCATGGATACCGTAGGTAGACCTTCTACCACTAACCTATACTCTTCTTTGCAAACAAGTCAGCTATTACCATTTTTTTTTACTATGTCACATATCAGCTATCATTTTAGCATAATGTTCTTTGAATGTCTCACATTTTCACAAGTTATCACTCTTCTACCTAGCCCTAATATTAAATGAAATCCCACATGAAACACATGCCATTGACTATAAAGTTAACTCTTCCCTCACTTATGCAACATATAATTATTGCTGGCTCTTCCTTAAACTTTGGAAGCAACTACCTTTTTCTAGTAAAGAAGAAAGATGTAGGATCTGTTAAACTTTTTTTCTTTGTTTACACTCAAGTTTTTATTTTAATTCCAGTTAGTTAACATATAGTGTAATATTAGATATTAGTTTCAGTAGAATTTAGTGATTCATCACTTACATTTAACACCCTCCCTAAGCTTGTTAACACAAAATATATGAAGGTCCACATGCTATTGTACTCCACTGTTACAATAGTAATTTGAATACATCCATGGAGTAGTTTTCAGTTAAGATTCTTCACTGTTAAACAAAAATATTAGAGAAACTTTAATAAAATATTATGTAATAACTAAATATATACTGTTTAAATAAAATACTACCAGATGTGAAATGTACAGGTAAAACATGAGGCCAAAGTTCCAAAAGGTACTTTCACTTTAGAAGATAACATAGGGGCGCCTAGATGGCTTAGTCGGTAGAGCGTCTGACTTTGGCTCATGTTGTGATCTCTATGCCGACAGCACAGAGCCTGGAGCTTGCTTCTGATTCTGTGTCTCCCTCTCTCTCTGCTCCTCCCCCACTCATGCTCTGTCTCTCTCTCTCTCTCAAAACTAAATAAACATTAAAAACAAATTAGAAGAAAACATAAATGTGGATTACATACCACAAAATAGCAGTAAACTGGGATGCATTTCTTGGTGAATGTAATCCTAAGAGGTATAAAGAAATTATTTCTTCTGAATGATACAAAAAGTCACCTGTAATAAAATCTGCCTTTTATCTAGTGTCTGTTCGCCCTCATAGTAATAACACTCTGATTCTCTTTTAGGAAATCATCCCTAATTCACTTGCAGGTCATGTAGTCTTTTTTTATTATTATTAATTTCTTTAACATGTATTCAATTTTGAGAGAGAAAGACAGAGCCCAAGCAGGGGAGGGGCACAGAGAGAAAGGGAGACACAGGATCCTAAGCAGGCTTCAGGCTGAGCTGTCAGCACAGAGCTGGACATGGGGCTCTAACTTAGGAACCATGAGAGCAAACCTGAACAGAAGTCAGATGCTTAACCAACTGGACCACCCAGGTGCCTCAGGTCATGCAGTCTTAATAGGATTTACTCTCTCCTTCCCTGGTCCCATTTTCTGGCTTCAGAAATAAACCCATGACCAAGGCCAAACCAAACAACAGTGTACAGGTCCTTGGGCACATTCATTGTTTTAAGGTGAGCACGTGGCTCAAGTCAAGCCAACGAGACTCAGTTCTGGCTCCTGAAAATACAAGTGCCCTCTCACTGATGAGACCTTCAGGCTGCCATTTCCAAAATTCATCACATAGAACTCCTCTGAAACTGAAAGCAGTTTAGAAAAGAAGGATGAGGTGGAGAAGGAGGAGAGGAAACAGAAGAGGAGGAAGACTGAAAAGGTTTGATCTGCTAATATCATTTCTGTAATTGTAGGCAGATGTAGCTAAAGAAAACTTGCTGTAATTTTTAGTTGTGCAAAATAGTAAACTGTTCCTTTTTCATTGTTTGTTTTTCTCCTTTTCTTTTCTTTCTTTCTTTTTTTTTTTCTAAAACTAACATTTTGTTTTGTTCTGTTTTATAATCAAGTTCCAGACCAGGCTAATGCTTCATCAGAAAGGAGGTAAGATTAAATTTCAGTATACAGAGAAAGGTGATGTTATTTCAGCCAGGAGGGCGATGTAAACAAGGGAAAGGATCCAGGAAGACATGCTTAATATGGGGGTGTACCTGGAATACAGCATGGGGAAAAGGGGTATCATAGTTAAAAATATGCTGCACAGAGAAGTCAGTGGCAAGATTGTGCACATTCTTCAATGTCAGAAACAAAAGTTAGAATTTTATTCTGCAGGCAAAAAATGTGTCACAGACTATTTTAGATAGAGAAGGAGAATGACATGATTAGCTCTGAAACTTTGGAAGATTATGCTGACAACATTATATAGAATGGTTTTAGAAGAGGAAATTCTAGAGAAAGAGTTGCAGGGTCATGGGGCTGACATAGAGGAATTAAGCACTTTTGTGACGGAGCTGTACCCAGAGGAGATAAAACATAAAGAGATGATAAACTCTTTTGCTTAACTCAGGACTTCCCCACTTACAGGGTTCTGCCATTCCTTTTTGCTTAATGTGACAACAGAGCATATTAAAGATCGTGATAGGTTTGATGTTAGTGAAAACTGATATGTAAAACTCATGAAACAGAGTATTAGAGTGTCTGTGCTCAGTTACTAATTAATAGAAACAAAAGACATCAGAGACTTCTCACATTAAATACAGTTAATAATGCACTAAAAATCCATTTGTCTACAGAAAAAAAAGAATGTGTGTGCATGTGTGTGTGTGTGTGTGTGTTACCTAAAGTTTATGGATGATGGTACCATCATAAACTGATTCAAAACTCATGTATTATAGTCTGAAATGTCATTTGAAATGATACCTCCCTTTCCGAAATCTCTGTTGAATCTTTGATTAGGTCTAAAAATAGGTTAAAAAAAAAAAAAAAAAAAAAAGTTGTGAAGAGTCCATTTTAATTCAGTTTGTTTTACTGAAACCACAACTCTCTCTATGTGATGGTAAGAACATTTAGAAGGTTACAGTTGCACAAAATTGCAGGTCAAAATTAAAGTTTAAATTAGGGCACTAGTAAAGGAATTAAAAATATGTGTAGGTGGATATGAGGGCCATAAAAGATATAGAATAGTCAAAATTTCAAATGATTTGCTTACATTTGAAAAATGATCATGATAATGAATTTCTGGAAAGAGATATATATTTAATTGGGTATAATGATCTTATATATGTATGGCTCCTGTAATGACAAAGGCTCATCTCTTTAAAGAGTAATAGGTTAGACAAACCAATATTCTATGTGATCCAGAAATGTGGAGAGAAGGAAATATGATTATTAGGAAAGATTGATGAAACCTGGGGGAAGAGAGAGAAGGAATATGGAATAATCAAAAAGTGCTTGTAACATATGTGAATGCACCAAATTCATGTTTTGAACCAATACAACCACTAAAATAAACAAAAATATAATAAATAAACACATGAAGAAATATATACATAGATAGTAAATCTAATAGTTATGAAGGAGAGGAACCTGAATTCTAAAACATTTCTCAAACACTACAAATGAAGTTGGGAAAGGTGGGTTACTGGTATTGACTCTCCAGAGAACCTATATATATACACACACACATATATATAGGAACATATATATTCTCTCTATATATGTTCTATATATATATTCTATACACATATATGTGAATATATACACATATATATGGGTGTATATATATAAATAAAATATATATATAAATAGAATATATATATAAATAGAATACACACACACACACACACACACACAGTTGATCTTTGAACATTATGAGCTTGAAATTTTGAAATTTTCAGGTCCACTTACACATGGAGATATATATAGATATAGATATAGATATAGATATAGATATAGATATAGATATAGATATTAGTTTATTTATCCTGAAAGTGAGAGAGAGAGAGAGGAGGTGTGAGTGGGGAGGGCTCAGAGAGAGGAGAGAGAGAATCCCCAGCAACCTCTGCAGTGTGGAGCCTGACACAAGTCTTGATGAAGACCTTGATCCCACAAACTGTGAAATCATGACCTGAGCCAAACCAGGAGTCTGACATTTAATTCCCTGAGCCACACAGGTGCCCCACATGGTTATTTGTTGATAAATACAGTACAATACTGTAAAGTTATTTTCTCTTTTTTATAGTTTTCCTAGTAACATTTTATTTTCTGTAGACTACTTTATTACAAGAATACAGTATATAATACTATGACATACACAAGAGGTGTTAATTGACTCTTTATGTCAACAGTAGACTATTAATAATCAAGTTTTGGGGGAGTCAGAAGTTATACATAGATATTCTACAGCACAGAGATTGGTGCCTCTAACTCCCATGTTGTTCAAGGGTCAATGGTGTGTATATATATATATATATGGATGGGCTAAACACTTCAATTAAAAGAGACAAATCAGGGGTGCCTGGGTGGCTCAGTGGGTTAAGCATCCGATTCCTGATTTCTGCTCAGATCATGATCTTATGGTTCCCGGGGTTTGAACCTCATGTCAGGTTGTGCACTAACAGCACAGAGTCTGCTTATGATTCTCTCCCTCTCTCTCTCCCCCTCCCTCCTTTCTCTGTCTCACAATAAATAAATAAACTGAAAAAGAGTAAAATCAATAAAAATTATGTATCATTAAGAGGAGATATACATTGAAAATAAAATAAAACAAATAATTAATAAATAGAGAGGGAGAGATTATAATGAACTGGCTCATGTGATTATGGAGCCTGACAAGTCCCAAGTCTGCAGAAGGAGTTGGTGAGCGGGAGAGTCAGGAGAAAGCCAGAGGCAGAGCTACAGTCTGAAGGCTGGCAGTCTCAAGACCCAGGAAGCACGCATGCTTCATTCAAGTCCAAAGGCAGGAAAAACATCAATGTCTGACTTGAAAGGCACAAAAGCGATCAGGTAGGTAGGAGCAGTTATCTTCTACTTGGGGGGCAGGGGGTTCAGCTTGTTGTTCTATTCTGGGCTTCAACTGATGGGATGAGGCCCCATGCACATTGTGGGGAACAATCTGCTTTGCCCACTTAGATTTTAATCTCATCCAAAAACTTCCACCTAGAAACACCCAGAATAACATTTTACCAAATATCTGAGCACCTTATATCCCAGCTGACCCGTGAAATTAACTGTCAAAGTAAATAAAGGAAAAATAATACTGATGTAGCAAATAGAAAACATGTAGCAAGATGGAACACTTGATTTCAATCATATAAAAGTGATATTTAATATAGATGGCCTAAACCCTTCAGTTAAAGAAGAAAAAGCAAAATAAAACTATGTCATTAAGAAGAGATAAACACTTAAAATAAGATATAGATAAATTAAAAGTAAAAATATTGAAAAGAAGATTTCTATGAAAATACAAATCAAGAAATCTGGACAATTATACTAATAGCAGACACAGTACATGCAATATGACCGGAGATACAGAAAGGTATTTCATAGTAATAACATAGTAAAATCAAGTCAACAGCAACAACAAAGGACATTATAAACCTAAATATCGATTAACCTAGTATCGAAACCTAAAATAATACATAAAATATAAACTAACAGAACTGAAAGAACAAAGAGACTGATATAAAATTACAGGAGAGTCTGATATTTCATAGAACAAATACAGCAATGAATAAATATGTAGATTTCAAGAAGGCCAACAACTTAAACTAACATTTATAGATCATTACAAGGAACAGTTGTAGAATATAATTATTTTCTAAGGACGAAGGAGTGGTCAGCAAGATAAACCATAAGCTGAGCCATAAAACAAGTCTTGATAAATTTAAAAAAAGCTCAATCACACCGATTATGTCATCTCATGTTGATAAAGGTGGTTCTTCGGTAGTTAATTCAGATGTTAAGATTCTCCAGTATATACTTGTAACCAATCTAAATTCACCTTTAAGTAATATATACATTTCATGCATAGCACTAACAGTATTCACAATTTCTACCTCCTGTTTATTATTTCTGTCATTCGTTTAACTTAGTCATATGCAATAATCACCCACTCCATTTGTAATATTATTACTTTAAGCAAAACTTATCCTTAAGTTTCACAGAGTTTAGTGACCTTCCCAAGGAGTCTAAAAAGCTGTTGTAAAGTCAAGACTCATCCTCTGCAGGGAACTGAGGGTATCGGTGCTCAATAATCTTCCTAAATTCCTTGCAGTGTCATAGAGGCCACGCTCTGCTAATTAATCAGTTTCCACTAGCAAGTCCAACATGAAGATGCCTGATTTTTCATTGCCAAATTCTCGATAGTAAGAGCTTCCTGATCATGAATGTTTCCTGATTATAGCACCTGCTCATGGATCTGAAACTGGCAGTTGTATTAACAGCTTTCAATATACAGGTAGTTTTCTGATTGCAGAAAAGGCAGGAGTGTTCTGGGGGACCAGTCTGCAGTATCATTCTAAAAGTCTGTCTCAGTAACTGAAACTATACTGTATATATTCAGAGTTCTTTTTTTATTTGTTTGGGCCATTGGCATTCATTTTTTCTTGAACTAATGCATTATTTATGGTACGCCCTAAGCTGCTTTCAAAATGAAACAAAAATTACAATGGGTCAGCCAAGATAGACATTTTCCTTTCTCTCTCACTTAACAGTTCAGAAGTATGTAAATAGCACAAAGTGCCCAGGAAAATCTGCTCTAAGTGGTCATCCAGAGAACCTGTTTCCTTTTTTCTGTTGCTCTGCCCCCCCAAGATAATGACCTCATCTATATGGTTAAAGGGGTTCTTAAGGGCCTTATCAGCATTCCAGCCCTTGAGACTGGGAAGACTAAGTGGACGTCAAACACCTCCTTGCGTAGAAGATGTACAGAAGTTTTAATTTCCAATTCTATCCGATTCCTTTGGTAATAACCTAGTCATAAAGCCTCAACTGGTGAAAAGTAAATTAGGAAATGTAGTGTTACATGGGTAATGTGTGCTCTGTCAGAATCCTTGGGGGGCTCTATAACCACAACACAGAATGGGATGATGGTAATTGAGAGGCAATTGCGGTATCTGCCACAATAGGTTAAATTCTGTTTTTAAAAGTGGAACAGGAGCAATACATGGTGAGTTGCCATAATTTCTACCCTAGGATACTCTATAGTAATATAATCCATCCATTCTTTGAACAAATATATACTGATGCCTACTGTATTCTACTTATATAACAACAATGGTCCCTCCCCACAGGTTGCTTAGAGAATAGTGTTACAGACAAGCAAGTAGACGGTAACTATAACATTAGAGCTAACATTTTGAGTCCATATGTGTGCCATGCTATTTAATTGCTTTATGTTTTTAAATTGTGTAACCTTTGATATTAATGACTTAAAGTACTTATTATATCTACTTTAAAGTTAAGATGTCTGAGAAACAGCTTATACGACTTGTTTAAGATCATAGTGGTATTTAAATTCAGAGTTTATTTTCAGGTTTTCTTTTTCCACATGAATGTGCTTAACCGTTTTGTCATACTCTCTTTCACCATGTATTGAGGGGACACCAAAATACCCAGATGAAGTTATCACAGGACACCACAGATACATGCAGAAAGAAAAACTAAACCAAAAGGAAGGTCAGGGATTGTTTGTGGTTGTGGCAATAGGCAGAAGGTGTGATACACTGGAATATTTCTTAGAGATAAAAAGAACAAATTACTAGGGTGCCTGGGTGGCTTGGTCCATTAAGTTTCTGACTCTTGATTTCGGCTCACATCATCTCATGGTTCTGAGAATAAGCCTCACATTGGACTCCATGCCAGGCATGGAACCTGATTAAGATTTTCTGTCTCCTTCTCCCTCAGACCCTCCCACACTCACATGCACTCATGGGTGAGCACCCGCTCTCTCTCTCTCGCGCTCTCTCTCTCTCTCTCTCCTGTCTCTAAATAAATAAATAAATAAATAAATAGATAGATAGATAGATAAATAAATAAAACCAATTACTGATATATGCAAAAGCAGGTATGAATCAAAAACAAGAGTATGTGTGTGACTCTAGTTATACAAATGGATAACAATAACTTAATGTGAAACATAAAATATCAGAACAGCAGTAGCTTCATCAGTTTGTTCTCTATAGTTAAGAGACTGTTTCTTGGCTTGCTTTTCTTTTTTCCACATATGTTCATTTGTTTTGCTTTTTAAATTCCACATATGAGTGAAATCATGATATTTGTCTTTTTCTGACTGACTTATTTCACTTAGAATAGTATATATAATATGAATAACAAAATAAAAAAATTGCATAGCTAAAGAAAAAAAAAAGAATGATTAGAGAATGGTAAAAATGAATACTAAGAATAATTCACTATAAGAAGAAAACTAAGGTAAAATATAATAGAATCATTAAAATGAATTGACAGGGGAAAAAAAAAGAACAGCTGTAGCCTCTAGGAGTATAGCTGACTGACTGGGTAGGAGCAAAAGAGAAATTTCTAGGGATGATCAAAATGTGCTATACTTGAGAAGAGAGTGTTAAGGTTAGTGATGTTTTACAATTAAAATTTTGCCTTCACTCCATGTACATTTACCTCTAATTAACAGATTTTGTATTTTAATGGCAGTGGGGATTAGACATTTTGTCAGACCTTCTGTATATTCTAGGTCTGAGCAAATACTAAGGTTAAAAGATAGGAAATCATTTTGAATGGTTTCCTTATCAGATGTAGGCAATAGAGAAATGGGAGAAGATTGAAGAGTCAAGATTCACTACCTGAGTTTTGGCTTTATGAATTGGAAAATGTTGGTGCCATTTAGAGAGGTGAGAGAAGGAGGGAAGAAGAGGTGGGGAGAAGTATCTCAGGAAACAAGACATTGACTGAATATTGGATCCAATCCTGAGAAACCTAACAGAAGACCATGGGGGGAGGGTAAGGGGGAAAAAAAGTTACAGAGAGGGAGGGAGGCAAATCAAAAGAGACTCTTTAATACTGAGAACAAACTGATGGTGGATGGAGAGGTGGGGGAGGGGAAAGTGGGTGACGGGCATTGAGGAGGACATCTGTTGGGATGAGCACTGGGTGTTGTATGGAAACCAATTTGACAATAAATTATATTTAAAAAAATAAAAGAATATTGGATCCAAAAGAGTAGATGAAACCTCTGAGAGAGGACGTACATTAGAAAGAATGGATATTTTGGAATGATGATATTTGTGAACCAATATGTTTCATGAAGAAATCAGGATTGAACATATTCCAGAAAGCAATGACAAAGCAAGTCAAATGGAATTATGTTTTTTGTGTGTTCCATAAAATATCATTTCTCAAACTTTGGCATACCTCAGCATCACCCAACTGGAAGGGTTTTTAAAATACAGATTTTCACGGACTGTAGGATTGTACCACCAGTCTGTTCAGTACGTCTAAGTGGACTTAAATGGAAATAGCATTTGCCTCTAAAATGAACTTTTATGTTGCTTTTGCTGATGGGTCAGTTTCAGAATACACTATACAAATGATATTTTACTTATGCTCTATTTTTGATGGATTAATCAATATCAATGTCATTTATCCAAAGTAAACAGAAGGAGGGACTTGCCATAGTAAACCTGAAAGAATAAACTAATGAAAGTGAAGAAAATTATTATACACATATACATGCACACATGCATATAAATATATTCATATATAAATCCATATACAATGACATGTATCCCACTGGGGGAAACAGTCACTGTTTATTTCCACAAATATATCACATGAGCAAATTATGACTGGATTATTTCACTTTATTGCAGCTATCTTAATATTATTTATCTCACCAAAATAATTGACTATAATTATAACTATTATGATATCAGGATTTTAGTCCATTTATTTTTCTAGTTATTAGTAAAAAAAAAAAAAAACTTTTTAGCAAGCCTAGAAAGAGAAAGAATTAAATACAATTAGTGATTTAGAAAGTAAGAATATTAGAAATTAGAGAGACAATATTATGACTCTTTTGCAAAGAATAGGTCACAGAATTATTGCTACACAAAGATGTCTTTATTAATTTTATCAAATAGTCTTTTCATATCCTGATTAGCATATTGGTTTATTTCTTTTTTTCTTCATTACTTTGAAGACATAGAGATTACAATAAATAGAAGTTTCTCATATTCAAATATTTTTCTACAACTTTTGGAAAGTTTAGGAATAAAAACTGGTTGTAAATTCATATAAGAATTAATTGAAAAAATAACTGTAAACCATGAAGAATCTAAGTAAATACTGATAAAAAGGATAAAGTGAATCTCAAATCAATAGTATAACAATAAGATATACATATTCCTTTGTGGTAAGAGCATGCACGTATCAAATTATTTCAAAAACCTCATATCCAATGTTGATACATGGCACTTATAATTATGTATGTAATTACATATGCAATGGGTATATATGTATAGGCCTGGAAACAAAGTTTTTTCAATTTAATTCATATTTCTCAGCAATAGTGAGCTTTGAGGGCAAAAGCTCAAAAGTTAAAAACTTTAAGAAGAAATGAATCCCTGAAAGTCATAGGGACATTCTGAAATAATTTAAATCATATAATGTATTTTAACCTGAAACATAGCAATAAAAAAAGAAACCATTTGCAAACAAAGAGTTTTTTGTTGTTGTTGTTTTGTTTTTTGCAAGAATGGCATTTGTACAGATGAAAATGGAGAAAGATATAATAAAAATAAATATTTTACCTTATATATTCTAAAGTAGCCAAAATTTTACTTAGAAGTTAAGCATATAATATATATGTGTTAATATAAAACATATTATATATGCCTTTTATTTGAATTCATTAAAATATCAATGTATTAAATGAACTAGATATTATATAACACGTATTAAATATCATCCTTATCTATCAAAGCATCTTTAACAACAGTGTCTATTAAATCCTTAATTAGGTAACTGCTACGTTGATTTATGGATTTACACGGAGACAGAAGTTCAAAAGGTAAGGAAAGAAAAAAACTTTTTAGCAAACATCTGCACCTCATTGTGTTTGTTAATAATAAACATCTTTTTAAATGAAAGCTAAAGCTAACCTGATAAAGGCATGAAGGTGAAGAGAATAATACATTTTTTAAATTATTATTTGGAAATTTACTCCTCATCAATCATGTTTTTGGGAGAAATTTTGCTTTTTCTATGAACACAGGTTAGGATTATGAAGCATACCAAAACTAATTCTATTTGGAGGGAAAGGAATCAAGGGATAAAGCTGAGGGACAATGGGTTTCTCCTGTGTTGCTTAATATTCAATTTGAAATGTTACATAGCTCCCTGTTTCTCTTATCAAATACTTAAGCTTATGTTATTTATAAATTTGTTTTTTTAAGAAATATTTATTGAGAACCTGGTATACACCACGTATGATTCTAGATGAAGGGAAAAAAGAAAGAAAAAATAAACCCTTTCCTCCAATGGAGCTTATATTCTGAAGTTGGGGTAGATACAAAAATGAACAACAACAAAAAATCTAATGTATCAGATGATAAAAAGTAAAATGGAGAAAAAGTATGAAATGTGGGCATGTGGAAGAAAGGGAAGAGTTGATATTTTATTGATTTTTTTTGTTTCACTATTACTATTATTATTATTAATTATTTTGAGAGATAGAGTAAGAGTGTGTGAGTGGGGGAGAGGGGCACAGGGAGAGAGACAGAAAAAGCTCATAGGCAGGCTCCACACTCAGTGCAGAGCCCAATGGGGCGCTCGATTCCACAACCCTTGGATCATGATCTGAACCAAAATCAAGAGTTAGATGCTCAGCCGACTGAGCCACGCAGGTGCCCCAAGAGTTGATATTTTAAATGGGGGTGGTTAGGAAATGCTTCCTGGTAAGATGACATTTGAGCAAAGTGGAGGGGTTTGTAGATATCTGTAAAAATGGTATTCCAGGCAGAGATACAGCAGTTCCAAAACCTCTAAAACAGAGATACTTTTGTTATGCTCATGTAGCAGCAAGTGGGTCAGCATTGCTGGAGAAAAGTGCATGATGAGAAAGAATAGTAGAAGATGGAGATAAAAAGTCAACAGTAAGAACTTGAGGTCCTATAGGTCCTTACAAGTGTATACAAAGGAGCCCACTTGAGGATGAGGAGCAGAGTGACATACGTATGTTCAGCAGGGTCATTCAGACTACTATGTTGTTTATAGAGTGAGGGCTAGGATGGGAAGCGAGAATATAAGAGTGAAGACTAAGAAGCTATTGCGACAATGCAGTTGAGATATTTTCTAACTTTACTCATAATAGTAGCAGGGGAGGTAACAAGAATGGTTCTGATTCTGGATATTTTGAAAATAGATCCAACATGATTAACTAATTGGCTGTAGGCAGTGACAAAAAAATAAAATAAAATGAAGCAGGAATCAAGGTGATACTAAACTACGTGGCTAGAGCAACTGAAAGTTGCTGTCCACAAGGAAATTAAGATATGATGTTGGCTACAGTTCAATATTTGGTTTGGTCAATGAGTTCTGTGTCACACAAGTCATATCACTAGAAGAAAAAAGAAACAACAGTTACTGGAGGATTGAACATTTGAAACTGAAGGTATAGAGGTAAGGTAGTTACTGGAAATAAGAAGGTTTAGGAAAACGCTGCCCAATTACTTAATTTTCACCAAAATGTGGAAGACTATTATGAGAAACAGGATTAGTGAGGAAGATTAGGAGTTCTGTTCAGCATGCTAACTGTAACTTGCCTATTACTCATGCATAGGAGATGTCCAGTAGTCTGAAATATCTAGGACTTGTCATAATATACATGATATTTACTTTTATTTTTTTAAATGTTTTTATTTATTCTTGAGAGCGACAGAGCATGAACAGGGGAGGAGCAGAGAGAGAGAGACACACACACAGAATCCAAAGCAGTCTCCAGGCTCTGAGCTGTCAGCACAGAGCCTGATGCGGGACTCAAACTCACTGGCTGTGAGATCATGACCTGATCCGAAGCCAGATGCTTACCCTCCTGGGCCACCCAGGTGCCCCAATATATATAATATTTAAAGCCATTTGTCTATATGTTAACAATTAAAAGATTAATGAAAATAAAGAAGAGAGGTGTTTCAAAGACTGCCTATGGAACAATACAAAGTTTTGATGAGTAAGACATAAGAAGAAACCATCAATGAAAAGTGAGAAAGAGAAGTGAGTGGAATAGGAAGAGAAACAAATGTCTTGATCCAGAATTCAAATAATGCAAATCTTCCACTTGATGAACTGTATCGAAAGTTGTTAATAGGCTAAGAAACATTAGAATTACAAATTGACCATTATATTTAGTAATGTAGTGAGCTGGTGTGAGAAAAGCAGTTACTAGAAATGGTAGACTAGTAGCCAGAACTGATTGCATGCATTGAAGAATGAAAGGGGCAGAAGTGGAAGACAGGCACTGTTAATGATCCTAGAGTCCAAAGTTTTCAAAGAGACCAGAGAAATGAAGTCAGGAAGGGCTTTATGTGTTGCTGGCTTTGTATTTGTTTGCTTTGGAATGGCAGTTTTGTGTACTGATAGGAATATTCATTGTTCTGGAGACAGAAAGATGAGAAACACTGGAGCTATGTCTTTGATTAGGTGAGAGGAAACAGTGCATAAATAGAGGGGTGACATCATCTGGAAACATGAACAGTCATTCAGATTAACATAAGAAGAGGGGAGACAAGGGAGAGAAAAGTTATAAAATAGTCATCTCAGGAAGTGGCAGAATGAAAGGATTTGGAAAATATAATAGACTTCCCAACCAGCTTGAAGGATCCACTTGAGGTTAATAGCCATGATTATAATGGGAAGCCATCCTGCATAAATTGTTTGCTAGCCCATCATGTTCACCTGCAAAAGTCCTGCCAGGAGTCTGCATTTGTCTTTGAATTTTGCCAACTGAGATGGGCCATACTAGAGAAGAGTAATTTGATGATGCTTGCAAGGGTGTGATTATAATGATAAATTATGGGTCATCGAGGAAATGAGGATATGCTATATGTTATAATGAAATATTTGATATATTACATAGAAATCATGTTGCTGGAAGAAATAAGATAGAAACAAATCAGGCTGTTGAGTAGGGCCTTTGAATTTTAGGGTATGGTGATGATATACTTACTGGGCATTAGAAGGTTTAGAGAAGTGCGTTGAGTAAGAATTTATGTGATGATTAGAATGTTCATATCGCCACAATAACCACTAGTAAGTGTGGCTATTGAATCATTGATATGTGGCTAGTGTAACTAAGGAATTAACTGGTATTAAATAATTATGTACGTATCGCTCTTGGCTAGGAATGAGGGGCTAGGAAGTAGCACATAGCTTTAGAGAAAGAGAAAGTGAGCTAGAGATGAGGAGGAATGACCAAGGTGACAATATATTAGTCTTTATACTAATAAGTAAGGAGTGGTACATATCTGATGATATGATATCAAGCCTGTTACATTTTAGGGGGAAAAGGAGAGAATGTTTTAGATTTTAGAACTGGTAATGGCAGCCAGCAGAATAAGATCTTAGGAAAACAAATGTCCATTTCTGGAAAGGGCTGCAGGGGAAATCACGTTCTCAAGGTAGAATCATGTTTCACTTAGAATAATAAGGTAAAAAAAATCTTCAGGTGTGGATAGAATATTTTGCTGAAAAATCACCTAGATTAAAAATATCATGGTAGAATTGTTTCTTAAATCTAAGAGAAGCATGAGTTGGAACAATTTACCTAATTAACTAACTTGACAGAGGAATGAATGAATGAATGAATGATGAATGAACAAATGAACAAATGGATTTTATGGGGATAAGAATACAGGAAATGAAGAATAACCTGGAAGTCTTAGGCATCTTGTGAGAACTGCTATAAAGAGTAGTAAAGAACATAATAAAGTTAATCTTATTGTCATAGAACAGTTAGATTTTGCTATATTCTCTTTGAACTGTTAGTATATCATTCATTTCATTCAGCAAATAATAATTAATGATCAGCTAGGTGTCAGACATAGCACAAAACTCCAAAGAACAAGTGGACACCATAAGGTGGAAAATATGCTAAAATTTAGCAGAAAATATGCTAAAATTTAGCAGAGAATATGCTAAAATACCTCTTAAGGTAATATATTTCACACTTATTATCTCTTGTATAAATAATTACTTTGTATAGTGTGTATTTTTATGTTTTCAGACATTTTGCTCATGTCAGTTGTCAGTCTCTACCTTTCAAAGAAATTGATGGATTCTTTTACTGCCTCCTTAAATGATCACGCCTGGTTTTGTTCACCAAGATTGCCAATTATTTTAGTTGTCCTTTGCAAGTCATTCTCCAGTTGCTTTATGATTTTAAAAATCTTTTCAATACACTTGGAAAACAGGGATACCAGATATCATAACTTTTTGATAGGTAAGAAGAATAAGGACAAATGGAATAAATTGAATCATTATTCCAAAGATTACATTCAAGTGCCATTATCAGAAAAACTTCACATTATTCTAAATGCTAATCCATCAGTTTTACCAAATGGTTGGAAAGTGTTTTCTGTTTTATTTCCAATATAAAACATTCTGTTGTCTATTTTGGACACAGAAATAAACTGGGCTTACTTCCATAGAAAACTACAGTGGTGATTAACATCCTGTGTTGGAGAGTAACCATAGTGCGATAGACTTTCCATAATTCCAAATCTGAAGTGTCAATACCAATAATTAATTAATTGATAAATGTAATAGACATCTTCTCCCATTTTTTCTTAGTTGACCTCTCTTTCAACATGAAGACCTTGACCTTCCCTCTCTGAAACTATTTCTTTGAACTTTCACGTCACCATTCTCCTTGCTTTTGTCATTTTTTCTTAGTGTTTTTTTTTTTTTTTTTTCCCAATGCTTTCTCCTAAAAGTTACAGGTTCTGTTTACAGGTTCTGTCTTTCTCTTCACATTCCTAGGTGTTTGCATTCTCTCCTACTTACTTTAACTGTCATGTTGATGACTCCAGAACCAATATTAATGATGTCATCTCTATCTTGAATTTCAAACCTCCCAACTGGATATCTAGAGTGGGATTGATATTCCAAACTTGAACTCATTATATTTCTCCCTTATGAACATGTATGTTCTCATGTTTATTGTATATAGTGTGACCACCATCTATTCAGTCTTCAGACCAGAAACCTGGAGACTTCACTGATTTCTATTGTTCCCTCTCCAGCTATTATCTGTCCTCCTAGATATTTAACTTTCTCACAGAGTACTTCCTTCTTTTAATTTCCAGTGTCTGACATCTAGCAATGCTTAAAAATGTCTTCCAACTTGAATTAGACGACTGAAACTCTTAATATAAGTATACTGGGTAGCATTTCTCCATGTTACTCTAATTTTCAGTGGTCTACAAAGTATTCTCTAGTTTTAAAGAATTTTTTAACCCTTTTAAAATATATTTTTCCAGACTATCTTTTTTATATTACTTTGGCTTTTTACTTTTATAATAAATAAAGCTTCCAGTTATAGCATAATACTAAGCTAAATTCACAGATGGAAAATTACCTATTTTCCATGGAAATGGATTACCTATTTTGGCCAATTCACCTAATTGCTACACACATCTTTTTAGTACATATAACCAGATACTTTGAAGATCTTTTGAAATAAAGGATTCAATTTAATTACAAAGAAAATATTTATTTTATGCCATTACAATAATAATAAATTACATTATTGCAACTGATTGCCCTGTTTTAACATAAGAGTTGTTGTGTTAAAATATGGATAAAGTTCAAACAAATATTTCAAATTTAGTAAGATTATCAGAATTTAGACAGTTCTGTAGTCACTTATTTGTTCTTGTGTTAAGTATTTATCCTTTCTCTTTCCTGAATAATTCATGAGATGAGGAATAATTTAGTTTTCACTAACCTTTTTATATTTTAAAAAGTTCAGTCTGACATCTACTGATTTGTTCTTATCCTGAGAGCTAATTCAACAGAATTCAGAATTCGATCCCGTCTCTATTACCATAGCACACTCAACCGTGTGTGAGATAATATTGTACCAACTTCTTCTTACTCTGTTGGGTGTAAGCCTTGTACTTTTTAGTGAGGCAATGTTTTCCTTCCTCCATTTTTTTCCCATGTAGAAATATGTGATTTTTAGGTGACATCCAATTAGGTGGAGTTAAACTATTAAGAAAGGTCAACCTCTGGGAAATTCACTAGTTTTTTCTTCTCTGTACTTTGGGTTGCCATGAGGAAGTGATCCTGGTTATATGCTTCAGCTCTGCTGATATAAGGTTTTGTTTGAGTGAGCTCTCCCTAGGTTTTTTTGAACTGAGGCCTGAGAATTGGTAATGGTAGACAGTCTTGTTGTTGTCGTTGCTGTTGTTTTGTTTTAAGTAGGCTTCAGACCCAATGTGGAGGCTTGAGCTCATGACTCTGAGATCAGGAGTCTCTTGCTCTATTGACTGAGGCAGCCAGGCACCCCAATAACGGTAGGCAATCCTTTTGGAAACACATTAAAGCTTTATTCCCCAATGAGATTATCAAAATGATGATTGACAGCTTATCACCATTTGCCTATCTCCCATAACTTATTTGAGACTTGGTTAAAAACATAGAAGGTGGAAGTCTGTACTGTGTATTGAATTTCTACAATTCCAATAATAACTAACTAATATGATGGAATGTTGAGAGAAGAAAAAAGAAAAGGAGCAATAGTCTTCCTGGCTTTTGCTCAATGTCAAGGGTACAGTGTACATGGTCATTAAACAGGATTCAAAATAGCTTTCATGATGGAAGCTTTCTGACAGATATTCCTTGCTCAAGTTAGTCATTTAAATAAACACAAAATGCAAGATTTTATTTATTTGATACTTTATATTGTACTTTTGTTTTCATTTATAAACTCTAAGTAAGCTTTGTTTTCCTTCTCTTTCAACAACCTTAAGCCGAATGGGAGTCAAATAATTACAATGACATTTAGCATTTCTAAAATACCTAACATTTCTTCATAAAGTTACCATGGATGTTTCTATGAATAATTGTATATTAAAAAGAAGAAGACATGATTCCACTGAAAAAATAGCATTTTTTCAACACCAGCTTCTCTAAAGAAACTTTACTTTTATAAATGTTTTTCTTTCATGGAATCTTTGTTATTACATGACCCATGTAGTTCATGCCATATGATAATTTACAATGTTGACTACTTTATAAAATGAAACTAAACTTTCATATATAGAATACAAAGCCTTAATGCTAATCCCATTATATCATCATATAGCTAGGACCCAGCACTATACACTTGCAGTCATATAAGAAAATGGTTAAGAGAGAGGTTTTGAAGTTAGACTGCCTATAGCAATCAGAGTTCCAAATATTTCTAGCTCTGTGATATTGGTTGAGCTACTTAACCTTCTTAATTTCCAGATGTTTAATCTACAAATTGAAAAGACTCACATTACCTATTTTAAGGCCTTATCATAAAAAAGGCACCTAGACAACTCAAGTTGAAATCAGACACAAAATTAAGTGCTCACTAAATGTTTGCTAATAACTGAAATATCAGGTTGGGGTATAAGAGATCATAAATTATTCATGTTTACTGGGTTAAAAGTGATTCTACAGAAACCAATGCATCTAAAGTACTAGAAACAAAAACAACAAAATTAGATCACTTGCAAATTAATGTCCACACATTATTTTTACAACAAGCCACAAGCTAAATTATCATTCAACATTGCCAACCTAAGCCAAGTAACTATATCATTTAGATTCCAGGCAGGCAGGCAGGCAGGCAGGTATGCAATTGCATCAGGGAAGCCACCTGCTAATTATCTGACTATAGTGCACTTTAAATATCAAACCAGTTTCAGAAGTAATGCTCTTTTTTTATGGAATAAACATAGATGTTTATGATAGGAGAAAACGGAAATAATATTTGGATGTCCACAAGAGACTGAGGAACCAACATTCTATTAAAAATTAGGCATATATTAGAAGCAAAGATAACCTGATGGTGTCTACAAATTGTTGTTCCTAACAAGTTACAGTGGAGCTGAACCAGACAAAAAGAAATCAAATAAAAACTGATAGGAGTGCTGTGCCAGAAACCACTCTGCACCTCTCTATTCACAAGGTTCCCAGGTACATAGAAATATAACACTCCATGTTTTACAACACTTAATAATTGAACACTGACTGAAATATGTGTTCAAGACTAATTTAATTTTAAAATTATATGTACATTAATCTGTACATTTGGTGAATGATCCAAACCTGATATAAATGTACTTTAAATAAATAAAAATGGATTGAGATTTCTAGAATGGGGGTCTGGATTAGGTAACTATTATACATATAACAAGTCTATTTGTCTTTGAGATGGAGTGGCTGGTAGAGTCCACTAGAAGGAATTCTGTTTTGGGGGCACCTGGGTGGCTCAGTTGGTTAAGTGTTCGACTTCGGCTAAGGTCATGATCTCACGGTTCGTGGGTTCAAGCCCTGTGTCAGGCTCTGTGCCTGGAGCCTGCTTTGGATACTGTGTATCCCTCTCTTTCTGCCCCTCCCCCACTTGCACTCTGTCTCCCTCTCAAAAATAAATGAACATAAAAAATAAAATTAAAAAAAAAGGAATTCTGTTTTGGTGAATAAATGAGAAAATAAACAAGAATTGTTTCAATACACCACTATTTCTACCTACACAATTATTTTCATTATTTTGAACAAGCATATGAAACTGATTATTGGAAATGTGGAAAATCTTGCACATGATACTTCTAGTGGCTAAACATAAAAAAAAAGGATTCTCAAAATGTTAACATAAATCATACATAGTAGTGCAATGGGGTCAATTGGACTATTTATGGAAGAGTCATTAATATATGATCTTAAGTCATATGAATTGACATTGGCCAAATCAATCAAGTGATTGATTCTCATTTGCATAATCTGTGGATAGATAAATCATGAATACCAGATAAAAGCATATATCCAGGTTGATCTAAGTGTGGAATCTATTTTTATTCACCATCATTTGTGAATATTTGTGAGTTAGTTAAAAGTATCTGGACCTGGAAGAATCAAAGCTGAATTTGAATGTTATCTCTCTCAACTTCTAGGTTCATCCTTGAACAAGCTATTTTCCTTTTTTGAATCACTATTTTCAATGAAATGTAGTGATATTCATTATAGAAGATGTTTGTTGAGAACTTCTTACCTGGAACACTTTAAGCACATTTTTAGTGTATATTAGACCATTTATATACTGTCCCCAAACTCCCATAAGTAGTGGGGGAATTTTAGAAATTACCATATCTAGCCCATTAAGGAAGTCAGAAAACTGAACAGCAGACAAATTAAGAGGTTAGGTGGCAAGAAATAGCAGCTAAAATCAGACAATTAAGTATTCAATGGAATCTGAATAATTTTCATTAATGTTGGGAAGCTTATGGAAAAGTACTGAATTCTTAGAATTAATAGGATAGAAAGCAATAAAATTAAGGAAGGAAACACCATTACAAAATAGACTTTGCTCATTTATTTTTATTAGTCTTAATTATTTATGATAATACTTCATATTATACCAATTAATGCCCTGTAGTATAATGTATAAAATTAATGACAGAATATAAGACTTGTAGGTAACACAAGGCTATTAAGTCTTTTAAGAGAAGTGGAAGAGTTTACTTTCTTTGAAAGGGAATTTTTTTGGTTTGGAGATTAGTGAAGTTAAAATAATTGAGTTCTAATATATTTTAGTTAAAGTATTATGTGCATTTATTAAAAGTTACTTATAAAGTCTTATACTTGTAAAGTAAGAAATTATTGTTTCTCTAAAGAACTAACCAGATATATAATAAACATAGTAATACAGGAGTTAAATTACAGGAGACAAAAGAGGCATCAGATTCTGTGTGTGTGTGTGTGTGTGTGTGTGTGCGTGCATGCGTGCGTGTGTGTTGATTTGTATAATTTGTTACATATTTTGGACTTAACCTCTCATCAGATATATCATTACCAAATTTCTTCTCCCATTCAGTAGGTTGCCTTTTTTGTTTTGTTGATGGTTTCCTTCACTGTGCAGAAGCTTTTTATTTTGATGTAGTCCCAATAGTTTATTTTTGCTTTTGTTTCCCTTGCCTTGGGAAATATAGCTAGAAAAATAGTGCTATAGCCAATATCAGAGAAATTACTGCCTATGTTCTCTTCTAGGAATTTTATGTTCCAAGGTCTCACATTTAGGTCCTTAATCCATTTTGAGTTTATTTTTGTATATAGTGTTAGAAAGTGGTCCAGTTTTATTCTTTTACATGTACAGTTTTCCCAGCACTATTCACTGAAGAGGATATATGATTAAAAGCTGGGCAGAGGAGCTGAATAGACATTTTTCAAAGAAGACATACAGATGGCAAACAGACACACGAAAAGATGCTCATCATCACTCATCATCAGAGAAATACAGATCAAAACTACAATGAGATATCACCTTATACCTATCAGAATGGCTAAAATCAAAAAGACAGGAAATAACAAGTGTTGGAAAGGATGTGGAGAAAAAGGAACCCTCATACACTGTAGGTGGGAATGTAAATTGGTACAGCTGCTATGGAAAACAGTATGAATGTTTCTCAGCATATCAAAAATAGTAATATTACATGATCTAATAATTCAACTACTGGATATTTAGCCAAAGAAAACAAAATATTAATTAAAAGAGATACATGCACCCCTAAAGTTGGTTACAGTGTTATTTACAATAGCCAAGATAAGGAAGCAACTCAAGTGTCCATCAACAGATGAATGGATAAAGAAGATTTGTGTATATATACAATGGAATGCTACGCAACTACAAAAAATGAGATCCTGACATTTACCGCAACATGGATGGACCTAGAGGCTATTGTGTTAAGTGAAATAAGTCAGGCAGGGAAAGAGAAATGCCATATAATTCAACTCATATGCATAATCTAAATAAATAAATAATCAAGCAATTATAAAGCAGAATCAGACCTATAAACATAAAGAACAAATTGACAGTTCCCAGAGCAGGCAGGGGTCGAGAGATGGGCCAAATAGATGAAGAAGAGACACAGGCTTATAGATATAGATAGAATAAGTCATAGGAATAAAACGTACCAGATAAGGGATACAGTCAGTGATTTTTAAGAGTGCAGTATGGTGACAGACGGTAACTACACTTGTGGTGACCAGAACATAGTGTAAAAATTTTTGAAACACTATGTTATGCCCTTAAACTAGTTCAGCATTGTGTGTCAACTATATTTAAAAAAAAAAAAGGAGAGGCATTGGAAAATGGCATATCAGAAACTGTAAAGCAACTGCATAGACAAAAATCTGAGAAAATTAACATGATGCTTTATTATCTCTGTCTTACCTCTTTTAATTTCTGCTCCTTAAGAAAATAACAACCTAAAATTTCACACAAATTTATATGAACCAGAGAGTGTATTCCTGGGTAATATAGTACATACAATACAAAATACATGTACTTCCCCCCACCCTGGTTCTCTTTAAATTACATTACGGATGGTGTCAACTCTTATCTGTGTGCTAAAAATGCCTTTATGATAATGTGGAAAATCATCCAGTGAATGGAAGATTTAGATAGACAATTTTTGGAAGTTAGAGTTTAAATAGGTTAGAAATGAAAGAGTTTGCATGATGGGGGTAGGTGATTGAGGATGATAGTTAATAAAAAGATACAAACACAATGTATCAAACTGTTCTATGCATTCAGAGCAACCACAAAATATAGAGATAATATGAACTAGGGTATGATCTTAATGTTAAAAAGGTAGAATGCTTCTTGGTAGAGAGATTTGCAGTAGCAAGGTGAGCTAAAATGAAATAAAATGTTGCAATTACCTCCTGACCCATTCTTAAGGGGCTTCTAAGAAAAATAATTAGCCTTTTCAGAGCTGCAGTAAAAGCAATACTCTTGAGGGGAGTTATAGGAAGTACAAGTGGTAGAGGAATGGTACTGTGGAGTTAGAGGGATGGGATTTGTTAAGAGAGTGAATTTCACAAATTCACAATGAATTGAAGGTTCCATATGGCACAGTGCAATAGAATGAAACTCAGAGAAATAGTGCAGGAAAACCTTAGACAAGGACAAATGCAGAGCTTACAAGAGGATGCTAAACAGAAGACTTCTGTTTTAAGTTGCGGCCTAAGATGGCAGGAGTGATGTGGCCTGAGTTTGGAAACGTGTGTCATCAACAGAAGAAACCTCAGATCATGTTACAGAGGGCCCTGAATATAAAGTTCATCTGCCTGCTGGGTATTTGGAAGCCTTTCCTCAGCAACAGAAGAACAAGCGGCCCAAGAGGAAGAGGAAACATGATCGATTGCCTTGTAAAGGGTGCTAAGAGCATTAAATGAGACAACAACTATGTAAATGTTTTGGGGATTAGGACAAAAATGAGCCATCCCTGGAAGGAAGCATGGATGGAAAGACCAGGAGTTCTACAGTCAGACAAGTGAGGGCTGTGGGTCCTCAAGCAACCCATGCAATGGCAACACATGAAACTTGGAAAGGTTACTCATTATGTCCCCAGTTCAGTTACTTTTTTTTCCCTAAAAAGTGGGCAAAAAGCCATGGTGCTTATGAGACAACTAAATGAACTAACAATGACAAAACACAGATTCTCAATAAACATCCATCCCTACACTTGTGCTATGCTTCCTTTTTATGATTTCTCATATGTATCTTCCTGAGCAAAACACCTCTTCACTTTGTCAGCATGGTCAACTCCTACTCTCTGTCCTTGAACATGAAATTTGGGTGCCTGGGTGGCTTAGTTGCTTGAGCATCTGGCTCTCGATTTTGGACCAAGTCATAATCTCACAGTTCTTGGATTCAAGCCCCTTGTCAGTCTCCACTCTGGCAGTGCGGAACCTGCTTGGGATTCTCTCTCCCTCTGGTTCTGACTCTCCCTGACTTATGTTCTCTCTCTTTCTCTCTCCCCCTCAACCCTCTCTCTCTCTCTCTTTCTAAAATAAATAAATAAAAACTTAAAAAAATAAAATGAAATTCAAGTGTCATCTCAAGTGACACAGATTCCATACCCACTCCTTGCACTGTCATGAAAAAATTGTCCTGAATGCCATTATAGCATAGCACTTATCTTATTCTATTGCAATTATTTGGTTACAAAGTATATCTTATACTAAATGGTAATTTACATGGTAAATTTTTGAGGCTACTGAACACATGCCATACAAAGCTGAAATTTTTGGTTCCTAGCAAAGTATCTTAACAATTATATATGCCTAAAATGTTTATTAAGTAAATTGAGAAAACCATATATTCAACAAGTCTCTATTTAATTCTGACTAGTGGCACAAGGTGGGCTTTGAGAAAATACAGTAAAACCAACACAGTAAGTCAGCACATGTTGAGTGATCTAATTAAGTTTATATTATGAAAATAGCCAAACTGAATAGTGTTGAAACTATTGTTATTGCTTCTAGGAGATGTTTTAAAATTGTGGCCAAATAATTGACTGTGACCTTTAAATGAAAGAAGACAACTAGAAATTCATCAGTTTTGTGATTAAGGTGTTCACTATTACTTAGCCAAGTTTCATGGCACACATGTTTAAATTATCCATTTCAAGGCAAGAAAAAATGCAAACCATTTTGTACAAATGATGTATAGGTTATCGTAAGAAGTTTAGAAAAAAACATTAATTTGCCTTGTTGTACCTAATTCGGATGAATAAAGCATTTAATCTGGAAAACAGTGAGTATCACAATTGAGTGGAAAAATGAACATGCAGCCAATGACCCAGGAACACAATTTATATTTGGAAATTTTTCCAGTTTCATCAAAAGAATCACTTCACTAAGAGTTATGTTTTATTCATTCAATGATACACCGAAACCCTGATGATTTGGGATACTTAATTGCACTGATCCACTTACAAACAGCATGTGCAATTGAGCAAGTGACAGGAGACCTTTATTTATTTTAGGTTATTTTAGCACAATGTTTGTCAATGTTGTATGAGGATGAGTTGTATTTAAGTATAAGATTTGGGTGATTTTTTTATGTGTCCCCTGGGGCTCTATCTTTGCCCAAACCATAATGAAAATGGAACAGCTTCAAACACCTATATTTTAAAACCACAGTGTTTGACTCAGTGGTAAATTAAAGAAAATTGATAAACAAGTAACTCTAAAATCAGTTTGACGAACAAAGCTTTCTCAGAAAGAAGCAAGAAATGTAGCCATCTTTTGCTTCCTGATAACAGCCCCAAAATGTGACTGTGGTCTTGCTCATCTAACATTGTGATAAAATATTTTCCTTGGAGTTTACAGACAACGAAGAAATTTGTGTGAAGAAACACTGTTTTAAATTTCTCTATAATATCCACATTAAAATTAATCATACTCCATAAAATGAGCTAACATGTGATCTCTACATCAAGGAAAATAATCAACCATCATCATAATAATCAATCACGTTTTCTCCTAAAAAGCATTTGGTTTTTGTTGTTGTTTTTTTTTATTATCATTGATAACATTGTGTTAAATGCTCCAGTGAGGTAAAACTTTTCCAGATCCATCACTTCCACTGTGGTTCTCTTAGCTAAAGTGTGCACTTTGGTTCTTTGGGAAAATTCTCAAAAACCTTATACGATGTCGTGTCTTATTTTAACTTATAGAAAATATGATGTTATAAAAAGCAAATAAAAAACTCAACATCTATAGGGATGTGATCATCTCTAGAGTTGCACTGACAGTAGAAAACAATAAATGCAATGTTACTGCTCAGCACATATGTAAGGTCTTCCCCTACATCATAACCTCCATTGTAGTTAAGCTAGAATTGGGTTTCTATTTTCCAAAGAGACTGGAAGTGCAAGTGATGTGTGTCACTCTCTGGCAGAGATGGTTTACAAAACCTGACTTTTTTTTTTCATTTTTCTCACTTATTCTTTCTATAATGTGGTAGGACACATGTTGAGAATGGTCATTTCAAATGGAGGGAGCATAGGCCATGCGCATCACTGAATGGAGAAGATCTCTCATCAAATCGCACACGAGTTTGTCTTCAGGGTAAGTAATTCTCTATGTTTGTCAGATTTCTTGTTCTTGTCTTAGTCCAGTTTACCCACACCAAGGAATAGCCACGGTTGAAATGAAAGATGAGGTCATGGACCAAGTATTTGTGGAGCTGTTTCATGAAACTTTGTCTTCTGAATTTAAATCCCATGCTTTCATCTGTGAACAAAGTGAAAGAAGGGCTCATTGAAGATACATACACACTATACCAAGCCTGAAATTTTAAGTGTTGCCTTGAAATATTTCAGCCTCCAAGGGCCCCAAGGACTTATATTTATTTATTTTTTAAATTTTTATTTATTTTCCAGTTAGTTAACATACAGTGAAATATTAGTTTCAGGTATACAATTTAGTATACACACACATACAGCGTGTGTTTAGTATATTACGCACATACAACGCCTAGTGCTCATCACAAGTGTCCGCCTTAGTACCTATCACCATTTAACCCATCCGCTGCCCCCCTCCCCTCCAAAACCCTCTGTTTGCTCTCTATAGGAAAGGGCCTGGTTTATGGTTTGCCTGTCATTTTTTCCTCTATGTCCATCTGTTTTGATTCTTAAATTCTACATATCAATGAAATCATATAATATTTGCTTTCCTCTGACTGACTTATTTCACTTAGCATAATACTCTCTAGCTCCATCCATGTCATTGCAAATAGCAAGATTTTATTCTTTTTGATGGCTGAGTAATATTCCAGTGTGTGTGTGTGTGTGTGTGTGTGTGTGTGTGTGTGTGTACCACAATTCTTTATCCATTCATCAGTTGATAGACTTTTGGGTTCTTTCTATAATTTGGCTATTGTTGATAATGGTGCTATAAATATTGGGGTGTGTGTGTCACTTTGAATATATATATATATATATATATATATTTTTTTTTTTTTTTTTTGGGTAAATACCAGTAGTGCAATTGCTGGATCAAAGGATAGTTCTATTTTTAACTTTTTTAAGAACCTCCCTACTGTTCTCCAGAGTGCTACACCAGTTGCATTCCCACCAATAGTGCCAAAGGGTCACCCTTGCTACTCATCCTCGCCAACATCTGTTGTTTTCTCTGTTGTTAATTTTAGCCATTCTAACAGGTGTGAGGTGACATCTCATAATAGTTTTGATTTGTATTTACCTGATGATGAGTGATGTTGAGCATCTTTTCGTGCATTGTGAGCCATATGGATATCTTTAGAAAAGTGTCTGTTTATGTCTTCTGCCCATTTCTTCACTGGATTATTTGTGTTTGGGGCTTTGAGTTTGATAACTTCTTTATAAATTTTGGATACTAACCCTTTATCCAATATGTTATTTGAAAATATCTTCTCCCCTTCTGTAGGTTGCCTTTTGGTTTTGCTGACTGTTTCATTCACTGTGCAGAAGATTTTTATCTTGATAAAGTCCCAACAGTTTATTTTTGCTTTTGTTTCCCTTGCCTCCAGAGATGTACCTAGTAAAAAGTTGTTATGACGATGTCAAAGAGGTTGCTGCTTGTGTTCTCCTCGAGGTTTTGATAGCTTCCTGTCTTATATTTAAGTCCCCAATCCATTTTGTATTTATTTTTGAGTATAGTGTAGAAAGTGTCCAGTTTCATTTTTTTGCATGTTGCTGGCCAGTTTTCCCAACATTATTTGTTGAAGACACTTTTTTCCCCCATTGGATATTCTTTCCTGCTCTGTTGAAGATTAGTTGACCATATACTTGTGGGTCCATTTCTGGGTTTTCTATTCTGTTACATTGATCTATGTGTTTATTTTTGTGCCAGTACCATAATGTCTTAATGACTACAGCTTTGTAATATAACTTGAAAACCAGAACTGTGATGCCTCATTTAGCTTTTGCATATTTTTTTCAAGATTTATTTGGCTATTTGGGGGTCTTTTATGGTTGCATACAAATCTTAGGATTCCTTGTTCTACCGATGTGAAAAATGCTGGTTGTATTTTATGTGTAGATTACTTTGGGTAATATGGACATTTTAACAATATTTGTCCTTCCTTTTTCTTTAAAGTTTATTTATTTTGAGAGTGAGAGCAAGCAGGGGAGGGGCAGAGAGAGGGGGAGAGAGAAAACCCCAAGCAGGCTCTGTGCTTTCAGTGCAAAGCCCAACATGGGGCTCATGATATCATGACCTGAGCTGAAATCAAGAGTCGGATGCTTAACCAACTGAGTCACACAGGCACCCTGATTTGTCCTTCCAATCCATGAGTATGGAATGTTTTTCCATTTCTTTGTTTCATCTTCAGTTTTTTTCTTCAGTGTTCTATAGTTTTCAGAGTACAGATTTACCTCTTTAGTTAGGTTTATTCCAGGGTATCTTATGGTTTTTGAACAATTGTAAATGGGATTGATTCCTTGATATCCCTTCTGCTATTTAATTAATAGTGTATAGAAATGCAACAGATTTCTGTATGTTGATTTTGTATCCTGTGATCTGTGTATCAGTTCTAGCAATTTTTTGGTGGAGTCTTTCAGTTTTTCTACCTAGACTTTCATGTCCTCTGTGAATAGTGAATGTTTGACTTGTTCCTTGCCAATTTGGATGCCTTATATGCCTTATATTTAATTTTTGTCTGATTGCTATGGCTAGGACTTCCAGTACTATGGTAAATAACAGTGGTGAGAGTGGACATCCTGTCTTGTTCCTGACTGTAGAGGAAAAGCTCTCAATTTTTTTTTTTCCCCATTGAGGATGATAGATGCTGGTTTTTTTGTTTTTTTGTTTTGTTTTTTTGTTTTTTTTTCATATACGGTCTTTATGATGTTGAGGTTGTTTCCTCCATACTCACTTTGTTTAGGGTTTTTATCAACAATGGATGCTGTATATTATTCTTATTTCTTGTATTAATATGTTGTATCACACCGATTGATTTGTGAATATTGAACCACCCTTGAACACAGGAATTAATCCCATGTGATTCTGTGTAAACAATTATTTTAAAGGTACTGTTGAATTCGATTTGTTAGTATTTTGCTGAGAATTTTGGCATCCATTTTCATCAGAGATATTGGCCTATCATTCTCTTTTTTAGTGGAGTCTTAGTCTGGTTTTGGAATCAGGGTAATGCTGGCCTTGTAGAATGAGGTTGGAAGTTTTCCTTCCATTGCTACTTTCTGGAATGGTTTGAGAATAGGTATTAACTCTTCTTTAAATGTTTGGTAGAATTCCCCTATAAAGCCATTAAGCCCTGAGGTTGTGCAGTTTGTTATTATATAATTTTTCATAATATTCTCTTATAATTACTTGTATTTCTGTGGTGTTTGTTATGATATCTCTTCTCTCATTAGGGATTTTATTTATTTAGGTCCTTTCTCTTTTCTGTCTGATATTTCTGGCTAGGGATTTATCATTTTTTTTTTTTTTAATTTTCTCAAAGAATCACCTCCTGGTTTCATTGTTCTGTTCTACTGTTTTGTTGTTTTGTTTTGTTTTGTTTTGTTATTGATTCTGTATAATTTATTTCTGCTCTGATATTTGTTATTTCTCTTTTTCTTTTGGTTTTAGCCTTCATTTGCTGTCCTTTTTCTAACTCCTCTAGGTATAAGATTAGGTTTCATATTTGAAATTTTTCTTGCTTCTTGAGTTAGGTCTGTATTGCTATATATTTCCCTCTTGGAACCACTGTTGCCACATCCAGAAAAGTTTGGGTCCATCATGTTTTCATTTTCATTTGTTTTCATGTATTTTTTAAAATTTCTTCTTTAATTTCTGGGTTGCTCCATTTATTCTGTAGTAGGATGTTCTTTAGCCTCCATGTATTTGTGGTCTTTCCAAACTTTTTTATTGTAATTGACTTCAAGTTTCATAACATTGTGGTATGAAAATATGCATGGTATGATCTCAATATTTTTGTATTTATTGAGAGCTGATTTATGACCTAGTACATAATCTATTATGGAGAATGTCCCATGTGCACTTGAAAAGAATGTGTATTCTGCTGTTTTAGGATGAAATGTTCCCAGTATATCTCTTAAGTCCATCTGGTTCAGTATGTCATTCAAAGGCATTGTTTCCTTATTGATTTTCTGCTTAGATTATCTGTCCATTGATATAAGTAGGGTGTTAACTGCCCCTACTATTGTTGTAGTATTATTAATGAGTTCCTTTATGTTTGTTATTGTTTAATATGTTTGGGTGCTACCAAGTTGGGAGAATAAATATTTACAATTGTTAGATCTTGTGGTATAGATCCCTTTATTATGATATAGTGCCCTTCTTCATCTCTTGTTACAGCCTTTGTTTTAAAATCTAGCTTGTCTGACATAAGTATGGCTTCTCTGGCTTTCTTTTGACTTTCAACTGAATGATAAATGGTTCTCCATTCCTTCGCTTTCAATCTGCAGGTGTATTTAGGTCTAAAATGAATCTCTTGAAGGCAGCATATAGATGGATTTTATTTTTCTATCCATTCTGATACCCTATGTCTTTTAATTTGAGCACTTAGTCCATTTACATGTAGAGTGATTACTGATAGATATAAATTTAGTGTCATTGTATTACCTGTAAAGTCAGTGTTCTGGTGATTTTCTGTGTTCCTCTCCAGTCTTTGTCACTTAGGGTCTTTCTTTCCATTCAAAGAGTCCTCTTTAATATTTCTTGCAGGGCTGGTTTAGTGGTCACAGACACCTTTAGTTTTTGTTTGTCTGGGAAACCTTAAGTCTCTAAGCTAAGTGGCAAAGCATCTGACTCTTTATTTCAGTTCAGGTCATGATCTCATGGTTCTTGAGACTGAACTCCAAGTTGTGTTCTGTGTTAACAGTATGGAGCCTGCTTGTACTCTCTCCTTCTCTGCCCCTACCACTTGCGCATGCACTTTCTTTCTCTCTCAATAATAATTAAATAAACTTAAAAAACAAACAAGTTAATGCAATCCCCACACAAGGAACAGAGGACACCCTACCACCTTCTTACTACAAAGCCTGTCTCCCAGTAACCCTGTTGATTCACTCTAATCCTGAGTACACCTTGTGGCCATGCAGTGTTCTTGTCTCCCAAGACTATGAATATATGTGACTAAAAAAAGGTGGCCAATATCATTTGTTGAGTGTAAGGTGTTGTGTGTTAAGCCATCTCATACTATTTAGGGTGGGGAATCTTTGCAATGCCATCATGGTGAATAAAAGATTATCAGAATGAACACACACACAGACATATACACATGGCTGATCTTATACAGAATTTAACTAACATTTCTATCAAGCACAGTTACTAAGGTGAAGGAAAAAAGAAAAAAAATTAAAAGGCTGAAATATATGATATAGGAAATGTGACCAATAGTTGGATAAAGATAAACAACTGAGAAAAGTTTGTCTAGCATCTTTTGGGAAGATAGAAAAGTGGCTTATTTCAGTAAGTATAAAGTTATTTTGGAAAAATAAAGTTTTATGATATTCTCCAACAATATGCAGCAGTACTTAACAAATAAAAGGCAAACGAAATGATGATATTATTCATAGTTGGGTAGCATTGAAATAGTTACAACAGAAGGACACTGAAAAAGTAACTTCCTAAACTTACATTAAACACATGATAATAAATATTCTGGAATATGTAATCTATCAGGGCCACAAGACAAATAGAAAAATTTATTTTTGTTGTAGATTGAGAATACATTGAAGGAGTTGTTTTTATTTACTAGGTACTGTACAGGTCAACCCGTGTATTTAAAAAGATGAACACTACCTATCTATAAATTATGCATCATTGCTTTTTTTTTTAAGTTTACTTATTTATTTTGAGAGAGAGAGATAGAAAGCATGTACATGAGTGGGGGAGGGACAGAGAGAGAGATTGAAACCCAAGTAGGCTCTGCACCCTCAGCACAGAGCCTGATGCTGGGTTCGATCCCACAAACTGAGATCATTACCTGAGCTGAGATCGAGAGTTGGATGCTCAATCAGCTGAGCCACCCAGGCACCCCTATGCATCATCATTTATACACTTCTAAACATGTATTTTTACATGATCGCCAATACAATTTTTTTTTCAAATAAATTGGTTCCATGGATATTTAGATAAATTATAATCCCATGTAGTAATAGAGTTGAGTATATTTACATAAGCAAGAATAACAATGCTGAAGTTGGGAAGGATCCAAAGTTATAATAATGTTTATGATCAAGGTACAATATTAGTAAAGAAAAAACACTAAACTTATTTCCAAATGTGAGGATGATATTATAATGAATCATGATAGGCATCTTTACAGATGAAATCAATACTATCATTTGATCCATTTGATTGAACTTCTTAAGATAACTTCCTGCCTGGCAAATGAACTTAATTTAATCTTCAAGTGATTTCTATTGTTGCTATACTTATGTGAGCACACTTAAGTGATTCTAAGGTTATAAGTTAAATACTTATTCAACTCTTCCATGCTATTTAAACAGGAATTATAAATGAGTAATATTTATTTATAAGCAATATATAGAAGCAAACAGAAGTCATATTCTATGACAACTGGCAAATTTATTTATTCAAATTTTTAGTCCACATTCATTTATATGGCAATAAAACAATGGCAAAACCTAATAAGTAAAATAAATAGGAGGCAAGTTTAAGTAAGACGATGCACTTGCATGCTACCACTGACGTCTCTGTAATATTCCTATATTTAAAAACCTAAAAAAATTAACCATAAAACTATCACATCAGAATGTCAGGGGTATCTGAAATCAAAAAACTAAATGAGGCAGAATTACACCAGGATTTAGATTCCCCATGGGAATTTATGATAGTAATCTAAGTTGTTGAGTACACAGACTGTTTCATGAACTTCACACATCCCCACAGTAGTCTGTAATCATCCAAATAACTCTCAAGGCACAGTATATCAATATAATTTTACAGATGTATTCTGAATAGCTCTGGTGTCCTTAAGATGCTTGTGAGGAATATTTGTGTTCTCTTATGCATAGATAAATATCATAAGGGACTGTTATCAGTTCTCGTAGGAGTTTTTGGAGATATTTATAAAGAATCTCATTATGATATCACTTATTTAATGTCCTTTGGTTTAAATTAAAAAAAACATTAAAATAAAAGCTAATATAGAAAAGACTAGACTATTTATTCAAAACCTCTTGCTCCATATCTACACAAACTTTTAAGAAAGCCCACACGCCCTTCCACTGTTGTCACCATTACAAACCTGCAAACCCCAGTCCACGTTTGGGACAAAATACCTAAGTTAGTTTTCCTTCATTATCTTTCAAGCCACCTTCAGACCTGCTTGAAAGTCTGCTCTACTCTCCCCAGAAAGCCTCACTTATGAGTAATAAACTTTTCCTAATCTCTTGTACATGTGTGGTATCATCTGTGTAGACACTTGAACCAAAGTTTGGGTAATGGGGTCCATCCTGAGTCCATAGGATGACTACATAATTAAGAATAATAAATGAAGAAATAGCATACTAAGAAAAATGTGCCAACCAAAATAATTTCTTATGGAACTATTCATTCTCTATTTCTGTCACCTATTTTTTCAATCCAATGCTGAACATAGGTGCTTAGAGATTTGCTTCTGCTCAGGATATAGAAATCTCAAGAATACCATATCATCTGAAAGGTAAGAAAAAAAGTGGATATTCTGCCCCAAGAAACGGGGCAAAAATCCATTGCTTCTGTTTTGTTTGTGTGTGTTTCTCTAAAGAAGGGCTAAGGAAAAATCTCTTGGACCCTGGATACTGAATCAATATAAAAAGATAGGTAACAAGTGATATACAACTGGTAATTGTAATTATCACTGTTCCTGCATTGTCATCAAAGAATGCTATCTATATAATTTTTAATTTTTGTTATTTATTATTTTGTTAATGGTTTATGATAAAATATAATAGTGTATTTTCTTTTCTCAAGATGCATATATTAGTATATTTTAATGATGTCAACACTTTAATTATGTTATTTATGTCCTTTAGATTTTATTCACTTTAGGGGCACCTGGGTGGCTTAGGTGGTTGACCATCCAACTATTTATTTCAGCTCAGGTAATGATCCCAGAGTGTGGGATCAAGCCCTGCGTCAGCCTCTGCCTTGCGTATGAAGACTGCTTAAGATTCTCTCTCCCTCTCTCTCTCTCTCTGTCTCTCTCTCCCCACCCACTGTGCCTATCCCCTGTTCTCTCTCTCAAATTTAAAACAAAACAACTAGATTTTATTTATTTTAGCTTGTTTTGTCTATTAAGGATCATGATAGTTGTTTTTAAACATATTAGTAATAATTTTATATTTCTCTTTGCATTTCCTATCTTTTTTCATGGAATTTGAAGCTTAATAGTGTGTTGCATAGATATACTTGACTATACTTGACTAATTCCTAAAATATTATTATAAAGTGTCTTTTTAAAAATGAATTTAATATTTTTTTCCAATCTTAACATAATAGATAATGATGGTTTTTGTTTTGGTTTGGTTTTCGGTTTTCTATTTTATATTTGCCTGTTTTACTTTTCCCAATCCTTACATTTTCAATATTTTCTGAAGGAATTTCAAAGATTCTTATAACTAGAGGAAAATTGACATTTTGCTTTGAGATACAAAATAGAAAGTTAACTTTTAATAGGTGGGTTCAGATAACATATGTTACTGATAGACATTGTTTTATTGTGTCTTATAGGGTTATAACTTCCCCTTTGAAAACTTTAAAAAATTCACAAAAAAACTATTTCCTTGTATTTAAGTATATTCACGTTTATTCTGATAGATTGGTTTCTACTCTTTTTTTACTAGCAGTTAACTTCATAAACCTAATTTTCCGTGTTGCCTTTTATTTACTTATTTTTTAAGTTTATTTATTTATTTTGAGAGAGAGAGAGAGAGAGAGAAAACAAGTGGGGGAGGGGTAGAGAGATAGGGAGAGAGAGAGAAAGAGAGAGAAAATCTCCATGGTCCCCGCTGAGCCCAACATAAGGCTGGATCTCAGGAACAGTGAGATCATGACCTAAGCCAAAATCAAAAGTCAGATTCTTAAGTGACAGAGCCACCCAGGCGCGCCTCCCCCCCCCCCCCCCCGATTAAAAGCTTGCCTTTTAATCCTCTATTTTTCAGGCACTATCAATGAACCTCTTACAGGAGCATAAGTACAATTAGTATATTTCCTTTTCCACTGTCTTCCTATCACTTTCCTCTGCAAAAAATGCAAATTTAGTTGGTTATATTGGCTTTCCTATTTTTATTTTAGTTTTCTTCAACATAGTTGACATGTACTTTAGGGAAATCACCTTTACTTCTAACAATATATTTGGGGAAATAATCAAACTGTCTCACACTTTCACTTCCCCTTTTCCTCTGAATAATTTTTATATGTTTTCTTTTTATTCAGTTAACACATTAACTTTTTTTTAAATATAACAAGATTATTAATATTTTAATCTTATTTAAAGTCTTATTTAATACTGTAAATTATTTTGGGTGACCTTTAGTCTGTTTGCTTTGGCGCTCTTCATAACAAACTAATTGCTTGAAGTTTGAACATTAGATATTTCTTAGTGAACACATGGGAAAGTTATATCCTCAAGTACTATATGCCAAAGTGTATATGTATTGTCTCTTACATGAATGATAGCTTCAATGTGCACATAGTCTTTGGGTCTCTTTCTTTTCTTAAGGACCTTGTAGATTATATAGCACTGAATGTTGTTATAAAAAACACTAGGGTTACCCTAGATTCTCTTCGTTATAGCCTGGCTTCTTCTTCACAATGGTCAAAGTCATTCTTATATTATCTTTAAATTACAAGAGTTTATTAAGGCGATGTCTTTGTGATGAGTATTTAGTTCCAAATTATCATTTTCCCAATGCTTATGTGCTCAATCTTTCCTGAAGTACTTTAACAGGACCCAAATAGAATCAGTTCCTACTGACTAAAAAGGGACATTTTGATCACCTATAAAGTCTGTGAATGCAATGGATTATAGTGCATCAAACATGTGAAATACATAAATTCATAATGACAAACACACATACAAAACTTGCTCCTTGATCACATTTGTCATAAGCTAGGAAACCAGCTCATTGTTTGGAAAACTGACAAATTACTAGAAAAAATGAACCATTTATCTTATTTTTCCTTTATGAACTTTATCTAGGGATAGCAAAGTAGCTGAAGGGAGGAAGTTTCTCTTTACAAAAACATTCCAGCCCATAATTGAAGAAAGAATTTTGTACCACAGAATGGATTCATAAATGTGAACAATGATTTCAAACCTTGATAAGAACAACAAAATAAATATTTTATACCTTCTGATGGAAATATATAGCATCTCCTGTGAAGTGGTTTTGCCAAAATCTTAAATTCAGCAATCACTTCCTGTATTTAAGTGTCAATATTTAGGAAATACCTCAAGAGAAGATTATGTCAAGCCATAAATAAGGAAGCAAATCCAAATTGTGGGAAAATTTGTAAGAAAAATTACCTGGTTTTTTCAAAGAAAACAATAAAAAATTGCAAGGAGAAAAAAAGGAAAGGGATGTGAAAGACTTTGAGACATAATAACTAACCCTAACATGTAGACCAAAAGTAAAACTTATAGAACAATTTGAATAATGTGAATATTGGTAATATTAAGGTATTATTTTATTGCTGATTTGTGCTATGAACAACAGCATTGGGGTTATGTGTATAAAGTGGAATCTTTGTAATTTATAAATAAATGGTAGCCAATTTATTGATACAATTATATAATTTCTGAAACTTACTTCTCATAATCTTTGTGGCTCTTGGTAGATGGGAAAGTATATTGTGCATGCATTTATAAATTTTGAAGTTTAGAAAGGGTTATAGGAGTTTTAATTACAACTCTTTTTCTTTTGCACATATATTTTAAATTTTCTCTAAAAAGGCAAAAATAGGGGCGCCTGGGTGGCTCAGTCGGTTAAGCGACCAACTTCGGCTCAGGTCATGATCTCGTGGTTTGTGAGTTGGAGCCCCGCGTCCGGGCTTGTGCTGACAGCTCAGAGCCTGGAGCCTGTTTCAGATTCTGTGTCTCCCTCTCTCTCTGACCCTTCCCTGCTCATGCTCTGTCTCTCTCTGTCTCTAAAAAATAAATAAATGTTAAAAAAAATATAAATAAATAAAATAAAAAGGCAAAAATAAATAATCCCTCATTAAAGAATTTGTTCTTTTGAGAGTCAGAACACAAAACCAAACAGGATAGGCAATATACTCTCTTGAGAAGAATTTTTGTATCCAAGCCTACAACTTTGATTGTAATTATGCACTATGGATTAGAATGTGAATTGAATTTGTGTGAAAGACATGATCAAAGAAGTTATCTGATATAACATATTAGATGATTTTGTTATTGCTCTTGTTGAGTGTTCAAATGTTCCTGATATTATTTGGACATCTCACTGAAAAAGCTTCAAGAGTCAATGATGAGGACAATCTACATAAATTCATAAACATTTACTAATACCTATATATGAGAAAAGATAAAATATAACATTTTAAGAACAGGAAAGTATTTTAATAAGAAAGTACTTATGTTAATTATCCTCACACTTCATGTATTTTATTTTCTCACTTAATTTCCACCAAATATTATATTTTGCATTTCTAGGATGTCTTTCTGGGAAAAAAAATAAGTGATTCAACAAACTTTTCTGACTAATTCTTACAGTTTTTATTATAATTTTTGGATACATTTAAATTTGTTTTTAATATGTATGTATCCAGCAGTTTCTTTTCAAATATGTTCTCTGTGCCTTGTAATAAATAGCAGAATAAAGTCATTTAATCATGCAAGTATTTCATAGTATTAAAGGGACAAGAGATATTCCCAAAAATCTTATTTTTTTTTAAATTTTTTAACGTTTATTTATTTTTGAGACAGAAAGAGACACAGCATGAACGGGGGAGGGTCAGAGAGAGGGAGACACAGAATGTGAAATAGGCTCCAGGCTCTGAGCTGTCAGCACTGAGCCCAACGAGGGGCTCAAACTCACAGACCGCGAGATCATGACCTGAGCCAAAGTCTGCCGCTTAACTGACTGAGCCACCCAGGCACCCCCCAAAAGTCTTCTTTAAAGAACAGAAACACAATGCCTGAAATAGTGACAAACAAGTACCAAATTATCCCCTTATGCAGATAACAATTCTTTCCAGAGCATCTAATAATTTAAGACAGAATAACGTGTACTTTTTAATTCCTGGTGGACACTATATTAATACAATAGTTAATTTTTCATACCTAGTCTACCAGTGTTTATGGCACTAGTCTAAAGTTTTTATGGCAGCCATGATAATTTTATTGTGACCTTGTTATAAAAAAAGAATTAATTATGATTATATAGCATTAAAAGACCTTAATCATGTCATATGATGATAAAACTAAACTATGATGGGAATTTGAAAAGATCAAAATATATAAAACAAATGCAAATTTTCAAACCATACTTTATGACATTCTGATATCAATCCTCCACATTCAAATTTATTATTTTTAAAGTATGATCATTTAGTCATGTGGGTTATGTATATGTGTCTGTTTTAACAGAGGAAGTGGGGTGAGAAAGAGGAGTGGAAATGATAAATTGATGTTCAACTTAGTAGCTTTCTTACATATCAATAATGATCAGCTATAATAGGTTATTTTTTTTATTTTCAAGTTATTCCATAAAATTTTGTCTGTTTTTAAGAGAAGTCAAAGTCAAATGTCTTAAATAGCTATTTTAATTATTTTGATAATTATTTCCTTACCAATTCTCTGACTTTACAGGCACAAAAAGTGACATCCCTTTTCACCTACAGACAGAATCACAATTTTTCAGAAGTAGTCATCCCTGAGGCAAGCTTCAATAAATAGTTTTGACAATAAATATGACAACCTGTCCAACTAAACTCATTATCAACCTTTTGCAACATTTTTGTTCATTGTATTAATTCTAAATTAGTATTGCATATTATTGTTATACTTTAAATGTTTACTTTAGAAATTTCAGACAAAAAAATTTAGAAATATATATAAATCACTAGATCTCAACACAAATGTATACTTTAGAATCATTAGCCACTGCAATAGTAATTCTAGAACCAATTAGGTCAACCATGATGATGTTTAATTTTTAACTTAATTTTTACTAATGAAGAGTCACGTAACAATTATTTAATAGGAAAATAGCATTCAATTATTCATAACTTTCTTGAAACATTTCTTTATCATTGAATATGATTTTTTAGCCATCACTCCTCATCAAATTTGATCCAAAACTGCACAGAATTGAAAAATGCAAACTGCTAAAAATAATTATCTGTACTTATGACAAAAATTTTCTGCTGGGAAAGTAACATTCATGTACAAAAAATGCACATTAGTCTAGGAAGTAAGCACTGAGAGGCTTATAATATAAAACAATACTACTCATCAGTGTCTTGGTAAATCTAACCATTTTCTTATATTAATCTAGTCAACTGGGTTATAGTTTTTTTAGCTGGCCACTGGAACATATACACATGTACCATGTACCTATTTATTTTTGTTTTCTATTTGCTATCCATTTTCCTTTGTATGCTATGAAAATAAAATGCCAAAGACTAAAGAAAATACTTTTAGCAGACTGGAAATAGTTTGAGCATAAGATGCATTTCCATTTTCCTTGCCAGCACGGAAAGTTGCAGTGAGCAAAACCTTTTCAGGATAAATCACTTTGACAATCCCTGGTGTGGAGATGGTAACAGTTTATCACTTCAGATTGTCAGTGTGTTTGCTTCTGGGAATGAAGTAAAAAGATCAAGTTGCCTGAGATCCCCAATGTGCTGCATCACCATCAGTGCACTCCCTGGAGCAAGCAGAATATTTGTTCTGGTATCAGCCTTGTTGGGCTTCTTATTTAAGTGGGTAAATTTCAACTAGATACAAAGTGTCATCTTTATTACTCTGAATGCTAAATGTTCCCTAGAATGTTGTAAAATAAATAGCTATTACGTGAAGACATTAAAATAGAAAACTAATTGTTCTCCTTTTAAAGCATCGCCTTATATATTTATCAAAATAATGAAAGTACAATAAAATAAATAGGGTAGAAAAATGAACTACATGACAAACAAGGAATAGAAAGAGAAATACAAGCAATACTGCTATATATGATTAGAAACACAGCAGGTGTCTATGAAGCACATGGAATTGGTCATCGAGATCCTTGATTAGCTTTGCCCAATTGCTTGGGTGGTTGAGCAGAGAAATTTGATTGCTGATTGGGTTACCCAATCTGGTTGCTAGGATGACCTAATAACCGGACCAGTCATTTACAGTCCAGTTATTTTGATTATCCTGTGACTCAAATTGCCCATTTCATAAACTTATCCACTGCTCAGATCTCAACTTGTAAGTGATTGAGGTGATCAGCCACATAGAAATGATCAGAGTACTCAATTTTAGAACATAAAATTGTGAATGAGATGAAGAAATGGAAAGAAATTCTGTTCTCAAAATCTAAAAACTGATATAATGAATAAAGTTTTTCCCTTATAATATAAATGTTCTCAGCCTTGTTCTTATTTCTAAATTAAAATCTAGATAATCTTTTTGAAACCTTTCTCAGCTGACAAAAATCAGTGTATTGAAAGAAGTCAGAGAAAATTAGTTCATTTCAGTGAATATGAATGAAATGAACTGCATTACTCATGATACTTGAGTGGCATTATTTAACTGATTATAATTATACAACAAATTAGGTATTTGTTTAATTGAAATTTGCCCAAGGAAACATTTCACAAATTTCTTACAAATCTAGTTATTACTAATCTTCAATTGCCATGGTATATAAGACAGCTCACCTCATAGTATAGGTATCCCACCACTTCCCCCTCCATAGCTTAACTATTTAACATTTATTAATACTTTTTTTCTTCTGAAAAGATATTTAGGGCAAGAGGGATATTGTTTACCAAGACTATTCTTATAGATTGTGCAGGCACAAATCTACCTTGAGTATATTTTTATCAGCGTTCCAAAAGTCAAATCACATGTTGTATCCCTGTATATGTTCAAACCTTACATTTACAGATTTTTCCCCCAAAGCCCTGATTTCGGTAGCCTTTCCCATATAGCATAAAACCTCTCAATACATTCAGATATGCTGATACAGTTTGTCTTCTAGCCTATTTTGTCTTCTAGTCAATTTTTCAAGGGAATTTTTTGTGAAAGAACCTCATCCTAAACACTGCAAAATATGTTCATTCAGCAAGGCAGTGGTAAAAGGTAAGAAAATATTCTCTGTTGAATACCTTGTATTTATATCACTTTGAATTGTGTATTTAACGTTAAAAAATATATATTTTGAAGAGTCTCTTGGAGGTCACAGAAGATGGTGGCGTAGGAGGACACTGGGCTCACCGTGTGTCCTGCTGATCACTTAGATTCCACCTACACCTGCCTGAATAACCCAGAAAACCACCAGAAGGCTAGCAGAATGGAGTCTCGGGAGCCAAGCACAGAAGAGAGGCCCACAGAAGAGGGTAGGAAGGGCAAAGAGGCGGTGTGCCCTCCATGGACTGGCGGGAGGGAGCTGGGGCACAGGGGCAGCCCGCCGGCCAAGCAGAGCCCCTGAGTCTGGCTTGCAAAAGCAGAGGGGCCGGAAGGAGTGTGCTCCTACAGCAAGCAGGATTTAGCATCTGGGAGGTCATAAGTTAACATCTCTGCTCGGAAAGCGGGAAGGCTGGAGGACAAAGGGAGGGAGAGTTGCTGATCCACGGGACGACAGAGCCTAGTTTGGCGGGGAACAAAGGCGCTCACCAGTGCCATCTCCCTCGCCCATCCCCCAGCCAAAATCCCAAAGGGAACCAGTTCCTGCCAGGGAACTTGCTTGCTCCATGCAAACACCCAAGGCTGTGCTTCTGCGGAGCCACCCCTCCTGCAGCAGGTCTGACTCCCTCCCTCTGCCACAGGACCCCTCCTGAAGTGGATCACCTAAGGAGAAGTGAGCTAAGCCAGCCCCTCCTGCCCCCTTGCACCTTGCCTACCCACCCCAGCTAATACGCCAGATCCCCAGCACCACAAGCCTGGCAGTGTACAAGTAGCCCAGACAGGCCACGCCACCCACAGTGAATGCCGCCCCTAGGAGAGGGAAAGAGAAGGCACACACCAGTCTGACTGCGGCCCCGCCCACAACTCCAGTTATACACCACAGCACAGGGGAAGTGCCCTGCAGGTCCGCACCACTCCAGGGACTATCCAAAATGACCAAACAGAAGAATTCCCCTCAAAAGAATCTCGAGGAAATAACAACAGCTAATGAACTGATCAAAAAGGATTTAAATAATATAACAGAAAGTGAATTCAGAATAATGGTCATAAAATTAATCGCTGGGCTTGAAAAGAGTATAGAGGACAGCAGAGAATCTATTGCTACAGAGATCAAGGGACTAAGGAACAGTCAGGAGGAGCTGAAAAACGCTTTAAACGAGATGTAAAATAAAATGGAAATGACCACGGCTCGGATTGAAGAGGCAGAGGAGAGAATAGGTGAACTAGAAGATAAAATTATGGAAAAAGAGGAAGCTGAGAAAAAGAGAGATAAAAAATCCAGAAGTATGAGGGGAAAATTAGAGAACTAAGTGATACACTAAAAAGAAATAATATACGCATAATTGGTATTCCAGAGGAGGAAGAGAGGGGGAAAGGTGTTGAAGGGGTACTTGAAGAAATAATAGCTGAGAACTTCCCTGAACTGGGGAAGGAAAAAGGCATTGAAATCCAAGAGGCACAGAGAACGCCCTTCAGACGTAACTTGAATAGATCTTCTGCACGACATATCATAGTGAAACTGGCAAAATACAAGGATAAAGAGAAAATTCTGAAAGCAACAAGGGAAAAACGTGCCCTAACATATAAAGAGAGACCTAGAAGACTCGTGACTGATCTCTCTTTTGAAACTTGGCAGGCCAGAAAGGATTGGCACCAGATCTTCAATGTGTTGAACAGAAAAAATATGCAGCCGAGAATCCTTTATCCAGCAAGTCTGTCATTTAGAATAGAAGGAGAGATAAAGGTCTTCCCAAACAAACAAAAACTGAAGGAATTCGTCACCACTAAACCAGCCCTACAAGAGATCCTAAGGGGGATCCTGCGAGACAAAGTACCAGAGACATCGCTACAAGCATAAAACATACAGATATCACAATGACTCTAAACCCGTATCTTTCTATAATAACACTGAATGTAAATGGATTAAATGAGCCAACCAAAAGACATAGGGTATCAGAATGGATAAAAAAACAAGACCCATCTATTTGCTGTCTACAAGAGACTCATTTTAGACTGAGGACACCTTCAGAATGAGAGTGAGGGGATGGAGAACTATTTATCATGCTACTGGAAGCCAAAAGAAAGCTGGAGTAGCCATACTTATATCAGACAAACTAGATTTAAATTAAAGGCTGTAACAAGAGATGAAGATGGGCATTATATAATAATTACAGGGTCTATCCATCAGGAAGAGCTAACAATTATAAATGTCTATGCGCCGAATGCGGGAGCCCCCAAATATATAAAACAATTACTCACAAACATAAGCAACCTTATTGATAAGAATGTGGTAATTGCAGGGGACTTTAACACCCCACTTACAGAAATGGGTAGATCATCTAGATACACGGTCAATAAAGAAATAAGGGCCCTGAAGGATACATTGGATCAGATGGACTTGACAGATATATTTAGAACTCTGCATCCCAAAGCAACAGAATATACTTTCTTCTCGAGTGCACATGGAACATTCTCCAAGACAGATCATATATTGGATCACAAAACAGCCCTTCATAAGTATACAAGAATTGAAATTATACCATGCATACTTTCAGACCACAATGCTATGAAGCTTGAAATCAACCACAGGAAAAAGTCTGGAAAACCTCCAAAAGCATGGAGGTTAAAGAACACCCTACTAAAGAATGAGTGGGTCAACCAGGCAATTAGAGAAGAAATTAAAAAATATATAGAAACAAATGAAAATTAAAATACAACCATCCAAACACTTTGAGATGCAGCAAAGGCAGTCCTGAGAGGAAAATACATTGCAATCCAGGCCTATCTCCAGAAACAAGAAAAATCCCAAATACAAAATCTAACAGCACACCTAAAGGAAATAGAAGCAGAACAGCAAAGGCAGCCTAAACCCAGAAGAAGAAGAGAAATAATAAGGTTAAGAGCAGAAATAAACAATATAGAATCTAAAAAAACTGTAGAGCAGATCAATGAAACCAAGAGTTGGTTTTTTGAAAAAATAAGCAAAATTGACAAACCTCTAGCCAGGCTTCTCAAAAAGAAAAGGGAGATGACCCAAATAGATAAAATCATGAATGAAAATGGAATGATTACAACCAATCCTTCAGAGATACAAACAATTATCAGGGAATACTATGCAAAATTTATGCCAACAAATTGGACAACCTGGAAGAAATGGAGAAATTCCTAAACACCCACACTCTTGCAAAACTCAATCAGGAGGAAATAGCTTGAACAGACCCATAACCAGCAAAGAAATTGAATCGGTTATCAAAAATCTCCCAACAAATATGAGTCCAGGACCAGATGGCTTCACAGGGGAGTTCTACCAGACATTTAAAGCAGAGATAATACCTATCCTTCACAAGCTATTCCAAGAAATAGAAAGGGAAGGAAAACTTCCAGACTCATTCTATGAAGCTAGTATTACTTTGATTCCTAAACCAGACAGAGACCCAGTAAAAAAAGAGAACTACAGGCCAATATCCCTGATGAGTATGGATGCAAAAGTTCTCTATTAGATACTAGCAAATCGAATTCAACAGCATATAAAAAGATTTATTCACCATCATCAAGTGGGATTCATTCCTGGGATGCAGGGCTGGTTCAACATTTGGAAATCAATCAACGTGATACATCACATGAATAAAAGAAAAGATAAGAACCATATGATCCTGTCAATCGATGCAGAAAAGGCCTTTGACAAAATTCAGCACCCTTTCTTAATAAAAACCCTGGAGAAAGTCGGGATAGAAGGAACATATTTAAAGATCATAAAAGCCATTTATGAAAAGCCCACAGCTAACATCATCCTCAATGGGGAAAAACTAAGAGCTTTTTCCCTGAGATCAGGAACACGACAGGGATGCCCACTCTCACCACTGTTGTTTAACATAGTGTTGGAAGTTCTAGCATCAGCAATCAGACAACAAAAGGAAATCAAAGGCCTCCAAATTGGCAAAGATGAAGTCAAGCTTTCGCTTTTTGCAGATGACATGATACTATACATGGAAAATCCGATAGACTCCACCAAAAGTCTGCTAGAACTGATACATGAATTCAGCAAAGTTGCAGGATACAAAATCAATGTACAGAAATCAGTTGCATTCGTATACACTAACAATGAAGCAACAGAAAGACAAATAAAGAAATTGATCCCATTCACAATTGCACCAAGAAGCATAAAATACCTAGGAATAAATCTAACCAAATTGTAAAAGATCTGTATGCTGAAAACTATAGAAAGCTTATGAAGGTAATTGAAGTAGATATAAAGAAATGGAAAGACATTCCCTGCTCATGGATTGGAAGAATAAATATTGTCAAAATGTCAATACTACCCAAAGCTATCTACACATTCAATGCAATCCCAATCAAAATTGCACCAGCATTCTTCTCGAAACTAGAACAAGCAATCCTAAAATTCATTTGGAACCACAAAAGGCCCTGAATAGCCAAAGTAATTTTGAAGAAGACCACCAAAGCAGGAGGCATCACAATCCCAGACTTTAGCCTCTACTACCAAGCTGTCATCATCAAGACAGCATGGTATTGGCACAAAAACAGACACATAGACCAATGGAATAGAATAGAAACTCCAGAACTAGACCCACAAACGTATGGCCAACTCATCTTTGACAAAGCAGGAAAGAACATCCAATGGATAAAAGACAGTCTCTTTAACAAATGGTGCTGGGAGAACTGGACAGCAACATGCAGAAGATTGAAACTAGACCACTTTCTCACACCATTCACAAACATAAACTCAAAATGGATAAAGGACCTGAATGTGAGACAGGAAACCATCAAAACCTTAGAGGAGAAAGCAGGAAAAGACCTCTCTGACCTCAGCCATAGCAATCTCTTACTCGACACATCCCCAAAGGCAAGGGAATTAAAAGCAAAAATGAATTACTGGGACCTTATGAAGATAAAATCTTCTGCATAGCAAAGGAAACAACCAACAAAACTAAAAGGCAACCAACGGAATGGGAAAAGATATTTGCAAATGACATATCAGACAAAGGGCTAGTATCCAAAATCTATAAAGAGCTCACCAAACTCCACACCCAAAAAACAAATAACCCAGTGAAGAAATGGGCAGAAAACATGAATAGACACTTCCCTAAAGAAGACATCCAGATGGCTAACAGGCACATGAAAAGATGCTCAACGTCACTCCTTATCAGGGAAATACAAGTCAAAACCACACTCAGATATCACCTCATGCCAGTCAGAGTGGCCAAAATGAACAAATCAGGGGACTATAGATGCTGGAGAGGATGTGGAGAAACGGGAACCCTCTTGCACTGTTGGTGGGAATGCAAACTGGTGCAGCCACTCTGGAAATCAGTGTGGAGGTTCCTCAGAAAATTAAAAATAGACCTACCCAAGATCCAGCATAGCACTGCTAGGAATTTACCCAAGGAATACAGGAGTACTGATGCATAGGGGCACTTGTACCCCAATGTTTATAGCAGCACTCTCAACAATAGCCAAATTATGGAAAGAGCCTAAATGTCCATCAACTGATGAATGGATAAAGAAATTGCAGTTTATATACACAATGGAGTACTACGTGGCAATGAGAAAGAACGAAATATGGCCCTTTTTAGCAACATGGATGGAACTGGAGAGTGTGATGCTAAGTGAAATAAGCCATACAGAGAAAGACAGATACCATATGTTTTCACTCTTATGATCCTGAGAAACTTAACAGAATCCCATGGGGGAGGGGAAGGAAAAAAAAAAAAAAAGAGGTTAGAGTGGGAGAGAGCCAAAGCATAAGAGACTGTTAAAAAGTGAGAACAAACTGAGGGTTGATGGGGGGTGGGAGGGAGGGGAGGGTGGGTGATGAGTATTGAGGAGGGCACCTTTTGGGATCAGCGCTGGGTGTTGTATGGAAACCAATTTGACAATAAATTTCATATATTGAAAAAATAAATAAATAAAATCACACACACACAAAAATAAATAAATAATAAAAAATAATAATATGTATTATTATATAACAAGCATTAATAAAACTTTTTGAAATATTGAAAAAATATATATATATTTTATTTATGTAACTTGTTAAAAAATAACCAAGAAACTGAGGCACAAATAATAAGGTAAGAAATCTTGCATTTCATTAAAAAGGAAAAAATACTCTTTGCATTCTCCCTGGAGTTTCCTTATCCATTTCCTGGAATCAAATGATAAGAGAATAGTTGTAGTCTCAGACAAGCACACAATTTACTTTCCCAATATTGCCATCCTTTTGGAGGAACAGAAAGCAAACATGTAGACCACAGACTTACAATGAACAAGTCAACAGGGGACATGAGAGAGAGACAGAAGACCAGAAAGTACAGGGCAGAAATGATGGCACCCACCCTTAGCTTACTGGTTTCCTTTTATTAAAATCTGCATATTCTGAGCTTACTGCTTTGACTGATGGTTCTTACTCAAAACTACAGCTAATTTGGTAGAGACACTATCTCAGTTAAAAATTTAGGAACTGTTTTAGTTTATAGACCTTCTGTCTTCACCTTAGATATTACAGAGGTGCTTATTTGCAGAGAAAACGTTATTTAAATTAACTATTGTATAAACTTTGTATAAACTTCGTTAATGCTGTCAGGATTTGGGTTCATCAAAAGTGGATTTTTCTAGGAATATTCTCAGAAACAATACCTGAGGGGTATGAAAAAGAAGCAAATTGGGTAAAGAAAAATGTTGGGCTACAATATAGTCACAATACATCACATGACCCCACAAGATTCTGTGAACCCAGGAAAGCCCTTCACAGTTATTTCAGGTGGTAAGGGGGCCAAATCCACATACCCCTACGTAGACCAGTCCTTTTAAGCAGGCTGTCCCAAGAAGGTAAAATGACTCTCTGTAGTCAGTGGAAATTTCCAGAGAGGACTGCTACTGCAGGCTTTTAGCAAAACCATTCCCACAAGCTGGATGAATATTCTTTGAGTCCTGAAAGGGGATCTGGGTCTAGCAACATACCATTTCCCAAAAACACAATATTTATTTATTCCTAGAGATGATTGTTATAATCTAGAATAGGTTACGAAGGAGTGTGCTGCAGGACATGTGTGGGTTCATTAGAGACTATAGGGTAAATGAGGAAAATACTGAATTGATTTAAATCTAAGTCTAATCCAAACAACTTTGAAATTAATAGCTAATCTATTGAAAAATGAAGGTAACTCTCCAAATGTTTAAAAATAAAGTTATGATTCAGAGTCAAATACTTCCATATCCCTGGCTCAGGAAAAAAAAAGAATGTTTAAATATAAAGTGTAATAAAAATCATTACCAAGACCCATGTCAAGGAGCTTACCACCTTTTTCTGCCAGGAGTTTTAGGTTTTTTAGGTTTTAATGTTTATGTTTCTAACCCATTTGACTTAATTTTCGTGCAGAGTGTAATATAGTGGGTCAGTTTCATTCTTTTGCATGTGACTGTCCAGTTTTCCCAACACCATTGTTTGAAGAGACTGTCCTTTCCCCATTGTATATTCTTGGTTCCTTTGTCATAAATTAATTGACTATATATACATAAGTGTACTTCTGGGCTCTCTATTCTGTCCCATTGATCAATGTGTCTGTTTTCATTCCCATACCATACTGTTTTAATTACCTTAAATTTGTAACACAGTTTGAAATCAGGGAGTATGATGCCTCCAGCTTTGTTCTTGTTTTTCAAGATTGCTTTGGATATCTGGGATCTTTTATGGTTCCATAAAAGTATTTGGATTATTTGTTCTATTTTTGTGAAAAATGACATCATATTTTTGATAGGAATCACATTCAACCTGTAGACTGTTTGCGGTAGTATGGATATTTTAACGATATTGATTCTTCAATCCATGAGCACAGAATCATCTTTCCGTTTATCTGTGTGTTCTTTATTTCATTAATGTCTTATAATATTCAATATGCATGTCTTTCACCTCTTTGGTTAAATTTATTCCCAGGTGTTGTATTATTTATTTTTGATGCATTGTATATAAGATTATTTTCCTATTTTTCTCTTTTGATAGCTCATTATTAGTGTATAGAAACAAATTTTCCTGCAATTTTACTGAATTCACTTATTAATTCTAATATATTTTTTTTAAATTCAAGTATAATTAACACAGAGTGTTATATTGGTTTCAGGTGTACAATATAATGATACAACAATTCTATATAGGTATTCAGTGCTTATCACAACAGCAAGTATACTTTTAATCCCCTTCACATATTTCACCCACCTCCCCTCTGACAACTACCAGGTTGTCCCCTATATTTAAAAAGTCTGTTTTTTTGTTTGTCTCTTTTTATCTTGTTCATTCGTTTTGTTTCTTAAATTCTACACATGAGTGAAATCATATGGCATTTGCCTTTTATGATTGACTCATTTCACTTAGCATTATTCCCTGTAGATCTATGTTTTTGCAAATGGCAAGATTTCATTCTTTTTATGGTTGAGTAGTATCCATCGCAAGCATATAACTACATTTTCTCTATCCATTATTTTTCCATTCTTTATTCATTCATCTATGGATAAATACATGCTGATTCCATATCTTGGCTATTGTAAAAAAAATGCTGCTATAATCATAGGGGTACATAGTGCTAGGAGTTTTTTGATTGAGTCTTTATGGTTTTCTATATATAGTATCATGTCACCTGCAAAAAGTGATGGTTTTACTTCTTCCTTTACAAGACAGATGAACTTCACTTCTTTTTATTGCTTAATTGCTCTGACTAGGATTCCCAATACTAGGTTGAACAAAGATGATGAAAGTGAAAATCCTTGTCTTGTTCTTGGTCTTAGAAGAAAAACTTTTAGCTTTTCACTGTTGAGTATGATTTTAGCTGTGGGCTTGTTATATATGACCATATGACCATTATGTTAATGTATATGTAATGTAATGTATATGTTAATATACATTCCCCTATACCTGCTTTGTTGAGAGTTTTTACCATAAATAGGTGTTGAATTTTACCAAAGCTTTTTCTGCATCAATTGAGATGATCATATGATTTTTAACCTCCATTTTGTTAATGTGCCATATCACGTTGACTGATTTGTGGATGTTGAACCATCCTTGCAGCCCTGGAATGAATCCCACCTGATCATAGTGTATGATCTTTTTCATATATTGTTTAATTTCTTCACTAATGTTTTGTTCAGGATTTTTACATAGGTCTTGGTGATGACTTTTTAAATCAGGAAAAAAAAACAAAGGCAAAAAATAAACAAGTGGGGCTGCATCAAACTAAAAAGCTTCTACACAGCAAAGAAAATCATCATGAAAAGGTAATCTACTGGATGGAAGAAAATACTTGCAAATCACTGCAAATCATGCACATGAGAAGTGACTAACATCCAAATTATGTAAGAACTCATGTAACTCAATAGCAAAAAAACTAACAGTCTGATTTCAAAATGGGAAAATTGTCTGAATAGACATTTTTGCAAAGAAAACATACCAATTAGGCAACAGATACATGAAAAATCCTCAACAGCATTAACCACAAGGGAAATATAAATCAAAACCACAATGAGGTATCACCTCACACTTGTTAGAATAGCTATCATCAAAAAGATAAAAAATAACAAGTTTTGGTGAGGATGTAAAGAAAAGAGAACTCTTGTGCACTGTTGGTTGGAATGAGCCATTATGGAAATCAGTATGGAGGTTCCTCATAATTGAAAATAAAACTACCATACGATCCAGTAATCCCACTTCTCAGTATTTATCTGAAGAAACTGAAAATACTAACTTGAAAGGTATATGCAACCCTATATTCATTTATTCATTTCAGTATTGTTTCAAATAGCAAAGATATGGAAACAACCTAAATGCTCATTGATGGATGAGTAGAAAAAGAATTGTAAAATAAAAAAAAGTATACACACACACAAATATACATATATATATAAATGTACACACACATTCATATATATATATATATTTGTGTAATATATATATTTGTGTAATATACATATTTGTGTAATATATATATATATTTCTGTTTTATATATATATATATATATATTTCTGTTTTATATATATATATATATATATATATATATATATATATATATATATATATATTATACAAACACAGACACATAATGGAGTATAATTCAGCCACCATAAAAAACAATGCATCTTGTCATTTGTGACAACATGCATGAACCTTGAGGGCATTATGCTAAGTGAAATAAGTCAGACAAAGACAGATGCTGTATAATCTCTCTTACATATTGAATCTGAAAAAAAAAAAAAAAAGATAGGTAGGGGCTTCTGGGTGGCTCAGTAAGTTATGCAACCTACTCTCAATTTAGGCTCAGGTCATGTTCTCATGGTCCTGGTGGGACCAAGCCCTGCCTCAGTCTCTGTGTTGGGCATGGAGCCTGCTCGGATTATCTCTAAATAAATAAATAAATAAATAAATAAATAAATAAATAAACATTAAAAAAAATAGAAATGAATAAAAAACAAATATAAAACAAAACAACAGAAACATAAACCAAGGTTGTTGATACAGAGAATACAGTTGCCAAAGGCAGAGGTGAGGGTGGGAGATATGGGTGAAGGGGGTCAAAGGTAAAAAGAAAAGAATATAATAAAGCTAGCTATTAGTTATTCTGAACACATAATTTAAGTTGTTTTGATGCAAACACAGTGGTAACTACATTATATATATTAATTTAGCGGTCCTATGCATTTTTAAGTACTACAAAAAACTTTTTAAAAATAAAATTGAAAAGAAAAACACCAAATGCACAAAAGGGATTAAAAAGCAGCTTCCCTTTCATCTGCAGGAAAAAAAAGGGGGGGGGGTGGATTCTGACAAATTATTCTTCTGTTCACTCTTCAAGCCATCTTCTAAGGCACTGTTGTGTTTCCCTGAAGTTCCAAGCTAAGTGCTATTAAATCTATCTAAAGTATATTACAAATTTATTAACCTCATTTATCTGAAGACAACAATTGTCACCCTTAGCATATTTTTTAAAGACTTAAAACTATCTCTTTTTTCCATTCTTGATATCCTAAAATTCACTTTCCATAACTCGGACAGGAGAGTCTTTTTAAACTATCAATTAGGTCTTGTAATTTTTCACCTGGCTTTGGTCATTACTATATTCTTGATTTATATAATGAATGTTAATATATTGTAAAGGTATGTAGTAAATGCTCAATAAACATTTGTTGAATAAATATTATTCTATTGCCTAAAACTCTTGAAAGATTCTCTATCACACTTAGGCTAAAATAGTTTAATGGTTGGGGCACCTGGGTGGCTCAGTTGGTTAAGCGTCCAACTTTGGCTCAGGTCATGATCTCGCGGTTTGTGAGTTCAAGCCCTGCATCGGGCTTTGTGCCGGCAGCTCAGAGCCCGGAGCCTGTTTCAGAGCCTGGAGCCTGTTTCAGATTCTGTGTCTCCCTCTCTCTCTGACCCTCCCCCATTCATGCTCTGTCTCTCTCTGCCTCAAAAATAAATAAACGTTAAAAAAATTTAAAAAATAGTTTAATGGTTATAATTCTCAATAGGATACATTATTTTTTTTTTGCCTGTCCCTTCAGCCTTCTCTTGTACCATTCCTAACCCTATTTAATTTATTCATTCTCATTTTAAAACCTAAACTTTAACACTTCCCTCTTCATAGAACATTATATCCCCCTGATACAGTGCTGAAGCACTGTATTTTGAAAAGTCAAATCCATATCCAGAGTTAAGTGTCTGCTCTAGAATGAATGAAAGAGCATTCTATAATGGAGACTGACCAGTATAATCAAACTGCCATCATGTGGCTAGCTGAGGACTCCAGGGAATGGTGGCATATCAAGGAGTCAGTGTTGGTCTCTGCTGCTGGCATATTGGGTACTTGGCAAAAAGTCATAGCCAGGTCATCCTTGATGAGTAGGGGTCCATGTTGCTGAGTCCATGCACAACTTTCTTCTCTGTCACCATAGCCACTTCTTTCATGAGCGCACTAGGTAGTCACAGGGGTGCCTAAGCAAAGAGGCTGGCTGGTATTTACAAAACAGGCCATCTTAATCACTTGATTATTAAAATTCTCCTCTGCTGATGTCACTTTCTGGTGAGCATTCAAATAAGAGATACATCTTCATGCTGTTTGCCATCTTTATATCTTTTTTGATGAGGTGTCCAGTCACATCTTTCAATGATTATTAATAGCATTGTTTTAATTCATACTTATTTAAAAGTTTCTTATGTATTCTGTAATTTTATAAAATTTTTAAAATTTTCTAGAGAGGAAGGCTAAGGGGGGGGAGGGCAAAGGGAAAGGGGGGGAGAGGGAGAGAGAGAGAGAGAGAGAGAGAGAGAGAGAGAGAGAGAGAATATCTTTAGCAGGCTCCACTCTCAGCTTGGAGCCCAATGTGGGGCTCTATCCCCCATGACTGGAATCATGACCTGAGCCAAAATCAAGAGTCAGACACTTACCAACTGAAGCACCCAGGTACCCCTTCCTTATGTATTTTGGGTAAAATTCCTTTAACATACTTAAGTTTTTGCAAGGATTTTCTCCCAGTCTGTGGCATGCTTGTGCTCTCTTAACAGCATTTTTCAGAGAATAGTCGTTTTTAATTTTAATACAGCTCAATTTATTGACATTTTCCTTTTCATAGATTATATTTTCGGTATGTGCTTTTTGTAGCTAAAAACTCATTATCAAACTCAAAGTCACATAGAGTTTCTCCCCCTCCAATTTTATAATCTTGTTTGTAACATTTATGTCCATATCCATTTTGCCTTAAGTTTTGCACATGGACTTCCAATTTTTCCCAAATTTGTTTAGAAGACTATCCTTTTCTCCTTTGATTTGTCTTTTTTCTTTGTCAAAGACCAGTTGACTATATTTGTGTAGGCCTATTCATTGGTTGTCTTTTCTGCTTTATTACTCTATGTGTCTATTTGTTCATCAAAACCATACTGCCTTTTTCACTGTACTTTATAAGTCCTCCAATTTTCTTCTTCAGTATTTTATTTTATTTATTTATTTAAACATTTATTTATAATTGAGAGACAGAGACAGAGACAGACAGAGCATGAGCATGGGAGGGACAGAGACAGGGAGAGGCACAGAATTCAACGTTTTTTTTTTTTTTTTTTTTTTTTTTTTTTATTTATTTTTGGGACAGAGAGAGACAGAGCATGAACGGGGGAGGGGCAGAGAGAGAGGGAGACACAGAATCGGAAACAGGCTCCAGGCTCCGAGCCATCAGCCCAGAGCCTGACGCGGGGCTCGAACTCACAGACCGCGAGATCGTGACCTGGCTGAAGTCGGACGCTTAACCGACTGCGCCACCCAGGCGCCCCAAGGCACAGAATTCAAAGCAGGCTCCAGGCTCTGAGCTGTCAGCACAGAGCCCGACGCAAGGCCTGAACTCACAAACTGCGAGATCATGACCTGAGCCAAAGTTGGACACTCGACTGACTGAGCCACCCAGGTGACCCTTCTTCTTCAGTATTTTATTGACTCTCCTGGGTCTAAGATTTTTATAATCTGTCAATATCTTTAAAATAGCTTGCTAAAATTTTGATAGTGATTGTGTTGAGTCTATAGATGAGATTTAAAATCACGTCTTAAATGATAATGAATTTATACATATGGAATATTTCTCCATTTATTTAAATCTTCCATTCCTTTCATTAAAATTTTGAAATTTTCTACATATAGATTCCATGTAGTTTGCTACATTTACTCCTAGATATTTCATTTTTGGAGGGCTATCATAATTGATATTTAAAAAAAAATTTAAATTCCAAATTTTCTTTGCTACTATATAAGAAAGTAACAGAACTTTGCATTCAATCCTATATCCTGAGAACTTGCCATATTTACTTATGCTTTTTCTGTATCAATTATTGATCATATGATTTTTCTTCTTTAGCTTGTTTATGTGGTAGATTACATTGACTGATTTTTGAATGTTGAACCAGACCAGCATACCTGGAATAAATTTCACTTTCTAGTGGTGTATAATTCTTTGTATACATTGTTGGAATTATTTTCTAATATTTCTTGAGGATTCTTGCATCTATTAATATGAGAAATATTGGCTTTTATTTTTTCTCTCTCTCTCTTTTTGTAATGGCTTTATTTGTGTTTGGTATTAAAGTAATGCTGATCTGATGGTTAGAAACTATTCCTCTTCTATATTTTCTTTCCTAAATGTTTAGTAGAATTCACCAATGATTTTTTATTGGTCTAGTACTATCTTTTGTGGGAGAGTTTTTTTTTAATTCAATTTCTTTAACAGATATGAGCTCATTCAGATTTTCTATATCTCCTTGGTTGTATTTTTATAATTTGTGTCTTACAAGAAATGGTCCATTTCCTGCACATTATCAAGGAGTTATTCATAGTATATCTTTATTATCCTTCTTTTGCCCATGGGATCAGTAGTACAGACCCCTGTATCATTTCTGATATTGCTCATTTGTATCTTACTTTCCTTTTTAGATTGTTATTCTGTCTAGAGATTTATTAATTTCATTTATCTTTTTTTAACTAGTTTTTTTGTTTGTTTTATTGATTTGCTTTTTATTACATCTCATAATATTTCCTGAAGTAGACTGTAATATATTGAGTAATAGGGACATAGGTAAATAGGCCTTCGGGGTGAGGTTGTATGTTAATCTAGCTGGGGCTCATTTAGCTGTGCCTAGTGTTTGCTGTAGTTGTAGGTACCAGAGGCTTCAAGTCCCTCTAGGACTTTATTTTTGTCTCTACTGTTGAATTTGCACTTCCCTAAATACTCCCTCTCATAAAAGGAAGTAATCCATTGTTATTATACTTGATCCCTGTGGTAAATGTGGTAAAGCTTGGGGGAAAGGGAAGCATATTATAATTTTATAGTATTCTAAAAGCATTCCAATAATGAAATCTCAGTTTTTTAGTGGGCTTGTGTCAATAGGCTGTGACTTTGACAACTGTCTCTGAGTCTACCCCACAGCCTCCACTTAGGACAGTCAGGTAGGCCAGAGCTCTCTAGTTGAAGAAAGGCTCTTTCTGCACATCGAATAAGGCTCTGGTACAACTTTTTTTTCCCCTTGAAGTATAGGTCTTTGTTATGAAGAACTCCCTAGAACTGCCAGAGCCATGAGGGTATCTGTCTTGGTTCTTCATCATTTTAACCTCTTCATCTTGGAATAAAGCTCATGAAGTTATGAGGACCCACTAAGACTATATCTCCAAGAGATTCTCTCTCTCACTATTGTTTACACTCCACTTTCAGTAACTCATCAAAAATACTATTGAAGTATTCTGACCAGCTTATGCTGCCAGCAACTTCTGCTTCATGTAAGTATATTTTGGCTATAATCTCTAGATTCACCTGCCTCTCCATATTTCCCAATGGTGGTTTGCCCTGTAACCTCAATTCTCAGATGAGCCAAGAGAAGTCATTGATTTTTAATTTGTTCAGCTTGTTTTTTTATTGTAAGGGTATGAGTGACAATTCCAAGCTCTTTACATGTCATAGCTGTACTCAATTAACTCTTGAGCTTTTCCTAATCTGCTAAAGGTTACTGTCTTATGCAATTTACATCACTGTGAGAAAACATATTAATTGCTAATATTTATCGATCACTTATGTGTCAAGCAGGTATGGCTTTAAGAAGTTGACACAAATTAATTCGTTTGGTTCTCATAGCAGTCTATAGGATAGTGATTACTCATATTATCTCTATGTTACAGATATAAAAGCTGTGGGAATGGAGATTAAATAACATAAAATATTATAAGAACATAAGTGATATGCAATTGAGATTTAAACCTAGAAGGACCATGTAAGCTTACCGTGCTATAGAAATATACACTTGCTACTTATAATAGCTAACCTTATGATATTTAATTTCATGAAGTGCCCAGGCATTTGAAAAAATTCTGAATGTGTCTATGACGGTATTTGTGGATGAGTTTAACATTTAAATTATGGGCCGAGTAAAGCAGATTGTCCTCCCTAATATAGGTGGGCCATATCCAATCAACTGAAGACTTGTGTAGAACAAAAAAGGCTATTAGGGAACTTCTCCTGCCTGACTGCTTTGAGATGTCATGGGTCTTTTCTAGCCTTTGAACTTGAATTAAAACATTGGCTACTCTTGCATCCTAAACCTGCCAGCTTTTGGAGTAGAACTTACATTAATTCCTTATAATCAATTTTTCTCTCTGTGTGTCTCTTTTACTCTCTCTCTGTGTCTCTGTTTTCCCTCTTTTGATCTATCTGTTTCTCTGAAGAACCTTGACTAATATACTGTGTTTATCCACCTCTATAATTGTTTAATTCATTAATTTACTTACCTATTTATTCATTTCTATGATAAGCTTTAATTAGAACACTTATCTCAAAAACAATAAAGGACAATATTGATAAATTCAAGAATATCACAATTAACTTTCCACATGACAAAAATATAATCAAGGTCAAAAAACAAATGATTAACTGTGTGACAAAATCACTCACAGGATAAAAGTTCTGAATTCCACAATTCACAGAGTTTTTACAAATCAATAATAAATAAATGAAATCCAAGAGAATACTGAAGAATAAAAGTATTGTGTTTCTAATAGGGAAATACAAATTTTAAAGGAACCTAAGAAAAATTTGCTATCAGAGTATATTGTATAATAATTGCAAGATTTTATCTTTTGAAGAGAAATTATCATCAGGAATGTAAGGTACATTGGTAGAAACTCCTCTTTGGGAGGGAGAATTTTGCCAATATTCATAAACATGTACATACACACACTCAGCAATTTCACTGCTGTAACTTTAATACATAAAGTTACTGCTATAAATTTGCCATCAAGTTTATTGCAATAAGACAAAATAATCTTGCCAGCAGTTTCATTTGGAAAAAGGAATCAAGAATTAAAATTCATTTTTATGCATACCATTTGCATCATGTACATTAATTTCAACTGAATATTATATATATATATTCATACATATAGTATGTGTATATGTATAGTATATATATGATATATATACTTTATTTATTTATTTATTTTTTATTTTATTTTATTTTTTTTTAATTTTTTTTTTCAACGTTTTTTTATTTATTTTTGGGACAGAGAGAGACAAAGCATGAACGGGGGAGGGGCAGAGAGAGAGGGAGACACAGAATCGGAAACAGGCTCCAGGCTCCCAGCCATCAGCCCAGAGCCTGACGCGGGGCTCGAACTCAGGGACCGCGAGATCGTGACCTGGCTGAAGTCGGACGCTTAACCGACTGCGCCACCCAGGCGCCCCATGATATATATACTTTAAATGGACTATACAACTCAAATTAAGCAAGACATTAGATATAAAAAAAATGATAGAGCATATTTCTTGTCATTGAGAGGCTCGGAGTCTAATGCGGTCCAAATGAAAATCATGGACAGAAAAGTAAAAGAAATGAAAACTCTCTAGTGGATAAAATAAAGTTGTTATATAACTTGATATCTTTGGCTGTGCAACAGTCTAAGAATGTTTGAGTATGAGTAAATATAAGGGAGTCTTGGGAGATGTAGCTGGAATGATAGACATGGTTCAGATCACAAAGTATTTTCTTTGGCATGGTATTTGGTTTTTACTCTTCGGAGTATAAAGAACGCCTTGAAGAATTTCAAGCAAGTAAGTGAAGTTATTAGGTATGACTTTAGAAAAAAGATTCTGAAAGTTTTGTACAAAAGGTTAGAACATGTAGATACTGCAATAGGTTTTGGATACAAGTCCAATAATATTAACAATGGTTTAAATTAAAGCAATAACAATGGCCAAGAAAGGATACAGAGTAGTTGCAAAAAAGGAATGGTCCACTCTTTCACATTCTACTAAAGGTGCAAATAAGTTACTAATATAAACCTTTAAAGTTTCCCTTTTTTTCAACAATAGAGATTTATTAATTACATTGGTAAAACAATTTTATTAGTGGAATGGGATCATTCTTCAGATTCACATTGATTAGGAAGTCATGGAAGTCTGTCCATAAGCATAGACTCCTTTCAAGAAGTTTTTCTGAAAGAGCAGGAAAATATTGGGATATCTAGAAGGGGCAAATGACAAATATTTTTATGTTTGGGAAGGCTTATGAAGTTTACTCATGGAGTGAACAGTATCAGGAGTCAAATGAGAGGCTGGCAAAATAAGGGCTATATCTCTTCCACTGAGAAGAGGGAAAAGTGAAGTGAATTGTGGATATACATCGAAGATTAGTGGTCATTGTTTGACAATTAAAGAATTTTATGCCCAATATCTTGTCTTTCTCTGAGTCACAAAACAGTGTTACTTCTTCACTGGGAAGTATGAGGAAAGGCAAGTGTTAGTATCTTTTGAAAACAGAGATCCAGTCACATCAATCATGTCTCCCTATTTTAAGTTATAAACTCTGTAAGAAAGGGACAATGGCCTGCTTCTCCATATCACTTGTGTTTGGCCTGATAAGCATGATACAGTGCTAAGAAACAAAGTTGGTATATTTCCTTAATCATTCCAATCATTTAGAAGTTAAAAAAATGCATTAATGCTGTCCACTCATATACAACAGAAACTCTTTAAATCCAACTAAAAAGAAAGTTTGCAGAAATTATGGTAAAAAGATCTAAACCTACCAGTTATCTATCTTACGGTCCAACATCCATCCGATATGTAAAGAAAAATCTATCACAGCAAGATGTATTATCAAGCATCAGGCTCCGTTCTTCTATTTAAAAATCAATAAAAGAAGTCACATTTCAGGAAATGTGATAAATATATTTATGAATGAATAATGTCTTTTCTTATTAAAATAACATAGGTCATCCAAAATCTATAGCTATATTGATAAATATTTGAATCCGTTATAAATGTGAAATATTATCTGCTAAAGGCAATGGCTATAATTAGTTTGCTAAGTCTATGTTAGCTTTTCTTATTTTGATCATTCTTTGTCCTTTATGTTTCACCAGTAAGAAAATATGACTTGTACCCTATTGTAGTTTATTTGGAAAAAATGTTATTTTCATCTTCCCTGAAGCAGATAGAGTACAGTCACGGCAGAAACGAAAAGGAAAAAAAAAAACCAAACAGAACAACCATAGTATATGTTGGCCTGTTATCAAAAGGTAATGAAGAAAGAGTAGTTTTTTTTTTTCCCCAAAGATATCTTTAAATTCCATTTCTTGCGTGAAGTTTTTCTAAAACTCTCAACTGTATGGGGATGTACGTTTAATTTTATGAACTACCGGAATATATACCCTGGTATAGTGCCTTGCTATAGCTATTTATTTTGTGCATACATCATTGACATGGACAAAAGAAAGGCCAGAATTTACTTTCGCTTCTTGTAAGATTTTAGTTTTATCAATTACCTTTATTGAATATTTTGCTGAGAGCTTCCAGGAAGAGCAATATCTTTTTTTTTTTTTGTTTATTTGGTTTTGCCATTTCAAACAAAGACATAGTAATATAGTTTAAAATGTTATTACTATTCTCTGCTGTATTAGTCAGGATTTTCCAGAAAAAAACAAAGCCAATAGGATATATAGAGATAGGCATAAGTGGAGATTTACTGTAAATGGCTCCTGTGATTTGGAGACCAAGAAGTCCTACGATCTGCCATCTATAAGCTAGAAGCTTAGTTAGGAAAGCTGGTGGTATAATTCAGTCTGACTCTGAAGGCCTGTGAACCAGGTGAGCCAATGTGGGCAGAAGATAGATTTCACAGCTCAAGTACAGACAGGAAATTCTCCCTTCCTCCAGTTTTTTGTTCTATTCAGGTCCCCAACATATCCGATGATGCCCAATCACATCGATCTTCTTTCCTTGGTCTAGATACAAATGCTAAACTTTTCCAGAAACACCCTCGTAGACACACCTAGACATAATCTTTTACCAGCTAGCTGGGCATCCCTTACCTTGTCAAGCTAACATATAAGATTAATCGTAACATCTACAAAGGGGAATGATGGCCTATTTTAGGTCAGTCGTTCTGTGTTGAGATACCTGCTAACTAACTACCCAAGGCTGATGAGAACTGGTTCTGCACAGTATATTGAAACTTAAATGCCCTTCCACACACACACACACACACACACACACACACACACATGCACACACACATTGTAGTCCTTGGGCTAGGCGTTTTATATGAAATTATTTAGTCCTTAGAAATTATGACAAACTTATACGGTAAATATTAACAACCAATGAATTACTTTTAAATAAGAATGACTGAATAAGATGTCAATGTTCAATTTAAAAAGTTAGAATGTAATAGCAAACAACTGAATTAAAAAATTAAATCATGTCCAAAAGAAAGTTCAAGTCCATAAACAAACTGTAGGCAAAACCTACCAAAAAGTTGAGAAAGTGAGAGAGAGAGAGAAAGAGAGAGATCCTTCAATTGTTGCTAACTGTCCCGAACACACAACCAAGTTATGCTTCGAAATATCATACATATTTGTGGGAATCAACATGGGTCTGATTAGTTCAAATTAGACTGAAATAGACTCTTGAAGGGAACTTGGTGAATCTTCAAATATATAAAGGGCTGGAGTTTTTCCTGTTTGCTTGATTTTTAGAATTTAAGTTTTTACCACTTTTTAATTCCAGGGAAATAATTCTTATTTTTTTAAAGTTTTTAATTTCCAGTTGGTTAGCATACAGTATAATATTAGTTTCAGGTGTACAATTTAGTGATTCATTAATTGCACAGAACACCTGGTGATCATCACAGGGGAAATCCTTAATCCCTATCACCTATTTAACTTCAAAAAAGAGGGAGAAATACTTAATATCTACCAGAAACAAAACTTTGACCTTGTTTTCAACCTAAAACTAACCGGAAAAAAGAAAATAAATAAAATTATGTGAGCAACTGTCAAAACTTAACATTGACTAATTTGCTTTAACGGTATTGGTGCTGATTTTTAAAATGTAAGTGTTTTTAATTATTTTAATTTTTTAACATTTATTTATTTTCGAGAAAGAGAGACAGAGTTCAAGAGGGGAAGGGGCAGAGAGAGAGGGAGACCAGAATCTAAAGCAAGTTCCAGGCTCCAAGCTGTCAGTACAGAGCCAGATGCAGGGCTCTAACTCACGAACTGTGATATCATGACCTGAGCTGAAGCTGGATGCTTAACCGACAACCACACAGCGCCCCAATTTTAAAATTCTATTATATAAAACAAGACATGAAAAAGAGTTCAAAGTTTTTCTTTCTCCCTCTTTTCTCAAGTTTCATTTTTAAATAATTATAGGTTCAGAGTAAGTTGCAAAAAATATACAGGGAGGACCTATTTACTCTTCACCAAGCTTGCCCTAATGTTAGGCTCTTGCAAAATTAAATACAATGTCAAAACAGGGAAACTGAAATTGGTATCATCCACAGAGCTTATTCAGGTTCCATGTGCATATTTTTAGTGCACTCATGTGTGTGTGTGTGTGTGTGTGTGTGTGTGTGTGTGTGTCTGTGTGTGTGTGTGTGTGTGTGTGTATTTTGTAGCTTTATGAAATTTTATCATATGTCACTTTTACACAACTGTGCATGTGTAATTCTATGAAACTTTGTCATGTATAGTTTTGTGTTATCACTACCACAATCATAAAATAGAATTGTTCCAACACCACGGTCTCCCTCCTGCTATCCCACAAGTCTACTGTCAAGTGAATGTACTTGCTAGGTTTATATTAAGTAGGCTTTGAGTGAAATATTATGTAAAATTTTATCACCGTAAGAACTGTGTATCTTCATTATGTATTTGCAATGAGAAAGTATACAGAGTCATTCTTTGCTAAATATGTTCTCTGTGATAAAGTAAATGTGTGGCTTAATGGCATCTATTTCAATGTGATAACGATAAGTAACTTCTTGGGTAATTCCAAGTCCATTTTGGACATCACTTGGTTTCCCTTCACTTCAATTATCTTGCTCTTGTGGACTGTATTTGTAACTAAAGGAAGAACAGAATGGAGAAAATTATATAGTTGAGATCCTCTCAAACAACTAATTTGTTTCAAAGTGGTAGTCAAACATTAGAGGAATGGTTTTATTTTATAACTGTATGTACTAGTCTTTTCCTCACTGTTTTGTTGTTTGGCATCATCAATTTCTTACAGTAGCCAATGAAAGAAGCTAGAAAAAAATAATCATCTAATTAAACGTTTATGTCTTTATCATTACATCCCACGTTAAAATGCTATCTGGGGGCATTTGGGTGGCTCAGTCGGTTAAGCGTCCGACTTCGGCTCAGGTCGTGATCTCGCAATCCATGAAGTCCAGCCCCCATCAGGCTATGTGCTGACAGCCAAGAGCCTGAAGCCTTGCTTTGGATTCTGTGTCTCCCTTTCTCTCTGCCCCTCTCTCAATTTCTCTCTCTCTCTCAGAAATAAATAAATATTAATTTTAAAAAATGCTGTCTGTAACACAATGCAAATCATTAAGAAGTGTGGTTTCAATAAATGTTGCTTTTTCTCAGATTTGAAGCTACTTTGAATTTAACTGAATTCTTGATTGGGACTCAATCCTTCTTTTCTATTCTGAAACCTGTTTTTGAAGACCATTTTTTTCATTGTATATTTCATTTCCTTTAAATACATTTCAAATACATGGTTGTGGAAGGGCCATGTACATTCTTACCATAGGCAATTCTGCACTAAACTTTTACTGACACCATTTCCAGTGGTTAAACGTAAAAAAAAAAAAAATCCCCACACTGTTAGAAAATTTGAAGTTATGATGTTTAAGCAGATATAAATCTGCAAGCCAGATTTTAAAAAATCCAACTGTAAATTCCGACTTGTCATGATCCAGGAAATTAGCAATCAATTCAATCAATATTTAATAGAAAGAGTTCACATTCACTTTCTCTCTCTCAAACTTGTGCTTTTACTTTCGAACAAACTTTACTCACAGAGTTATTAATGATATAAAACAGAAACAGTTAATTTCCTTTTCTTTTGTGATTTCCAGGAACTGATTTTGACTGATTAAGGAAATTTAATTGTTCTACTGTTGAGTAAAGTCTTTTATTTCCAGATAGCAGGACCTAGCATGTCCGCAAACACACTCACACAATTGCCTGAAAACTTACTGAGTTTAAAGACCTTAATAATAATTACACATTTTTGTGACTTTCAGTTAGCACACTGGTGAGATGGAATCTAGTGTTATTATCAGTCATACTGACTGTTTTTGCTTGAGTACTTTCAGTGTTATTATTAACATCATATACTTTCATCTCCTCCTATAGATTTCGAAAGCATATGAAATGGTGTCTTAGCTTTCAGAGGAAACTATAGTCTCCAACAGTTTCTCTCACTGATTTAAGTATTTTTCTTCAAGCTTTGGCTTTCTCATTTTTTGACTTCTCTTTCCTCTCGCACTCAGACTACTCTGCCCTTTCCTTCTTTTGATTAAGACACTGTTCCATTCAGTGTGTCATCATTTGGCCTAACATTTTATTGCCTCTTGCCTTACCAAGCTTTCAGGATGCTATTAAACCCTGACTCTAGTTCTAAGAAAACTCTCCTTGTCTCTAAGGCAATTCTTTTTAATCATTTTACCCGATGAGGTTTTAGTCTGTCCCACATAATAGCTATTTAAAAATGGTAGAGCAGAAAGAGGGGATTCCAGTGTTACAGGTGTTTATTAAGAGCCCACTTAGTCTTCAGACCTTGCTAACGTCTGTGGGCAAACAAGTGAAATGTGTGTCCTTTTTGAGGCTGATCTACACTACCATAAGTTGTAGTGGAAACCCCATGTTTTAAGTATCCACCAATCTATTCACATAATTACCACCTGCTTTGTACAAAGCACAATGTTTAAAAAATGTTTACTAAGTACTTTGAAATGATAATCGAAATAGATGGGTTTATAATGACAATATAATCAAAAGTAAGCATGTGTTATCATCAAGTGAACAACTTAAAAGACATAAAATCAGAAGGTAATTAATAAGAGGTACATTATGCCAATAACTTATTCTATGCCTGAGACTTTGAAAATGCAATATCAGTTAATTCTCACAACACCCTAGAAAGTTACCTACTGGTATAATCCACATTTATAGAGGGAAAGAACCAAACTACAGATGTGTGGTACACATCTGTATGTGGTATTCTAGGCTTGGAACCAACTCTACCTCATACCAACATTTGTGCTCATAACCAATATATCTTCCTATTTTAAGGTGTGGAGGAGCAAAATATGCAAACCTCCCACTTAATAGATGTTGTTCTATAACATAATACACTACACAAAAATAAGATGGGTTTTAGATGGTGATTAGAAGGCACAAATGACAATGAGGCATATTTTACAACCACTACCTGCATTGCATTCCAATCTGATACTCATTTAGCCTTTATTTCAGTACTCTCTACAGTAGAAAACTCACTTTCTACCACTGCTGATTATTTCATTATTGGTCAGTCATGTCTGTTAATACATTCATTGATTCAACATTAATTTTTGAGGTACTTTTATGTGAAGGGCAATATGCCAAGTACTAAAGAGGACATAATGATGTGTTAAGACATGTATCTGTGTTCAAGGAGTTAAAAATCTATTATAGGTTTTTAATTTTTTTTCCTAATTTGAACAAAAATTTCCTTCCTAATTATTTTCATATGCCAATACTTATAATGCTTTTGAGAATAATGGATAATGAGTTACTGCATACTTCTATATGGCAGCCCTTCAAATATATGAAAAAAATCTCTTCTTAGTCTTACTCTTTTAAAAGCTAATAATTCTTGAATCCTTCAAATGTATTAACCCTCACCATCCATTCTATTCAAATTTGTGCAGTATATTTTTTTAAATGTGAATTTTCAAATTAAACATAGTAAGCTAGATGTATGCTGATTAGTACCAAATATAACAGAAAATATATTTCCCATTTTCTCCACATTATACTTATATTAATGCAACTTAATTGTATATTTTATCTGTATCATTTATATCATGTTCATGTCTAGCCAGCTATAAACACAAGTCTTTTTTCCCTGGATTATTGCTAAGTTAAGTGACCTAATGAAATTTATGCAAAATTTAGAAATTTCAATTTATAATTGTATACTATAAAGTGGCTTAAAATTTGTATAACTTGATAATTGGTATATTAGATAATTTTCAGTATTGATTATATTTATTTAATATGCTTCAGTGATTTTCATATTCGTTATAAACCTCTTCAGTCACTTCATTTATATGGGCATTTATATTTATGAGAAAATGCAAAATAATTTAGAATTATCCCTCTATTCAACTTTATAATTAGAACAATGTTTAAAAAAAGAATTAAATAGGGTTGAGGTCTTTTTCATCATGTTTTTTTCTGCTTTTCAGGAAACTTTCTTGAAGTGTGTATTTTTTTTTCTATTTTTTATGGAAGTGATTAACTCATTTGGGTGACCAAGGTAACGTTTTAATAAAATAAATGGCATAAAAAGTGGGGCTGGAGAATCAAACTGAGGTTGGTTTACATACATTTTCCTACTTATGTTCTCAAGATATTATTTAATATCTCTAGCACAGGATGAACAACTCTAGCACAGGATGAAAATAATATAAAACAGAAAAACCACTCTTCCTTCTCTTTAACCTTCACTGTGTTTTGTAATCAGGTGTCAGGCACAGACACATCTCCCATATGTAAATGTAAAGATCCATTTTTATACATTTCTATGTATGATTTATTTTGGTGGTTTCAATGTAATCATATTTCCTCAGTAATAACTCAGCTGTTCAATGTTCTAAATCCAACTCAGTGTTTCAATCTCAAAGCTCTTCTGGGAAAATATGTGCTAATAAAAGTAAGAGAATGTAAAAATCCATGAAAAGGAACAACATCACAGTTCCCTGTTTCTTAGTAGAGGTGATTTCCATACGCTGTTTTGTTTCACCCTCTCCCAAGACATCTCTTCATTAAATACTTTGGTAAAATTAAAAAAAAAATCCTTATTGGATTTTTTTCTTATACATGTGATATTTATTTTGGATATTGGAGGAGGATGCTGAAGGTGAGGGAACCAGCCATACATCCTCCAACTGTCTCTTCATCAGCTAGAATAAAGAGATTTGTAAAAGGGAAAATTCTGATGTCACCCAAAATCCAGAGTAAAATATCTGAGCAAAAGGGTCAATCTTCCTAGGAAGTTCCAGTCCAGTTATTCACAGTTATCTCTCTTTCAGTTAGGGGTAAGTCTCTTGGAACCCAGGCTGCTGTTGAAATCATGGATTTGAGGACCGAGGAATCTAGCATTGTTCCACTATATGCTTCACCTACCCATAATCCTTTAGGATGTTCATTTTGACCAAGAAGCACGATATTCTTAACATTCATATATATTTTTCTAAACCATCTGCAGATGATCGGGTGCCTGGGTGGCTCAGTCAGGTAAGCATCTGACTCTTAGGTTTAGCCCAGGTCATGATCTCATGGTTTCCTGAGTTTGAGCCCCATGTCAGGCTCCGTTCTGACAGTGCAGAGCCTGCTTGGGATTCTCGATCTCCCTCTCTCTCTGCCCCTCATCCACTCATGCTGTCTCTGTCTTTCTCAAAATAAATAAATAAATTTTGAAAAAAGAATTCTGAAGATGATTTTTAATTTCTGTGGCAACTCTGTAAACAGATTTTATTCATATGTCAAATAAATGTTTACCAAAGACCAAGTCAGACAAACACTTTGCTGGCATTAAGTGAAACCTGACAGACAAACAAACAAACAAACAAACAAACAAGATGATCCTGGCCTAATGCAGCTAACAATTTAGTGAAAGCAAATATAAGTAAAATAAGCATGCAATCATGTATTTTTGATATGTGCTCTGAGGGGAAATAAAAGAGTGCCAAGTGATAATTATGGTGAGGGAAACCTTTGGTGAAGAGGTGTTATTTAAGGAGATACACGAAGGATGAATAGGAATTAACCAGGTAGTGTAGAGAAAATTAATGCTCTAGACACAAGGAATCATGAGCACAAAAGTCATGAGACAAGAAAGGTTTTTGAATATTAGAATAACTGAATTATTATTGCTATAATTTTAAATGAAGTTTACTGCTTTATATGGTTTTTAAACATTTTTTAATGTTTATTTTTTGAGAGAGAAAGAGAGACAGAGCATGAGCAGGGAAGGGACAGAGAGAGAAGGAGACACAGAATCCAAAGGATCCAGGCTCTGAGCTGTCAGCACAGAGCCTGACATGGAGCTTGAACCCACAAACTGTGAGATCATGACCTGTGCCAAAGTTGGATGCTTAACTGACTGGGCCACCCAGGCATACCTAGATGTTTGAAGTTATTAAAGCTATTTCTTTGGAAGGTAACGTTGAATTCCAATACTATTTAAATAATGATTTCTTTCCTTCACATGTAAATTTCTTTGTATGCCTAATCGTTTAGCAATAATTTCATAGACATAATTAGATTAAGCCCAACGTAGGAGAATTTCCTAAACTGGGCAATAACTTTGATAAAGTAGTGCTCATGCGTAACTCACTATCTTTGTGTGGGTTTATAAGGAGTTTTTGTATGCTTTATAAAAAGGAGTCAAGTGACTTTATGTTCCCAAAAAGAGTTTCTAGTCTCATACCCCATCAGATTCTATGAAGTGTTTAACCACAATTGTTCCCTAAGCAGATGATTACCTAACTTTCTTCTTTCAGTGATGGCAGTTTTCATCAGTCCCTTTATTCAGTCCCAGGAAACAGGTCAGTTGTTCTCTGTAACTACTCCTGATGTCTCCAACTAGTTCTTTCTGCTATTCCTGACAGTTCCCACAGCTGTCAGTGGCATTGCTCCCTGGGGGTCACAGATCTCAGAAGCTCTTGCTAGAAGTTCTTCAGCAGCTCCTCCTGAGAGTCACGATACAGGGGGTCCCTGTAACAGCCTGTAATGGCAACTGTCTGCAGCATGGTTCTTTAAAAACATGCAACTGAAGGAGCCTCTTCAAATTGCTTTACACTTGTGTTAGGGAAATAGAACTCTGGGTCACCAGCTGTTTCTCTTCTCATAGAGCCTTTGGAAAAGTTTCCATTCTGACAGTCCTTGATATGTGAAATAGAATATGGCATATCTATAAACCGCCTACTGATCATACATTCACTAAATTTGTCAGCCTTCTTTATGGAGAGTGTCTAGCTAGGAATCCAACCAATTTACCAACTGAATCTGAGAACCAGAACAAATGTGCCTGTAGAATAAGTGGGAAAACAATACTGAATTATCTGATTTCTCATATAATGGTGCTGAGAAACCCACATCTGTTTAATTGCTTAAAGTTAAAATCAAGATTCACCAGTGTATATAAAACAGGCTATATGGGGCACTATGAAGCTGCCAGTGGAATACTCTTAAGTCAAGTTCTCTCTTCCCTTTAAAAATAAAAATCTAAAGCTGTTTACAGTTAATATGGCAGAAGCAGAGAAGGAACCGACTTTGTGGTTTGCCTTTTGTGAATTTTCAGTACTAAACGGGTAAAGCGGAATATAATACTAAGCAATGATAGGACAAATCTAGCATAAACCAAGGGGCTCTTCAATTTCACTCACACAATTTCACTTTCTAGGGCCTAAGTGTTTTTCATGTACAGTGATGATAAGCCAGATTTTCTCAGTATCTAACTACCACAAATATTTCCTTTAAGTAAATTTGAAAGCTGCAATAACCCTTTCAGTGCAGTTATTTCCCTAATACTACTCTGATGGCTGGCAAGTCTATGTAGCTTTCCCCTACATCTTTCTTCAATTTGAAGACTCAAGTCCCATCAGCCTTTTAGCTGCTAGAGAATTTGCCTATGTAAAATTGCTCCAGATGTTTCCCAGCTTACTGCAACTCTGCAAAAGGTCTAAGATCTATGCACATCTTCTCAGCATAATTGTTGCTCAAGAGTAGACAAGACACTTTTTAAATATCTGATTCCCAATTAGAATTTTTAAAAGATTTCACATTAGGATAATACCTAACCTTAACAGATCACGTGATCATTCATCTAATTTGCTAAACAGTGACTTGACTTAAGCTTATTATGTCAGTATTATCATTAACTGTTCCCCATTTACTCTTAAGACGTGTCCTTATTTGGATGAAAAATTACATGGCCATCATTATTACTATGTCATGAAACACCTGTGATGAACTGACCTTGCCTAGTGTTTCAGACTCACCTTCTATCACTGCCCCTGCCTTTCAGCCATCCAACTGACCCAAAATTCTTGTTATTGCCTAAATGTGAGATCCTTTCCCAACTCTGTGCTTGTGCTCCTGGGTGGATCACCTTCTTCAGTGCTCCCTCTCAATGGATCACCCTACAAACCTCTCTCCTTTTTATGAGACTCTTACCAGTTTTTCAAGGAGAATCTCCCCTGCTACATGTGCCTGGAATTTGCTATCTATTACCCCGGTCAGTGGCGATGTCTCTAATAGACTCTACTTGCACCTTGTGCATGTTTCATATCTCTCTCATGACATGTATATCGTTTCTATATGTCTTTTTATTGGAATGTCTCTCTAGGACACAGAAAAGTGTTTGAGGTCAGGGACATTTCTCTTTGTACGCTAAATCCCTAAATCCTGGCATATAATTAAAGATTATCTAATTTTATACATAAGAAATGAATAAAAAGAATAGACAATTGTTTATTTTAAAATTCATAACTGCATTATGCATTAACAGTAAAAAGAATAATCTAATTAGTATCTAATTCTATCTAATCTTTTGAAAATAATTGCTTTTCATCAGAATGGATCCTGGTTTGCATCACTTTATATGAGCTCAATACTTAAACATCTGGGTTTGTGTTATGCATTAGATACGTTAAAGCATTATTATTGACTTTAAGCAAACGGATTTTTTCTTCAAAACAAACTCCGTTGTTAGAATTTAAAATACAAGCTAATTTTCAAAATGTTGACTAATATAGTATCTATTAGCAGAATACCTCAACTTAAAGTGAGGCATATATCTTCAAAGATAAATGCATATTCAAGTAAACATCAACGTTATTTTTATTCATAGAATCCACAACTTTGGCCATTCATTTGTATAAAATCAAAATGATTTTTAGACGACATCCACATGGCTAGCTAGCATCATATAAGGTCTGAGAGTCATTCCAAATATCAATTTCCAAACAACATAGTCCATCTGTTCCCAGGAAAGCATAATGGGCAGCTTGCTAGGGTATTAGTCATTCCAGTCACACCTTCCTGTACATAGACTTCCTGTACACAGACTTCAGGGAAATGTTTTAACAATTGTTATGTTTTAATAATAGCTCAGAATTGTCTGCTACTCTGAATGTAGTTTCATTCAGTGTTTTTCAGAATTCAAGCCTTTAAAAATAGCAACAATTAAATATAAGCTGTGAAAGTCTGTGACGTGATATGCCCAAAGGATAGATATATACATATCTGTATATCTGTAACTATATCTGTAGAGAGAGATAGGTTCTCATCTCCTAGCACATCACATCATATATGGATATATATGAATATATCAATAAAAATCTATTTGTACACGTCCACATTATAGATCCATGTTTGTGGCCCTCCATAGCTAATTATTATTAAAATTCTGCAAGTTGTATATGTTTTTTTTTCCATTTTATGAAGGTAGAAATATCCAAATCAATTATTATTCTAAAGTCTAGGGATTGTCTATGAACATATAAAGAATAGAGACTCATACGTTATAATCATATACTTGAGGCATTAATTACTTATCCAGAAATATAAGGATTATTTGAAAATAATTCCATACTATTATTTTAATGTGATTCAAGAGTCTGAACAAATTATAGTTTTGTACATTGGATCAACATGCTTAGAGGTTTCTGAAAAATTAATTAGGTATTATTTGCTCACACAAACTTACTGCACTTTAGTGAAACACAAAGACAAATTGAGAACTTGAAAAACCTTAGAATATACTTCAAACAGTCAGATTCTTCTCTCCAAACTGTATTTGAGAGTTACCCATACTAAGTGATGGATTTTTTTAAATATCCTTACCCTTAGCACAATATTTCATTTTTATTCTTGGTTTCTCTTTGCTTCTTTCTTACTTTTCATTTGTTTCATTGTGGAACAATCTCAAAATTACCAAAAGATTGAATGCTATTCAGAGTTGTTTTTTTTTTTTTTTTTTCTGAACCATTTGAGAAAAATTTGCTGATATGATATTGCATCAACTTTGGTTTCTTTCATGTGAGTTTCCTTAAGCAAGTACATTCTCCTACATAACAACAATTCAAGCATCAAAATCAGAAAAGTATCACTGATGCATTACTAACATCTAATTTTAAAACTCCATCCACGTCTTTCCAATTGTTCTAATAATATTCTTTATCTCAAAAATCCAGTTCTAACTAGTGTGGTATATTTAATCGCATTTCAGCTCCATCAGTCTGGAAAAGCTCTTTACTTTCCCTGACTTTAATGGCCTTTATACTTTGAAGATTATAGTCCAATTATTTTGTAGACTGTCCCTTGATTTGGGTTTGTCTGATCTTTCCCCATGTTTAGATACAGGTTATACATCTTTAGCAGGAAGGAACTTCTCATTTCATGCTATCAGGTGACATTGCTTCCATTTTCCCATAAGTAAAGATATCCCCTTAGATCATTTAATTCAGTTCCTATCTGTCAGGTTCTTCCTTCTTCTCCCCTATTGTACACCGGCATCCACTGCCCTATGTAGATACTTTCCTCATAGCCCTCATACTGTGACACCTCACATATAGCTGACCCCATGTGAAAGCCCTCCTCACCTCAATTGGGTTCTGACCCTCTACACTGGGCTACCTTATTGTGAATGACCTTATTATACCTCTCAGTCACGTTTTTCTAAAATGGTACCCCTCTTATGCCATTTGCCTTTTTAGCCCATTCTGGTCTACTTCAAACACTCAAGGTAGACCTGCCTCCCTGCATGGGCTTAATACCCTGCATTGATATTTTTAAAAATTTTATCAGGTTGTGACATCTCACATCAGTCTTTCCCCTATATGAAAGCCCTGCTCACTCCCTTGGATTCTGATGCCCCAAACCAGACGATACCATGCTCCATGAAAGCCCTCCTCACTATACTTGGACTCCATGATCCCTTGTGGGGCCAGCTCTGCACCATGAGGACACTCTTCCCCTCACTTGGGTCCTAACACCCCACTCTTGGCTTCCCTACCAGTCCGATACCTTCTCTGTCTCCAAGAAGCCAAGTCAAGCTTCCCTTCTCGTGCACCATTCTCCTTGACACGATTAAGCTCCAACACCTTGTTTGGTTTACGTCCCTGTATTGTCACCCTCATCACCTTCTCAAGCTCCTATACTCTGTGCCAGCCCTTCCCCCTGTCACAGTGGACTCTTTTCTTATGTCATTCAAGATCCAACTACTTGTGCTCATAGCCATTTGAGGTGAATATTCCTTTATGATGTACAGGCTCTGATACTGCCTGCTGGGCTGCCTCTTGTGTAGAAGGCTTGCACACTAACTTATGCTCTGACACCCCATGCCAAGCTGTGCTTCAAACCCCCTTTGTAGACACTCCTTCAGCCTGTCTGTACTCTGACACCCAGCTCTGGACGTCTGCTCCCCATACCTTCATGCACTATTGCTTACTTCATTCCATCTAATGCTTTTGGATTGAATTGTTGAGAAGTAAAGGGAAGAGGAAGAGGAAGAGAAAAAAAGGGTGAACACTTACTTCTAATTTATGTATTTATGTTACATTTTTATTTAAATATATAAAATAACCTAAATCTTATTTGAAAAACACTTGGGAAAAATAAAGAAAATAAACAACTCCATTTTAACTGAGCTATATGTAGACTCAAATGCATTACCATGATGTTCAACAATTTGTGTCAGGAAAATGAATTTATCAGAATAATGCCTAACAAATTTATGGTTCCAAAGATGATTCAGATTTAAGTAAGAGTCTCTTGGAAAAAGGCCAGTTTTCCTTTTAAATCTCTTCAATCCCTTACCTCAAATTTCTTAAGAAAGTCACAAGTTCAACTTCCACTCCATGGGATTTACTCATGTGATACTGACAAGAACTAGTGATTTAAGAGCAAAGAGCAGTGATAAGCAGAATGAAATAATTAGTGATAAGCAGAAAAAGATAATTATCCTGAACATTTCAAATATCATCTCTTTCAAGAGCTACTGGATCAAATGCTAATTTTTTTTAAAATTAAGTTTGCATTTTATCCACTTGCAGAAAGAATATAGGCCCATTAAGTGTCATTCTATAATGGAAATAAAAGGTCATAACTAAATTGGAGGAAGGCTTTTATCCATTAATGTGCAGATCACAGCAGCACCTGCTCTATCACTGCTATGAATCAGTGTGAGAAATTCCCATCAGACTGAAATGACAGCAGATTCCAATTCAACATGTTGAGACCTATCCATAAATTTTATGTATTTTTTACAGATAAACATTGAACATTCAGGAAAATAACTTGAGTTCTAAGCATATGAAGTTAAGAATTCTACTTGTGAGATCACAATGGTTCCCTCTCAACCCTCCATGGATGAGTACGGTCTCTCCCTCTGTCCTTCCATTTCAGCTCCTTCCTTCTCCTTATTCTATAAACACACACCAATACACTTTCTTTAGAAACAAACAATTATGCTTATTCATTGCTCCAAAACAAGCCATTCTAAAACTTAGTGTCTAAAAATAGCAAAAGATTCAATTCTTACTCTTGTTTGAATTTAAATTCAAACACACTGTGTGCTCTCATTCTAATTTTAGGAATTCATTCTGAAGATCTCAAATTTTGCACTATAAGTATAGGCTCTTTTCCAAGTTTGATTCCTATTACAATGTCACACTGAGACCATCATTGTCCCCTTGTCACCATCCTCCTGGGATCTGCACTTTCCTTAATTCTGTGCTCTGTTGTTAATGACACTAAGTTTTCCAATTGCTCAAGTGAGAAATTCCTCATTCCCATTCTCATAACTCATCAGTCACCAAGGCCTCAAGACCTTAAAATGCTTCTTAAAAATGTGCCCATTCCTTTTCTGTGTCCTGGCCAACTGGCTCCTCCTGTCAGTTGGAAAACTTCCTAGCTGATCCTTCTATTTCTTTTATCTTCCCTTTGAAATCTATTGTCCATTGTAAATACTCCTAAAATATAATTTGCATTATTTTAACGGCTACAAGTTTTCAAATGTAGCTTATAAAAGTGAGTCTAAAAGCCTTGGTGTCACATTGATACTCTGCTATCAGTGATATCCAATCTTTCATTCCCCGTGACTTTTCTACCTCCTGATAGACATGCACCCTAATCAAGGTGGAGTGGGCAACTAGCTGCATGCCTTTTCCTATTCTCATATATTAAAGAGAACCAAGAGGACTCTTTTTTTATTTACTAGAAATAACTACATTGCTTCTTTAGCACTTCTGTAATGATTTTGTTATAACATTTATTGGTCTGTCTTATATTAAGTTTACTTCTTAATATGACTCTTTCATTAGGATTATTAGTATTTCATCTTTATAACTTTCCCCTCAAGCATCTATAATTGTGAATCCGTCATCTCAGATGTTCAATGTATATTGAATTACAAAATGTGATTATGGGATTGATGACAAAGGTGATCATGCATTGGAATGTGGAATGGATTGACTTTTAATAAGTGATACAAGGCAAATAGATGCTCATGTAAAATAAAAAAAATTTTCATGCCTTCTTCATAATATAAACACCATATAATTTTATATAGATTGCAGATCCCAGGGTAAGAGTAAAATAATAGGCAGAAAAAAAGGAAGCACAGGAGAAAATCTGCATAATCATAGAGTAGGCCAAAGATATATTATAGGATACAACACCACCAATGAAGATTATAAAATTATAAATGGAACTGTGAAAAGCTACCATGAAGACAATAAAAAGGCAAGTAACAGACATAGAGATGATATTTGCAATTCATGCATCTGATAAAGGATTTATTCTGAATATATAAATAACTACTACAAATTCAGCTAAGAATAAAACAATAAAAGCATAGACAAAAATACTTCAATAGGTATTTCACAAAACAGGATATTCTAAGGGACCTGGGACTAAATTTTATTATTCATTGGGGGAATCCTACCAGAAGCCACTCAGGGCACCTGGATGGCTCAGTTGGTAGAGGGTCTGACTCTTGTTTTCTGCTCAGGTCATGATTTCATGGTCATGAGATCCAGCAGAGCCCCGCATGGGGCTAGGCATTGGGTGTGGAGCCTGCCTGGGATTCTCTCTCTCCTTCTTCCTCTGCCCCTCTCCCACATGTGTGTTTGCTTGCTCTTTTTCTTAAAAAAAAAAAAAAAACAAAAAACAAAAGACTATGGCTCAAAATACCAAGTTCATAATAGGTGGAACAAAGAGCACTCAGGTATACTGGTAAAGGGAGTGTAAAATCATCAGCTATTTTGGAAAAAAATGGTAATATTTTTTAGAAATGGGATTATGCAAGCCTTTCAGCCCAGAAGTTCTACTCCTAGGTATTTACCTAACAAAAATATCACCAAAAGAAAGGCTGAAGAATGTTCACAAACTCAGCATTCACAGTACTCACAAACTTGAGATTACACAAATGCCCACGAGTAAAAATTGCAGTATAATCACATGGTTAAATGACATGTACCAATGACAATGAAAAGCCACATCTACATACAACAATATAAATGAATCTTTAAACAAAATGAGAATGAAAGAAGCCAAAGAGAAATTGTGTGATGTGATCTGTGTAAAATTCAGGAACAAGAAAAAATTATACTTTTATAATATGTCCAGAGGTTGGTTACCTTTGGAGGAAGGTCATGACTAGAAAGTAGCATGGGGGAAACCCCTATATTATTTTAAGTGTAGGTTTGTTATTTTTTAGTGTGTGTGTGTGTGTGTGTGTGTGTGTGTGTGTGTGTGTGTGTGTGTGTTTAATCTGGGTACAGTTTACACAGACGTGTTCAATTTTCAAAAATTCATAGGTATGTACATTTATGATTTCTATGCTTTTCAGTATGTGTGCTATACAGAGAAAAGTTTAAACATCTTACAGGAAAAATATTTACCTACATGAGCATAATCATCTAAACTATATGAATAGATACTGATCTGCAAAACTATTCTACTACTATAATTACAAATTTTAGCTATATGGTTGCATCTAGAACTAGGTAAGTGGAAACAGTGAGGAGTTCCAGGAGAACAGGAATGTCATTCTAAATATTTGAGATGTATAATAACCCTATGGCATGTGTGGTATGTGATACCTTCTAGGAGAATGAGGCTATGTCTCTGACTTTTAGTTAATTGTATCTATGCTCCAAGCCTGCAAAATAAATTGATTTGAAATCTTAAGGTCAATGTCAGTTAGTGACCTAAAGAATATATAATGCACTCTAGCTACTTAATGTATTGCTTTTACATTTAATTTTGTCTTTGAACCTTAAAAATATTCTTTACTGACTTTAAAAATAGAGTCTGGGATTCGACCAATAGTCAAGAAAATTTTGTATATTAACTTATCTACTTCTATTCTACATTTGGTTTTAAATATTTCTTGAATTGGAAGCCGTTCACTTTTTCCATCTAAATATCAGTTTAGATATTAAGATCACTAATTTTATAGTGAATCTGTATAAAAATGATGACACTTGAATTAGTAAGTAACATTGTGAAAAGTTAGGGTAAATATACCCCAGGCTTTAATCTCTATATAACCTATTGGTACGCGACAGTGAAATGAAAGAAAAAGGGGTTCATAATCAACAAATGATAGCTATTATCAACAATAAAACATAAATATTACCCATAAAATATATCCTTAAAATAAGAAATTAAGTTTTACTAGTGATTAATAGATTGGCAGTATATAGTAAAATCAAAAGTTCAGAGAAATACCATTTATTATAATCCTTGAATATAATTTTCCTCAATTTAAAAAAAATTTTTTTCAAATGTTTATTTATTTTTAAGAGAGGGAGAGACAGAGACAGAGTGTGAGTGGCGGAAGAGGCAAAGAGAGGGAGACACAGAATCTGAAGCAGTTTCCAGGCTCTGAGCTGTCAGCACAAAGCCTGGTGTGGGACTCGAACCCACCAACTGTGGGATCATGACCTGAGCAGAAGTCAGATGCTCAACCAACTGAACCACCCAGGTGTTCAATTTTTTTTTTTTTGACCCACAGACATATATATGTATATACATATGTATATATATATATATATATATATATATATATATATATGTATATATATATATATTTAATTCTCTACTATTTGATCCTCTTTTTTCTATTAGTTTCAAAGCTACCATGAAAGCATATTAACGTAACTTACAAAGGAAGATTCCAAAGAAAGTAAAGATTATCTTCTTTTTTAAAATACATTTTATTCTTTTAAATTTCTTTAAAAGTTTATTTATTTTGAGAGAGAGAGAGAGAGGGAGAGATGGAGTGGGGGATCAGCAGAGAGAGAGGGATAGAGAGAATCCCAAGCAGGCCCCATGTCCAAATGGAACCGATGCAGAGCTCCATCCCACGAACCATGAGATCATGACCTGAACCACAACAAAGAGTCCCATGCTTAACAGACTGAGCCACCCACGGGCCCCTAAAGATTCTTTTCTATCTAAAAGTCAACTGGGTAATTAATACATTTATTTTAGTATATATTTTGGATTAAGTATTCTTAAAATCCAAAAGATTGGGTGTTAGAAGACAGAGACAGATATAAGTTTAAACCAGCTTAACTGCTCCAGATAAACTTATCATGTTCTGGATCTCTGGATGCCTCACGAGTGCGTGTGCATACACATATACTGCATGCATTTATCTAAATACCCATATAATTAATTATTAGCATATGTCTTCTAGAAATGGAAAGAACCCTCCCTTTATTATTTGCCCTTTTGATGATGCAGCCTGGAAAATGTTCCTTAGTGTATGCCTAAAACAGAAATAGTAGACAACATGCAAAAAAGAAATAATCATTTCTGATTATTAAACTTTTAAATGTTCAACCCCAGTTTAGCTGATATTATATTAATGCCAAGTGTGGGTAACTTACAACTCTAACTGCTTATAAAAATTTTCTTCCCATTTTCCATCCAAAAAAAAATTCATTCGCTACATTTACCAAATTTAACATTAAGATTCAAAGTAAGTGAAGGCAAATGCCAATTGAAACAAAAACTAATTGTGTGGCCATGGGGAAGTGGCTTGATCTCTCTAAATAGGTGTATGTGGTTAGCACTACACAAGCATTTAACAACCCTGAACCTCATTTTATTAATCTCTAAAATGCCAGTAATAATAATTAGGATATAAAAAGTAAAAAAAAAAAAAAAAAAAGGTTAAAAATCAACATTATCAAGGTAGCTATTATCCTTAATAAGTTTAGCCTTTAAATATTTTCTCTTGTTTTTTCTTAATAGGCTTATGAAATATAGCAGAATGACTAAGAAAATGAATGGATGTATCTAAGGTACACATTTAAGAAATTATGGGTCTGCTATCAGATACCCTATTTTCTTCCCTTCATCTTATTATTACTCAAAATACGTATTGACTACTTACCAATTTCTAAGCATTTTTCCAGACAATAGTACTATACAGATAAAAATAAAAATCCCAGATCTAATTGGGGAAGCAAACAAGTCAAGTAAATGTTGTGATACACTATGACAATCATGACAGAAATATAGAGTGGCATGGCTGTGGGGTAGAAAGTTATGTGAAATAGTGAAAGGGAAGTAAGTCATCAGGGCAGGTTTCTCAGAGGATGAAATGCCCAAAAAACAAGTGTGGAGATGAGTGCTGCTAGAATATGAAATAATAACAGCAAACCCACAGTGATCTGAGGGCAGCGAAAAACTGTGTAAGTGGCTTGGATTTGCTCTTCTTCCGTGTAAGGATTGGTAAAAAAAATGCCGATGGGAAGGTAAACAGAAGTCAAGTCATTTAGAGCATCCTTTCTCTCATGCTAAAGACTTTGAGAATTCCTCGATAGGTAGCAGGAACCAATATAGAGGACTGAATAATTGGGTGGTATGATCATAAGTGCATTTGCAAATAAGATACATCATAGACAAAATAATTCTAGGGTTTATTGATGTATAAAGCCTCTCACAATGTATGTGTGTATCAAATCATCACATACACTTTACACATCTTACAGTTATACTGTCAATTATACCTCAACAAAGCCAAAAAATACAAGGGTTTAAACAAATCCTGTCTTAATGAAAATTGGTACATGGCATTAACAGTTTTCTTATGAAATTGGGTGTCAAAATTGAGCAGAAAAGAAGGATTAAGAAACCATTAAAAAAGATTGTCCCATCAGATTCCCATAGGTGAAAGAAATTAAAGGAGGAAGATAGAAACCAAAAATAATAAATGTAACACTAAACATAATTGACTTTTTCCTTGAAGAATGTACCTGTTTTACCACTGGATGAGTAATAAACCATAGATTACAATAATGGCCTTAGTGTACAACTCTCTTGAATATCCTGTTGTGTTAAAATGTAAATACGTAAATAATATTACAAACATTTATATGCCATATGATTCCTCTACTGAGCATTCAAAATAAGAAAATTACTGCCTTGATCTCTGCAGAACAAACTTTTCTCTACATGATGGATGAGAAATAGTTACCTCTTGTAAAGTTTATCTTAATTTAGTTCATCTGCAGCGGATGAACTAATTCTTCTCACTGTAAAATTATGGCTCGTGGTCCAAATAATATTAGTCAATTTAAATGAATAGAGTTCTCTCCTCTCTGACTCTTAAGAGAATACAATCAATGCCTTTTCAGATAGAAAGGTAACACAAACCGAACAATGAAACATGTTGAGGAGTTTTCCTGTTTTGCATGTTCAGAAAAAAAAAAAAAGCATTTAAACAATCATTTGCTTTCTGGAACTCATTCATTATTTTTGAAAAATTTTAAATTGGTGACTGTGTGGCAAACATATTTACAATGTACAATAAAAATATTAGGGTGTGGAAGACCAAGAACTGAATAAAATCATCTGGTATGCTAAGAACTGACGTGAAACTTAAATTCCCTCACCTTTCTAGGAAACGAGATCACAAAAGGTTGTGAAAAGGCATGGAAAATATCGAAGTACTGGTCAGCAAATCTGGGACATGACAAATCAGAGACAGATTAAACGATACCTCTGAAAATACTAGTATTTTTTTTTTATGTTTGTTTGTTTATTTTTGAGAGGAAAAAAAAAAAGAGTGTGAAAGGGGGAGGGGCAGAGAGAAAGAGGGAGACACAGAACCTGAAGCAGGCTCCGGGGCTCCGAGCTGTCAGCACAGAACCAGACATGGAGCTTGAATCCAGGAACAGCGAGACCACGACCAGGACAAAAGTCAGACGCTCAACTGACTCAGCCACCCAGGCGCCCCAGACCGGTTTTTTAAATAAAATCAGACCATTCCATCATCTGGTTCCCTAGAGAGAGATCTATTTTTTAACATTTTTTTATTATTGAGAGACACAGCATGAGCAGGCGAGGGGCAGAGAGAGGAGGAGACACAGAATCCAAAGCAGGCTCCAGGCTCTGAGCTGTCAGCACACAGCCCAAGGTGGGTCTTGAACTCACAAACCACGAGATCATGACCTGAGCTGAAGTCTGACGCTTAACTGACTGAGCCACCCAGGCGCCCCCAAGGTTCCTTAAAGATATTTGAATAAGAAGTCCAAACCATAAGAATATTCAGGTTCTTAATTTTTTAGCAGTTTGTTGAGTGAAAATTGCATTTTTCCTGCTTTAATTTGGAATTCTCTAATAATAATAATAATAATAATAATAATAAAGTATAAATTTGAGCATGCATTATTTTGTCTTTTAACTTGAACGTCTATGAATTGCCCATGCATACCCTTAATAATTATTTTGTTTTTGTCTTTTTCTTGAAACTATATGGTCTTTTTTTTAATATTATAGATGGTAATTCTTTTTTCTGTCATCTGCATTATACATTTATTTTTCCCCATGTTATCACCAATTCTTATTTTACTTACTATATATTTCAACATAAAACATTTTTTTTGAAATTTTAGTCATAGATGAATATTTTTTACTTTATAAATTCAAGGTCTAAATCTTAGAGAACTTCTCCAAATGTAATTCCCCAAATTTTCTTGATAAAATTTTATTTTATTTTTATATTTATATGTTTAATACTCAAGAATTTCATTTTATCATAAGTGGGTTTACATTTTCATTTTCTTCAATCTGGTTAACCATTATGTCAGCACAAATTATCTCAAATCCATCCTTGACCTACTGAATTAAATCACATACATACACATATGGATATACATGTATGTCAAATTGTCTGTAATGTATTTCTTAATTCTCTAATTTGTGCTACTGATATGCTATATACTTGATTATTCTATAAAAATGCAATTTTAATCATATTAAGCAGGCTCTTTCATTGTCCTCCTTTTCCTACTTTTTTTGTGGCTATTTTTCATCACAAATTTTTCCATTACAATTTTTCAAATGTTCATTGACATAGCTCTAAGATGATCTATTCTTGTGTCTATCAAAGATACATTTTATTATTTTTAAACGTTTGTTTATTTATTTTGAGAGAGACAGAGAGAGGGATGAAGGAAGGGGCAGAGAGAGAGGGAGAGATAGAATCCCAAATAGGCTATGGGCTGTGGACCTCAGAGCTCAATATGTGCTCGATCCCTAGGAATATATAGGCCTTCAGATATGGCTCACTATCTTTTGAAGTAGTAGAATCTAGCCCCCACCTTGCTACTTGAGGGTTATGAGTTAGGAGGAATCACAAGAAATTCTTTTCAGAAAGCAAATGAGGACACAAATGAGTTAAAGGTATTATATGAAAACTTCTGTTAACCTCCTGGCATCTGCTTTCTCTTCCCCTCCTGAAAAGCAGAACAATAACAAGTTTCAGATACTTTCAATGCCTTACTCAGGCTTTACCAGGCCTGCTAAGAAAGATTATGTACTGGAGTTTTGAGATAGCGGCAGGATCTGGCTAATGTGTGCCAATAGGAGATGAGAAATGTTATAGGGGCTAGATCCTAAAGTTGCTGCCTCAGAAAGTAGGGAGGAATCAAGATGAAAGAGTTTATCAATAAGAGAACATCATCGCCTAGAATAAGATTTGATACTTTTTCAAGGATAAATAGTGTTTGCAAAATGACATGATGTATCTTGAGAACTTGGAAAAAAAAATATAGGCCATACTAAGTATAAATATCAAAAGTGTTGTGGTAGATGGCGGTTGATGAAATGAAAAAGCTCAGAGAGGTGAGCATACCAGAACAGGTACACTCTGGAAGGCTGGGAAAGCTATCAGCTGTCGAAACCCTGTAAGAGAGAGTAGAGGAACATCTGTTTACCACAATGGTAAGGGATATACCAGTATCATGGAGCAGTAGACAGTGTTGACTACTGTCTGCTGGTCATGGCTAATAATAGAGGATGCTACTAGAAACTGAATTTCTGGGGGCGCCTGGGTGGCTCAGTCAGTTGAGCGTCCAACTTCAGCTCAGGTCATGATCTCCCAGTTAGTGAGTTAAGGCCCCATGTCAGGCTCTGTGCTGACAGCTCAGGGCCTGGAGCCTGCTTCGGATTCTGTGTCTCCCTCTCTCTCTGCCCCTCCCTGACTCATGTGCTGTCTCTCTCTCAAAAATAAATAAACATTAAAAATTGTTTTTAAAGAAACTGAATTTCCTGATAGCAATGGAATGATAAGGCCCTAAATAACAGAAGCACTTAACTATCAGAAGCAAAGTGGTTACAAATATTATAATAAGCAGCAAAATCAGAGGGTAGCCTTTGGGGGCTGATATGCAGTAAGACACGAAATCATTAAAAGGACATGGCAATCCCCCAAGGCAAGACAGATGGGCAGCCAACAAGAGTACTGCTTACTTTTTAGATAATGAAAAGACATCAAGGATGAATTATCAGGAAGCTGACAACACCAGTGAAAAGTCACGGTCTCTGGCTCTGTTTTCAGATTTCAGTTATTTCTCCAACCTGGAACCCTTTAGATGGAGATAAACCAAGCCCTTTTGAGGAAGGACCCTGAAATATCATGACACGTGCATTGAGAAGTTGTTAACTTTGTCTTTCCACAAAGGGATTTATGTAAATGTACTCAGGTAACTATGCATTAGGGAAAAAGAATACTCAGATCTTTCAGAAATTGTTAGGTGAAGATACTGATCTGACACTTACCTAGGACTCACAGTGCCCTTTGGATCTCCTATCAGATTCATGTCACACACAAACATGCGAAAGCCTGGAAGTTAGGAGTCATGAACTACTTCAAACTTAATCAAGCAGTGGCCCTAACTGTAGCTGCTTTATGAGAAATGGTATCTTTTTTTAAGAGCAGTTTAACACTGTCTTTGACACATGGTAGGTTCAAATTGAGCTGGCATATGCAGTCTTTTCCATTTTGAACAGGAAGGATGAAAAAGGGCAATTTACATTTACACGTGATGGACAATAGAATATATTCACAGTCTTGGTTTGGAAAATGTTATAAAATATCCAAAGAGACCTGGACTATAACAAATAATTTACAGAACATCACACTGAGCCGTGAATCAGACCAGAGTACAAGAACTGCAAAGTACAGGGGAAGCCATGGTAAGGCCCATATTTTTGAGAAGGTGGGAGACAAGTATTTTTAATTCTGAAATACATCACATTAGTGACATTTTTAGGAGTCTGGTGGTTTGGGGCATGTTTGACATCATCTCCAAAGTACAGAACAAATCAATGCATCTCAACTCCTACTTCTAAGAAGGATGTTTTGTAGTTAAAAGGCTATACTGGGTTCTGGAACTCATTCCAAATTTGAGAATACTGTTCTGACCTATTGACTAGATGAACTGGAAGGCTACCAGTTTTGAATGAGGCCAAGAGAAGGAAAGATATTTGTAACAAGTTTAGACTTCAATGCAAGAAGGTCTAACTTTTTATCTTTATTATCTTTCATACCTTATGATACTAAACCTAACTGTCAAGGGAAAAAATGCCCAAATAAGAGCATCTCAATTTTATGGGTATATGTGAATTTATAAAATCAAATGCATTGATTGAAAAACTAAAGCTTTCTAATATTAAATTTTGTCTAGTGGATCTGTAACAGTCATAGATATGGTTGTGTTATACCAATCATCCTTGATTTCTGAATAATTGCTTTATTTTATATACTTAGCTATTGTGTTGTGGTGAAAATAACTTTATAATTATTATTCACTTTTATTTATAAATCGTGCTTTAGATTGTGTGTGTGCATCTGACAAGGTGTAATTAACATTAAATGACAAAGAGAATAAAGTTGACAATATATAGACTTTATTTTAGAAAGGCAACTACTTTTAATTTACCATGTTCCCTGAATCACTCCCTTTTATGGTCAATAATTTTTCTAAAGAAGTGTAAATGGTACAGAAATTTTTTGGGGAAACAAAGTCTTTCTGTTTTTCCCCTCTTCTTATTAACATTTTAATCCCTTGACTTTATTTTCTTCATCTTTTTAACTTCAAGGCTCTGATATAGTTTACTTTTGTACCATGAAATATGCAAAATTATATGTAATTATAAATTTATATTCCAAAATGATTTTAGAAAACTGGGACAAAAATTCCCCAGAAGGAATTTTCAGACAATTAAAGCATTAAATAATTATAATTTAATATTAGCCAAAAGATGAGAGATCTAAACATATGCCTAATATTCAGAAATGTGCTGATTCATTTTCTTAGCTTTTTAAGATTTTTCATAGCTTATGTTTCTATGTTAAGTAAAATCTTGAAAATAATACTCTACTTCCTTCTCTTTCTAGTTCTCTCTTATTTCTGTGTTCAGAATAGTTATATATGAGTTTGAATGTGTTTACTCATTCAAGATAAAATGCAAAGTGATTAAATAATTATTGAAATAAAGGATGGATGATGACATGAATACCATCCATTTGTAAGTGTTGGAAATAACAAAGTTAATTTTATTTTTACTACAAGAACATTAAAAGTGAGCCCACTTGTTACTTTTAGCAACGCATGCATTATACTTGAAATTAAAGTGAATAATTAGTGAGTGCTAGGTTTAGTGACTGCAGTATTCACTTCTTATGCATAATATTGAATTTTTTCTGACGATAAAGCAACGTGAGCTAATTTGGGAAGTGGTCACTATGGAAAATATACCAAGTATAAAAATTAATCATAACCTAAGGACCATTTTAATAACTTTTTCTGTATTTCTTCCCAATATTTTCCTTCGTGTCTGCATGTGTATTTGTCTTTGTGCATATGTATAGTATTTTGCATATTCTTTTCAACCATTAGATTATGAGCATTATATCCTGTCCTTAAACATTATTGAAAACATAATTGTATTAGGGCAGTTAAAATATATGATACCATAATGATAAATATATGCCATTGTATATTTGTCCAAGTCTATGGAATACACAACACCAAGAGTGAACCCTAATGTAAACTATGGGCTTTGAGTGATTATGATGTGTCAGTGTAGGTTCATCAGTTGTAACAACTGTACCACTCTGGTAAAGATGTTGATAATGCAGAGGCTAAGCATGTGTGAAGGCAGGGGGTGTATGAGAAGTCTCTCTACCTTCTCTTTATCTTTTCTGTGTACCTTAAAATTCTCCAAAAAAAATAAAATCTTAAAATAATAATAATAATAAATTATAACTAGTCAAATAATTTAGACTTTAAACATATTTAAATTTTTTCATAATTGTATTTATGTTACCTATAGAGATATTTAAAATGTTTTCCTGGTACTATGTTTATACCTTTTATAATCATATACCTCAAGAAATAATACTTCTCTTGTGACAAATTTATAGAAGTGGAATAAACAAACCCCCAATGAATCAGATATGGATACTTTTGACATTACAGGAACATGCTACTAGCATGCAAACATATTCTAGAAAATAATGCAATTAGTTATCTCCCAAAATAGACGATTCAGAAATATGTAGGCTTCAGGTATAATACCATTAAGATTTCTCCTCTGCTTTTCTGTATTATATGGTCTCTGCCTTCCCACCATGCTGGCTTTGTTCCCAGACTGGCTTCTCTGGGATTTTAAGAAAGCTAGCAACAAATAAGGCGATGTGCTTTCTTGTTCATGCCCAAAAGAAGACAGATTCCAAATCATTTGGGCTAAGTCATATTTTAACTCCTGGACCAATAACATTTACCAGAAGGAAGGCCTAGAGGTTGTTGACCACAGCAACATAAAAGAGGAGAGAATTATAATCATAGATTTTGCACAAGCAGATCCCTCTTCCTGAGCACTCTTTCCCAAGGCTGTCACATTTCCCCCTCTATAATACTCAGATATGGATTTATTTGTTATCTATAAGAATAGATATTTCTGAATTCCTTATCTGCAAATTATTTTCTAGGCGCTCCATCACAACTAACATTTCATGTTGTATTGATTTTCATAACACATTGCTATTTAAATTCACACTATTTATTACTGCATATACCTATTTATTTTCCATTTTCTTCACTAGGGTGAAAGCACAATGTTTATATCCCCCTCTACCAGAATCCAAGAAGTTTAAGATGATCTTTGCCTTGGTAATTGCTGAATTACCTGCATCTCACACATGGAAGAAGCTCAAAAAATATTTTTAGAAAGAAAGAAATTTTTAAAAAGGAAGGAGGGGAAAGAAAAAAAGATTATAAGGAGGGAGGGAGGTGGTATGAGAGGGAGGGAGAGGAAGGAAAGAAGGAAGAGAAGAGGTAGAAGAAAAAGGAAGGTGAAATTCATGAGTACATTTGGATAATATATAAAGACGATTCTACTTCTCTGGTTTTCCTGTAACTGGCCATATTAGTACCTCTAATGGGTATTGTAATGGTTAATTTTATGTGTCTATTTCACTGGCTAAAGGATACCCAGATAGTTTGTAAAATATTATTTCTGGGTGTGTTTGTGAGGGTATTTCTGGAAGAGATTACCATTTGAATCAGTAGACCTAAAAAAGATCCTCTTCACCTATGTTGGTGGGGAGACTTATTCCATCTAATGAGGGCCAGAATAGAACAAAAAGGCAGAAGAAGGGTGAATCCTGTCTTACTGAGCTGAGGTATCTATCCATCTTCTTCTGCCCTGAGACATTGGAGCTTCAGGTTCTTGGGCCTTCAAATTCCAAAACTGACACCAGCTCCATACCCCACCTCCCACCCCAGTTCCTAGGCTTTCAACTTGGACTGAATATACTACCTACTTTCATACTACCTGCTTTCCTGGTTCTCCAGTTTGTAGATGGCAGATCATGGCATATCTCATCCTCCATAATTTCATGAGCCAAATCTCATCATAAATATCTTCTTAAATATCACCATTGGTTCTGTTTCTTTGGTTCTGTTTATCCTGACTATTATATCTATTGCTTTATAACAAGTTATCCCAAGACTTATTAGCTGTAGGCAACAAACACATTTATTAACTCAAACAATTTCTGAAACTCAGGAATATGGAGTCAGCTTAGTTTGCTGTTTCTGGCTCAAGATCTCTCTCAGGTTGGAGTCAAATTGACAGTTGAGATTTTGTTACTAAAGGCTTGCCTGGGGCTTAGAGAACTGCTTCCAAGCTCACCCATATGGCTGTTGACAAAACCTCCAGTTTCTCACCATGTGGAGTTGCCATGGTGCTACTCATAATATGACTGATGAATTCTTCCCAGATGTGTAATCCAAGAAAGAAAAAGAGCAAGTTACCAAGACAGAAGCCAAAATGACTTGTATATAATTTCAGAAGTGATATAACATCACATCTGTTACATTCTATTGGTCACACAGACAAACCCTAGGATGATATGATGGAGGGATACACAAGCGTATGAGTACAAAAGTGGGGATCACTGAGAACAACCACGAAGGCTGATACCACAATTCACTCTCTGCCTCTCAGGTGACACTGCAAAGTCTCACAAGAGAGTAGTCCAATTATAAGGTCAACTCAATGCCTAGAATCTTGTCATCAAATCAGGACAAGATGCAGATGTGGCTTTTTGGTGCAGTCTCTCAAGTACAGCTTTTTAGGTAAAATTCCTCTCAATCTGCAATCCTAGGCACTAATGAGACACTCCATCACACACACACACACACACACACACACACACACACACACACACACACACCTATTATAGTAAAATATAAAATAGGCTTAGGATTTTCACCAGAAACATTCCTATTCAAAAAGGAAGGAAAGGGTAGGCACACAGGAATCACTTGTCCATAGCAAATTTGAAATCTAGCTAGGAAAATGTTGGATATTCATTAATAAGAACTCAATTATTCTTCTGCTCAGGAGTTATTCTCCATAGATGTTAGTTCCAAGGCATGCTTCCTTTTTTCATCAAAAATAGCACATGTACAGATGAGCAGTTTTCTTACCTGTTAGTAGACTCAGGGCATACAACAACCCCTTTTCTATTTGTGCCCTTTTATCTGCCCCTTTCAGCCCAAGCTGGCAGTGTTCCTGCTGACATAATTATCTTAAAAACCTTGTAGGTATTCTAGGAATCTTGTGACAAACACACATCCACAAATCTACTTTTGGTTTCTTCTGAGATAGCTGAGGGACAACATCCTCAAGCAACCTAGAAGCTCTACTGTTTAATTGAGAGACGCATGATGTATATTCTGTTTTAATGCTCTAAGGTACCAACTTTGATCACTCTGAGATTTCAACAAAGGATTTTACTATCACATTTTCATCTCATCTTTAGACCACACTTTTCAGAGTGTTGTGGATTTAATCTTTGCTTCAAAACAATTTGTTATTTTCAGCATCATTTGCTATCTGTAGAGGTCTCAACCTCTACAGATTTTTAGAACCATCGAGTCCTGCCTCCTTTTTGCTTAGCAGTTTATCCCTGGAAGTAGCAGAAAGAATCTAGGAAGCACTTTCAACACTGCTTAGAAAATCCTTTAGTTATATTATCCTGTTAATAAGGCACATTTTCTACCTTATTCGTTCCTGTAGACAAGAGGGTGGCTAAACTTTCTGATACTATCTAACAATGATACCCTTCCTCCAGTTTTTAAGATGATTTTCTTTACTTTCTGGAAAGCCCATACTGGCAAACTTATCAAAGACTATCAGGCTCCTAGTAACAATTTTTTTCAAGGTACTATAGGCTTTAACTTACACTGCTCTCACATGGCTGTCAGTTGCAAAGGGACACCAACATTTTAGTTTTAATTATGAGAACACACCAAATTTTATATCAGTTATTTATTTCTAAATTTAAAAATTACTCTACAACTTGGTGGCATAAACAACAAACATTTATCATTTTACAGTTTAAGTGGGTTAGAAATCTGGGCACAGCTTCCCTGGGCATGTTTGGCTCAAGGCCTCTCGGGTAGTAGGGCAGTAGCATTCAGAATTTTAGCTGAGACTAGTTCCATGTGAAGGGTTGACCGGGAGAGCATACTTCCAAAATCATTCATACAACTGTTTGCTGGACTTGGTCACTTGCCATAGGGGCCTCTCAGCAGACCGACTTACAACATGGGACCTGGGTTCTACTAGGGCAAAAGATTTCAAAAGAAGATGAGAACATTCAGGGTAGGAGACATGGGGTTTTTTAATAAATTAATTTCGGAAGTTACATCCATTCCCTTCTGGTATATATTATTCATAAAAGTCAGTCAATAAGCCAAGCTTTTACTCAGTGGAAGGTATTTCACCTAGTTCTGAAAAACAGGAAGGGGTATCCTTGGGAGCCATCTTAGAGACTGCCTATCACAGAACCTATCCAGTTAAACCATGGTCTAGGAAGAGGTACAAACAAGATATCCATAGTCCAATAAGGGATAAGAATGAAAAGCTGCATATTTGAAGTAGGGAGAATTTTCCTTTTTGTCTACACATATGATTTTAAAAAGTCTTTGTTTTAAACTTATGTTGTGATGATGTCTTTATTTGCATGAGACATGTAAGTAACCTAGGGATAACTACTGCAGTTAGCCATGAAAGCAATCTAATATATCCTGGGAAGTCAAATACAGAGGTGGTCTTTATAATTTTTGGTTGTGTTAGCACCTAAAAATGTAGTTTCTATTGTCATTATCATTTATTTAAGGTCAATAATGTGTATTTCTACTGCATATTTAAAGACACTTCCAAGCTTTATATCTTTACATTTTACTCTCTGGGATTTAAGACTAAATATGAAAGGTACACCTCTGACTTTTTTGCATTCTAGTAGATTTACTTTTTGTTCACAGCATGACCTATGACATTCTACCCCTTTTCTATATTGGTCCCACAGCCTGGAATTCTCTCTGTATATATCCACATCCTGTTACATGACCTGCCTGCCCCCAAACATTGTATATAAGTAACCCTACTAATCTAACTTCTGCTCATTGTTCAATCTTTATCTCAAACATGATTTACTCTGAATCCTAATCTGTGGGAACATTGCTAAAGAGCCCTATAAAATGCTTCCTTAGTGATGACTGAAAAGGCTTTGAAATATTTTTCTCAAATGAGTTTATAAATGCATACTAGCCACTTCTTTGGAATCTACCACAACCCTGGAGAACTTGATTACTTTTTGATTGGTATCATATTTCTTTTCCCACCTTGGTGGCTCATGTATTTCCTCAACTTACAAAAAGCAATTATTCTTTGTGCTTCATTTTCTAATATTAGAAATATGGAAACACCATGTTGTTTGCTTTTATCCCATTTGAATGCCATTGTTTGTGCAAATTGTAGGCAAACAAGAAAGACTTCACTGTTAATTTGCATTCAAATAAGCTAATATCCAAATATTTGCTTATTCTGAAAATTACCAAAAATCTGTGTCAATTAAATGCAATGGAATTTCAAGAAAGCAATGAAGAAAAGAACTGCAATTTCCCATTAGACATAAATCCAGACTTAAATGTAGTATATACTCATGAAAGCACTAAACTCACCTGGACAAGCTTTTTCACACACAGTATGGATACACTGAAAGCATATGTACATATTACTATGGTTTATCTAACAAAGTCTGAGAATTTAAGCATAGTGACCATTTAGAAATATTTTCTTTTACAGAAGAATCTGTGTAGGAAGACTTCCCCAAAGTTCCAGTTATTGCAGAAACTCCTCCTCATCATGAAAACTATTACTAAATCTACATAAAGATTAAAATGTGAGAATACCATGTTTCCCAAGAAATGGATAAACATTTAACTTTTTTTTTTTTGAGAGATAGCAAGAGCACAAGTGGGGGAGGGGCAGAGGAAGAGAGAGAGAATTTTCTTTTTTTTAAGTTCCTATTTGAGAGAGATAGTGCATGAGTGAGGGAGGGGCAGAGAGAGAGGGAGAGAATCCCAAGCAGGCTCTGCACTGTCAGCATGGAGCCCGATGCGGGGCTTGAACTCATGAACCATGAGATCATGACCTGAGCCAAAACCAAGAGTCAGAGGCTTAACTGACTGAGCCACCCAGGCACCCCATAGAGAGAGAGAATGTTAAGCAGTCTCCACTCTCATTCCTGAGCCCACCATGGAGCCCATTCCATTACCCTGCAATCATGACCTGAGCCAAAATCATTGGATACTTAAATGACTGAGTTGGATACTTAAATGACTGAGCCATCCAGGTGCCTCAACATTTGACTAATTGTGAACATGGATGACCTGATGTGAATAAATGAAGTTGGATTACACCCATTCACTCATATCTACTGTTAGAAAAAGTGACAGGGAGCTGATAATCTGATAATTTATTACAACTAGTAAATGCAAGCAATAGTTCTTTACCCAACATCAAAATATATTAAAACACAGGTTGAGCTAATTAAGTATGGTGGCCATAGGGATAGAACGCATTTAAATCTTCGTCAAAGTAGGCCAGCAAATGAAGCATTCAATTATAGTAATGTGAGAGAGAAGGAATTTAATTGTCCCCAAAGTTTCATATTGTGTGAGTTCTAGGAATGAGGGCTGGGGAAGGAGATAGGGAGGGGTTGGGATTTCTGAAAATGCTAACAACATCTGCAAATAGGCTGAAAAATAGTATAATTCTTACATTCCAAATACACTCATATACTGTGTAATTATAAGCATCTGCAGTGAATGGTCATATGCCACTCATCAATGAACTGGAATTTATTAATCATTTTCTGTGTTGTTTTCAAGAGAGCATGATTTTTTCCCCATAGTTGTACCTAAGAATATCTCAAATCATAATTTATAACACTCGAGTCTTGGGAAGCAGATTAAAATAAGTCAATATGTTGTGGATAAACTTCAGAATTATTTTAAGTTATTTATAGCCTCTAATACAATGAATTGACCAGTGCTTGTCAAAACAGGATAATTATTAAGGAAATTAAATATGATATAAGAAGACTAATGAAAACAGCAAGAATATAACTATTGGGATGAAGTAAGCAGTATCAGATTCAAGTCGTCAGCACATCACATATCTTTTTGGAAGAATACCATAAATCAGTGGTTCATACTATGATATCAGTTAAAACCAGAGACTGATGAAAAAACCACTCCCTCCAGGCCTTGTAGGCCCTGTCAGAAAATCAGAGGATGAACTCAGACAAAACCAGACAGGTAGTGCTTCAACTATTTATAAGATAATATCAATATGAATAATGAAATCAGATGTGGGATGTAGCAAGTTTCCATGATTTCAAATTCTTAATTTTTCCTTTACCTCTGTGTGTATATATGTTTTAACTTTAGTGCAAAAGTCTCTTTTTATAGGAAAATTTAAAATCATATTTAAATAGAATTTTGAAACATTCAGTGCTTCTTTGAAAATAAGTATATTATTCTCCTTCCATATCACTTTCCCATGTTATTTACTTTACATATTAGTTTGTTTAAAAATTCCTATAATTTATGTTTTATAATTGTAATTATTGTATGTGAATACATTAAGTAATCACATAAAGTTATAAAACTGACTTTTACATTTTTAATTAAATTATTTCGTGTTTGTTTATTTATTTATTTATTTATTTATTTTAAATGTTTATTTTATTTTTGAGAGACAGAGACAGAGTGTGAGTCAGGAGGGGCAGAGAAAGAGGGAAACACAGATTCCGAAGCAGGCTCCAGGCTCTGAGCTGTCAGCACAGAGCCTGACATGGGGCTAGAACCCTTGGACTGTAAGACCATGATCTAAGCAAAAGTTGGACACTCAACTGACTAAGTCACCTCATGTTTATTTATTTTGAGAGAGAGAGAGCACAAGCAGAGGAAGAGCAGAGAGAGAGAGAGTAAAAGAAAGAATCCCAAGTAGGTTCTGTACTGTCAGCACAGAGCCTGATGCAGGGCTCGATCCCACAAACCGAGAGATCATGACCTGAGATGAAATCAAGAGGCAGACACTTAACCAACTGAGCCCCCTAGGAGCCTCTAAAACTTACTTTTTAAATTTATATTAACTCTTTTTTTCCCCAGTGAATTTTATAAAAAAGTAGCTCACACTTAAACTTTACAAGTCATATATTAAAGCAAGCTAAAATGATACAACTTAAGTATTAGATGGTCATTCTGTTACAGCAATGAACACATATGACCCAGAGATAGTGGAAATTTTTTGTCATTCAATAATTAATAAGACAACCAAGTAATACCTCTATAGTATTCCATAAATTTAGAAATAGCTGATCTTATAGAAATCTGTTGATTATATTATTGAGGAAGCACCTTCGAAGTAAATGAAAGAAAGTGAGGTTGAGGGGAGATCATTGTTTTAATTAGTATGGAAAGGAATCTTTGAGATAGGAAAATGCAAAATTAAATGGAAGCGGTTCTCAGTGCTGCTTAAATTCCACAAACCTCTCTATGCTACCCATGAGTGCTCTAATTGTGATTGGGTAAAAGAATCTTAGTGTTATGGGTTAGGGGACATTTTTGGTTGGACCATGAGGTATGCCATATGTTAACTACGTTTTCATTATCTGTTTCTTTCATATTCACCAGAAGCACTTTCTTTAAACATATTCTTGGCTTGCAAAGTATATATTTCCAGTTAGTTGTCAATTTTGTGGCTCACTGGAGTGGGAGTTTTTTCCAACTGCAGTGTGCATCAAGGCAAATTGACATGGACCAAGTGTACAAACAGAACGAATGAGCATAGATCTACACATTAGTCTTCTACCTCCATTAAAAACAAAAAGAGAGAAAAGATCATTAAACATTTCAATATTTTTTTAGTATCTTAGGAGTCTTTGGCTTATGGAAATGTATATTCTAATATAAAAACATTTTTTATTTTGCTTGATATCTTAGGAATTTTAAGCTGGTGGAAATATGTAATATGAGATAAAGAATACAAATTATTTTATGGGGTGCCTGGGTGGCTCAGTCGGTTAAGTTTCTGACTTCTGCTCAGGTCATTATCTCAGGCTCGTGGGTTTAAACCCCGCGTCGGGCTCTATGCTGACAGCTCAGAGCCTGGAGCCTGCTTCAGATTCTGTGTCACCCTCTCGCTCTCTGCCCCTCCCCCACTCATGCTCTGTCTCTCTCTGTCTCAAAAAAATAATAATAAACATTAAAAAAAAGAAAAAAAAAGAATACAAATTATTTTGCTTAACTGAAAAGTGACCATGTGGTCTTCTGACATCGGGAGAAATCCATTAATCAAAATGAAGTCATGTACAGAGAAAAAAACTTAATTTAAACATAATTTAAAATTGAGGAACATTGGAGACTAATAAGGGCATAATAATTTATACTATATGCATGAAATTAATTCCATTTCAATCTATTCCAAGTACATTGAATGTGTGAAAAGGTTGAAACTAAATAAGAAATGGTTAAATTTTGCTCACTGAGATTAAATTACATTTATTTGCAGTTTAGGAAAATATTTTAAGAAATTAGTAACTTTTCAGTGATACAACAGACACTATTCATGACTTTCCCAAGAGCCATACCTCCTTGGCCCCATTTCTAAGCTTGCAGAAACTCAAGTGTTGCTCAGGTATCAGGCACAAATAAGTTCAGAGAAGATTAGATTTTTTCCCCAGCCTTGGGGAAGAAATCATAATTATCTAAGACAGTCATTTCAATATCACACCTTTTGGAGAAAGTTTCTCATCTTCCAACTCTACTTATTTGGTGTAATAGCAAGTTTGCTGGAGGGCAAGTATTATTTGAGATTCGTCTAACCAAAGTAACCACATAAAGAAATACTAAATGAGCTTGCTCACTTAGGCACATTATCTCTACCACCTCTCAGACTTATATATTACTTTTCCCATTTCAAATGCATTCTAGCTGGCTTCCCAGTATCTTTCTTATTCCACTCAAATTCATTGTCTTTACAGTTGGCAGAATAAGATATTAAAAATGCAAATCTGATCATGTCAATTCCCTGCTAGAATTCATTCAGTCATTCTCCAATTATCTACAAGATCCCATCTTTACCTTTTGAAAGGAAATCTTCTAATATCCCACCTTCTTTTTCCTCTGTATGGTTAAAACACCCATTTCCTACTATAAATATCAATGTATGTGACTTCTCAAGAAAATGAGTCTCTTGACCACTGTGCTAATTTTTTATTTCTCTGTGCTCAGTACGCAAGACAACACGTACAGCATAAAAGAAAGGTTATTAATATTTGCAGAATAGTGGAATTAATGATGTAGCTCTAAATATTTAAAAGGAGCTACTAACTTCCATTGTGAAGGTTTAAATAGATCTCCAATTGAAAAGAAAAACAAATTTTGTGACACATCATTTGTCACAGCATGCAGTATCACCCATGTCTGTGGTACGGTACCTTAAAATCATTTCACACTCGATTCTGGAGACAATTTGTGTATTATCCAATCTGTTGTGAAACTGGGGAGAGATCTTGAACTTCAGAAATTTTAACTCCCTTAAGGGACATGAGAATCAGAAAGGAAATGGCTACCTTTCATTGTACTTTTTAATGCTCTCTTTGCTAACATAAATGTCTCATAAATATTAGTTTCTTAGCATATTTTTGGTCACTTTTTGTCGAATCTTTGAGCTATTTGTACAGTGCTTCATTTTATCTTGTGCACCCTAACCTGAAATATATTTTAAATTCCAAAGAAATGACATCATCTATACTACTCTTTCTCCTATCTCACAAGAAAAAATTATCTTCAAGTTCTCCATAGATTGTGCAGATATCACTGAAAAAAGATGTAGAAAAATACTAACACAAGTCACTGTTTTCAGAGAATATGGTTGAAGAAACCAAAGTAATTCTCTGTCTTCAGAAAGATCAATTATTAACTGTATTACTATATTCATCTTTTAGTATCAGGTTATTCATTTTTCATGTACTTCTGCTAATTGTTTTTCAAGATTGTCTTATTGTTTCTAAGTAAAACTCAGTGATATTTTATTTTAGTCTAATTATAAGTGTAAATTTCAGTGAATTTTTACAAAGAAAACACACCAAGGAAACCACGACTATGATATAGTATTTGAATATTGATAGCTCTCAAGAAGTCCTCTTGTGTTACTGCTGAGTTATTACTACATGCAAAAGTAAATGTTTTCTTGACTTTTATCATCATGAATTAGCTCACATATTTTTGAACTATAGATAAATGGACTCCTATATTATGTCATACTTTATGTTTGATATCCATAGCATAATATTTAAAGATAGCAATATTTTTCTCATTTCTATATAGTATTAGTTGTTGGACAATAACACAACTTATTTATGCATTTCACTTTGAATGGCTATTTCAGTTGTATCTAGATTGAAGCTAATATGGATAATCCAATTATAAACATTCTAGAGCATTCTATAAACACATATGCATTTTAGCTTAAGATTTGACTTATTGGGCCATTGGGAATTCATAAATCTAGTGTAACAGAAAAAAGATAAAGAATTATCCAAAGTAGTTTATATCAATTTTAACCCCTGAAGTATATGATGTTCAATTTATTCTACGTTGTTGCCAACAATGAATAAACTTCCTCTTAAAATTGTAGCCATTCCTTTTAAGATTGTAGCACAACGTGGTTTTAATTTGCATTTCCCTGGTGACAAATAAGGTTGAACAAAACGTCACATGTTTATTAGCCATTTGAATATTATTTTCAAATAGAAAGTGCCTGTTCAACCTTTTGCCCATTTTTATTGAATTCTCTTTTTGATACTGATATGTAGTGGTCTCTTACGTTTTCTGTATTTGAATCATTTGTCAGATATGTTTTAGAAATTATTTTTGTGACTCTTTGACTTGCATTTTCACACTCAGTGGTATCTTCTGATAAAAACAATCATATGTTAAATATATTCCAATGTATCAATCTTTTTCTTTATAGTCAATTCTATTTTATCCTGTTTAAGAAATCTTTGCCTTCTCAAGGACAAAAGATATACACCTGTGTTATATTATCAGTTTTTTTCTTCTCAATTTATACATACTACCTATTTAATATATATGTATTTATGGTGTAAAGTAGAAGAGAAGCAATCAATATGGTATCCACAGTCACTATGCTTATTTAAATAAAAGTTAAAATGAAACATTCAGTTTTTGTGTTACATTATTCTCACGTATCAAGTGCTCAACAACCATATGTGGCTAATGGCTATAATATCGAAGACATTTGGAATATTTCCATCATCAGAAATTTTGGACTGTGTTGGTCCAGAGTCACTTTCCTCCCTCATAAATATTTAATTGACCCAACACCATTTGTTAAAAATAATATTCTTCCCAAATTCACTTAGGAAGAATATTTGTCATAAAACAAATGTCAGTACACATGTTAGTTTATTCTTGGTTTCTCTATTGTGTTGCACTAAATTATTGCTTATTCTTGTGATAAAACTACATTCTGTTTATTGTGTAACTTATATTAAATTAGATGTGTTTGTTTTCAAGCCCACTGCATTTCCACAAAAACTACACAATATATTTGCCTCTTTCTACCACCACCCATACACAAACAGCTTGGGTTTTGTTTTGAGACTACAGTTAATGTAAAGATCAGGTTGAGAATAATTAACATTTCACAGTATTTGATTTCTCCAACCTATGAACTTGGATTCATTTTGTTTATTTAGTTTTTTTTAATATTTATTTATTTTTGAAAGAGAGAGAGAGAGAGAGAGAGAGAGAGAGAGAGAGAGAGAGAGATGAGGCAGAGAGAGAGAGACAGAGGATCCAAAGTGGGCTCCATGCTGATAGCAGAGAGCCTGACACTTGAACTCATGAACCCTGAGATCATAACCTGAGGCAGAGCTGGATGCTTAACCAACTGAGGTTTTTTTGTTTTTCTTTTTTAATCTCTCAGTATTATTCTTTAATTGTCTTTATAGATGTCCTTCATATCTTTTTTTAGAAATTACATTCTCAGGTAGTTGATGTTTATATATTATTTTAAATGGTATCACCCAAGATGTTGTTTATTGCTCATTTATAGAAAAGTGACTAATTTTGAAAACATTGACATTGTATTCTGCCACCTTAGACTCATATTAATTCTAAAAATGTGTAATTTAAAAATATTTCTTATTAAATAATCAGGTTATCAGCAAATAATAATGTTTTTACTTGATCTTTTTCTGTTTTAGATTTTATTGTTGTTTTTTGGGTTTTTGTTTGGTTTCATTTATTGCTTTGTTTCCATGAAATGCACATCCAGTTCAGTGCTGAATGAAAATGTAGGTAGTGAAGATGTTTTTCTTGCTCCTGATTTTGTAAAACAGTTCAGTGTTTTTGCCATAAAACTTTGAGACCAACACTGCAAATGCTCTATTCTTACCCCACAATCCTTACCTTAGCATTGTGGTCCATTAGAATTCCAACAGCCAATATCTGTATAATTAATAGGGAGGATTTTTCTATTAAAAGTTGCCAAGCCTTGCCATTTGGTAGGCTTCCAAATGCCAGGAAATTAACACCTCAAGGAAGAAGCCCTTAACTACTTACTGAATCACAGTGGTATATAAAAACTCCTTTTCCCTCAGGCATGTGTTTTCAAGCATTTTCCAGAGTCTCCCCATTAAATTGAGTTTCAAATTCCCATGTAGTAGCCAGTTTAAAAGCCTCCCCTTTATGGAGTTCCTTTCCTGTATTAACCTTCCTCATTCTTGCAGGTGTTCCCTACAACACCTAAATAAATCCTTGCCATTTACTCTTGGATCTTTACCTTTGTGTTAGCTTCTGAAGCAATGTAAACCAGAAGTACTATTTTTTCTTCTACTTTTTAACAGATGAAGAAATTTCCTTTCTTTTTTACTTGTTAAAGTTTTTTTTTCATGAATAGATGTTAAAATTAAGTGTTTTTTCTCCTTTTTTTTTCCTATAAATCTTATAAATTACATCAATTACTTTTCAAATAACCAGATAAATTTGTAGTCTGGAATAAATGCAAGCTGGCCATCAGGCATGCATTATTGACTTAAGTAGATCACATATCTGGTTTGCTAATGTTTTCTTAGAGACTTTTGCATCTGTGTTTAAAAGAGATCACTCTGTAACTTTTCCTTCTTGCAACGTTTGTGATTGTCAAAAATTACACCAAATGGAATTAAAAAGCAAGGAAGACTTTCTTTGTTCAAGGCCACTGTCATAGGGAAGACTGTACTCGACTCCAGGAAAACAAAAGGTGGAAGAATTTCTAAGCCCTGAGTGACTTAGTGGAAAAGTACTGGAAGCCATTAACGAAGCTGGTCAATGTGATTAGACTATCTTGTTTGCTAAATTGGTGTTGAAGACAGGCCCTTACAGAATCTGAAAGATAGGGGCATTATCTTCTCTTGATGATTTCATTTTAAAGAGATGTCTCCCAGGTCCATTGGAAAGAACTTCCAGTGCTATAAAGTGACAATAGGCTGGGAGAAGATTTGCATCTCAAAAGGACAGAGAAAGAACTAGCAATTACAAGTTTTCTAAAGTCAATTCTCTAAGGGAGAGACCTTTCAAGAAAAAAACTATCTAATATTTAGTCAGGCTGAAGGGACGACGAAAACTTGTTTAGAAACTTCTCAGATTCTTGCTCTATGCATCTCTTCTATTGGTTAGTTCTAATTTGTATCCTTTTGCTATAATAAAACCATAATTATTAGCATATCGTATTCCTCTGTTCTCTGAGTCACTAGTCAATTATCAAAATGGAAACTGGTTTTGGTTCCCTCAAATTTGCAATTGGTGTCAGAAGTCTTGTTGCCTTACTTAAACTTGAGTTTGGCTAGTTCCAAATACTCAGATTAATCAAGTATTTTCATTCTACCCACCTTTATTAATATATTTATTTTCATTCTTTTACTTTTCGTTTAGTGATTATCCTAGACTTTATAATGCACATGACTATTCTTTTTATTTCAGGTCTGTTAGTGATGAGTACTTCATTTCTGCTTCACATTTGAATATATCTTCAGAGTGTAGAAATATAGGTTTATCTTATTTTCTTACAGTATTTGAAACATTGATATATTGATTGTCACCTGGATTACATTTTTTTTTCCATTGAGAAATCAGATAAATTATAATTACTGCTTATTTGATCATAGTATGTTTTTACCTCTGGCTTCACTTAAATGTTGGCTCTTGTCTTTCATTTTCACATTTCATGGTTTATTAGATATGCCTCAATCCAGTTATGTACTAAAAGTACAGTAGGTGACTGATATCAGTTTCTGTGACCATCTCAAGTGGCCTCAAGGAGATATCAAACACAGAAAGAATCAGAATATAGTTAAGCAGAGGCATGCAAGAGATATTTTTAAACAATCAGATATGATAGAAGCATAATGTATTAAGAAAATCTAGAGTCTTTCTTGAGTCTACATGCAAATCAGAAAACCTTACTTTTTACAAATGTAACAAATTATACCTTGTGATGTGCCGGTATTTGGAGAACTGTTTGCAAGCATTCATACTATTTTTTCCCCTTTTGTATATGTCATCAATCCCCTGTAGCTAATAAGCTTTGGAGTAGTTTTTCAGAGCAATCTGCAATATTGTCTGCCAAGCTAGTCTTCCGTAAGACAATGAATAAAGGATTTACTAACCTACTTTGAGGTTGGCTTTCTTTCAGTCAGCACTGTTTTTCTTGTAATTTTGTTGCTCAGATTTTTAGTTCTTTTTTGAAACTGTAGGTTGATATTTTTGTCTACTCTGAAATATTATCAGCTATCACTTCAAATATTGTTAATGACTCCTTTTTCTATTGTTCTTCCCTATTTGGGACCCCAAATACATACAAACTTTTTTTTCAAATTCCTATTTATCGCTAACATTTTCTTTTTGTGTGTGTTTCCTATGCTTTCTGCGCTCCATGGTGGAATCAGGTTTTTTCCTGATGTATCTTTCAATTCATTGATTTTCTCCAGAAAAGGTAAAATACACAGCCAATTAAGGAAATAATTTTACTCAAGCTATGAGACAGGGAGAACATTCATTAATTAGGATTATCTCAATTTAAGGAGAAGGAACTAGAGATTTTTGAGGCAAATTTACAAGGGAGTCATCAGGAAGAATAGTGGTGGGTCTTATTTGAGCCAATGAGAAAAACTGAGGTTGGGTTTTGGGATATATGAAAACACTGTTTTTGTGGTGGTGGTGGTTATTGTTGTTGTTGTTGTTTTGGTTAGGCTTTTGCAGAGCACAAAAGTGTAGTGAGATTTCTCAACTTTCATTACTTTCTGGGAACACTGGGCTTCCAAAAACTTCAACATTGTCATCTCTATGTTTAATACTTTATAAACTCATATATTAAATTGTGGACTTTACTTATTTTGTTTCCAATGCTTAGTATATGTATTTGGTTTTAAGTAGATTCTACTTCCCTAGTGAAATATGACATTTTTGTCATTTGTTTCTTGAATATTTGAAACATAGTAAATTCAAAGTGTCTGTATCATATTAAAGGAGACCAAAATTGATCACCCCAAAATATGCCTCTTTGGTATATTGATTATTTTAAGTTGTTGCTTTTAAGAAAGAGCAGACACAGGTGAAGCTCTGAAAACTGAATAGAAGTTATCTTTTTATAAGAAACATTTGTATTTACAAAATAAATCTCCATTTGCAAGGGTATCGATCTCTTTCCCTATACCAAGAAGAGAAGGATGACTCAATCCCGGTGGAGTGTTATCAACAGAGAAGACATGGGACTTAACTCTGGTTAAAAACCTTACCCTGATAACTGTACTTTTCCTGGTAACTTCCATAACTGACTCCCAATCCCCGATATCTTCTTTTGCCTTTAGCTGAAGATGGTATTTAAGGAGATGGTTTTGGCCATTTTGGAGAGGTACTCAGTTTTCCTGGGTGTCTCCCATGTGTGCAGGAGGTATACATATTTAAACTTTTGCTTTTATCCTGTTAATCTTATATCAGTCTAATTATTAGACCAAAGAACCTAGAAGGGAGAAAGGGAAATATTTTCCACCTCTACATTATCTATGGCTATCTTTCTTTACTTTCTTCTCTCTCTCTCTCTCTTTTTTTTTTTTTTTTTTTTCCTTCATGGTAGGTACTTTCTTGGTGTAGTTGGTAATTTTTTATTGATTTTAGAAAAAAAAAACTAAAGGTCTTTAAGAAGATATTGTCATCCCTATGATCTCTCAGGCAGCAAGTGTAGAGAAAATCACATCTAGCCCATCAGTGACTGCCTGTGTCAAGAAAGATGTGTGGTCTTTATAAGGCTCAATGTACATTTATTTTTAGTCTCTTCAAAAAGCTCCAGGTTTTTATGATGGCCCCTCTTTCTTGACCTCCTGATCAAACCAGAAGACTCCCCCAAACTTCTCAGTACATTTAATTTACTTTCTCTTCAGATCTTTCACCTTCAGTCTTTCACAGATTCTCTATTCCTGCCTTCCTTAAGCCTCCTGTCTTGCAAGGATCTTGCTTCTGATGCATTGTCATCTTACGATGCTTTCGAACCAAACCTTTTTCTAAATTAATTTATGACATTTTTTATTACTCTTGGCAGAAGCAATGCCTACCACAAGCTACTCCATCATAGCCAGCAGAGGAAATCTGCTCTCATATTTTTTGCTACTTTCCTCAAACTGAAACAAAATTGTTTTAAAAATATTTCAGAGATATATTGACCTACAGTTTGTTTTCATTGTAGTGGTGAGTAACTCTTGATGATTGTGCTTAGGCATGTCTGTTAAAAATTCAAGTTGTAGTCAATCTTAAAAAATAATCTACAGAATCACAATGAGATGACTTTTTTCATAAGATGATTTTTTAAAAAGCAAACCAACTGGGCTGAGAACAACACTGTCTTTTTATAGTATGTAGTTATTTTTGTTAGGTTAGTACTGCTTCCACCCATGAGTAGAACTATTATGTGTTTTGAATAATTAAAAAAAGATCTGTTGCTTATTGATTTTGGATTTGTTTGCCTGACATATTGAATTAAATATTCAGTTGGTGAATGACATATGGCATTTCTTCACTGAAACATGGCAAATATGGCTTTCTTTCGGTGCGCAGACCTTGTTTTCAACCAATTTTATAAGCTGTGCAGGATGAGTGAATTCAAGAATAGATTGTTCAAGATTTATAAATCATATACATTCAACGATTGTCTTAAGCCACAAAGTAAATCTAGACTCATGGATAATAAATATTTATGAAGATGAAACCTTTTCAGAATTCTAAATTTAGAAGCCATATGTTGGCTACCTCTGTCATTGTAACTTTCTTCTGTTTTTGTTAGTTTGATATTTCCAGTTTGAAACATTTTTATGGCTCCTCACTGGCTCAATTTTATCTCTTGCTGTCAACAAGACCTGACATATGAAAAATGCACACTACTGTGATATTCAACAAGGCATTAACTAATCAAATCATGCAATGTTAAATAAAATTTTGTGTGTGATTCCTATTCTTAGAAAATTTAGCATGAAACTTCATGTTGTATCACTTGGGTATTTCCCCAATTTTCAGCACCTCAAAAAAAAAGAAGAAAAATCAATAGAATCATTTAATGTCATTTCATGTAAATAGGTGGAAACTGGTTAAGAGTGATGATAATTAAAACACTTTTTACACTGGTAAGGATGAGAAACACTAGATAGAGTACAAAAATAATTCTGAGGATGGGGCAAAGATGTACATTTTAAGTTTTTTGAAGGTAAGGATTTTGGTCTACATACTTTCCTCATGTAATTTTCATGTAGTCCTATGCTTTGTGCATACCACAAACTCAAATGTATGTTTCATATTTATAAACTGGTATTTCATAAGCTTTCTTTAAAACTTAGCTATAACTGAGACACAGTAAAGACAAGTGGTCTTCCAATACTCCTCACCAAAAGGGAAATAATTTTTATGTGCTTACTTGGTTTCTGTTCTTCCTGACTTACTCATAGGAATCTTACTCCCAATGTGGTGACTTTGTATTGTGTCAATTTTGCTAATTTCATTTCTCAGATTTCCCTTTCCCATATGGTTCTGGGTAAAGTCAGCCAGAAGAGAAACTTGTATCATATCTAGAAGGTTTAAATGAGTAGATGGTTTTTATTTTCTTTTCTTTTTTTCTTTTCTTTTCTCTTCTCTTCTCTCTTCTCTTGTTCTCTTCTCTTTTCTTTTCTTTTCTTTTCTTTTCTTTTCAACACTGAAAGTCCAAGGAGACTCAAGACCTTTGCAGCTTATGCAAATTTTCATCAATGCACTAGCTTACCTTGTTGGTGTGGGGAAGTAGTTGGGTTCTTAGTTTCTAAGATTCAAAAGATCTTCTGCTTCATCCTCTGCACATCATGGCCAAAGCACATGTGCAGCTCTTTGGTGAAGGGTGCCCAGATTACAGCACAGATTTCTCACATCATTAAAACTGGAGGCAATGAGAAACAGATGTGGGTTCTATTTTGTTTTTATAGGTTTCATTTTGTCTCCATGGATTCCTGTTTATCTCATAGGTTCATACTTATCAATTCCAGTTTGTTATTCCTCACAAATTAACATCCAATATTTCTTTCCATATCCTGACTCTGACTTCAAATCCAACATCACATGCAGAAGCAACAGCCTTAAATCAACTGCTTAATCTTCTCTGATAATTATGTAAGGCCTAATCCCTATAACAAGACCTATATCACTCATTGTGGTTCTTATTCTTTGATCAACCCTGAAATAATACAGAACTGGGTACCACAAGTGATTTCAGGGTATCAGGACCTTAAGAACTGTTTCTTGGAATTGGTTCTAGGTTATATAGAATTGTTTCTTTGGTCTTATTAGTTTTGAAAACATTAATGACTGTTTTCAGTAGAAATTGGGTTAGTGGTAGGTCATGGAATGTACTGACAAAAGAGTTATTTAAATTATCATCTGGACAAATCTGTAATTGAATGCTATTGAAGGCAAGTCTTTGGATGACTATATAGTTGCCGCCACAGAATCTAGTAGTGAAAATAATGGAGTGCAAGGAGGTTGGGTTGGTTGGTTTCTAAATAGGCTAGTGGCTTGGGGAAATAAACTCATAAGCTTAGTACTAAAATCTCATCTCAATTTTGGATCCAGGTAAGAGATCATAACACTTCTATAATCTCCTAAGATGAAACCCTTGCCTCCTCTATCAATAGAATTCAGATTTTCTAAAGTCACACTTAAGTCTTATCCCACGAGTAAATAACAATGTGAATTACATTTGTAACATCATGGGTGTCTTCTGCTAAAATTAGGGCATTGATATGGAAGGATAGGGACCCTTAAAATTGTAGTGATCCTTATGAGCATAGTCTGTTAAAAGTGGGGACTTTGACCTCATAAATTATCTTGAAATGCTTTTAGCATTAAAAATGGATTTACCTTCCTTATGAAGAAGTTAGTCTTTCTTTGCTTGAATAACCTGTAATGGCCTCCTCTGAAGTATTTGGCTTATAGAGAACTGCTGATACTCCTTAATAACTATTCTATCACCTTATTGTTTCTGACCTTATAATTAGATTCTAGTCCTGGCAGGCCAAAAGAGGTAAACCCAAAAGTATGACACATGGGAAGATGCATCAAAAGAATTATAAGATTTTAGGTCATTTATATTAGCAGAGTTTGAGAATATGCATGGGAATGAATCCTAACAGTATTAGAACAGAGTGGAACAAATATAATGTTGGACTGGGCTGAAATCTTTCATATGATAACACTAAGCAGAGATTTTGGATTCAACACATTATCATGATAGTCTGAGAACAGCTTTAGCATTTTGCTTGGGTGCCCAAAGCACAGACCACAGACAGAGACCAATGGAGATGAAATACTACAATGTCCTTAGTAATTTATAGTTGAAGGCATCTAAAGGCTTAGGATGTCTGAAAAGCTATCATGTTTGAAAAACTTATAAGACTTACCAAAACTTCTCCAACCTTATACTAACTACATTCACGGAGAGGATAAGAGACAGTAAGAAGTAGCAATTGTAAATGTATATGTATATGTGTATATACTTATGGATATATATGTGTATATATATTTATGTATATATATATATGTTTATATATGTGTATACACATATATACATCTTGATATATATATCAAGACAGTAAGATGTATATATATGAAAGCAACTTCAGAATTCTTAGGTGTTCGTTGGTGTCTGTTCTTTGTAAGCAGGAGCCAGAAGAGCTGCAACTCCTCTGAAGGTTTGTCAGAGCCAGATGCTATTACAGATCCACATATTACTGTGGTTTTGCTGGCTCACCTTGTTGCCATGGAACTGTAGCCAGGCCTGAAGTTCCTCCAGTTCCCACTGAATCACGTCATTCAATTTCTCCAAATCCTGAGCCAGGTGGGCACGTCATTTCATGGTGAAGCTGTTTCTGCTGATCATTAATATTACTGAGATTTGGATTAGTCAGAAAAAGGTGTGGTTTCCAGTTTGAACTTCTGAGTTCCAAAGTGTCAGTGTTTTCCCTGGTCCTCCTCACTTTGTGTCCGTCTTTGCTCTCCAGCTGCCAGCTTGCTCAATTCAGGCCTCATACCAGACACAAAAGCATCAGTCTTACATACAGACTTTAACTAGCTTCAAAGTTTGTATTAAGATCTCATTTCTACTATAAATTTCTTATTCTACATCATTCCTAGTGGTTCTGATTCTCTGATATACCATTACCGTACCTCCTTCTATAACTCTGAAATACAGGGATTATATAACAACTCCTCTTAAACATCATTATGATGTTAAATTTTAATATTATCTAATTATTGTGCCTAAATAATCAGTGCTTTATTTGCATCTCTGTGAATGTGGTCTAATAGAAAATTTATTGTGTCTGAATACAATAGGAAAACGTGGCTGAGCCTATACCAAAAAAGGAAATATAATTAGGAGGAGTTGCTGTGCATTTTAGAGTAAAATGTCTGTTTAGGTCAAGAATAATTAATAAGATGTCTTGATCACTGTTAGTTTTATGGGCAGTGACATTACAAGTCATCTTAAAGATATAGTTGTCCATTTAATGGTTCTGTAAGTATGTATGAAGTATCATATGTAAAAGCAATTTGGTAAGATATAAACAGCATTTCCATGCTGAAAGTCCAATGAAATAACAGAAATATAACCAAGTATATATTTGGATATGGCACAATTGATGATTATTGTTCCTCGTCTTTTGCCCATATTCATATCCCAAGTGATGACAGGCTAAAGGTCTTACAACTACTGAAATTGGGAAGGCAAAGGAGGGGACTGTTAGGGTGCAGACTGGAAGGCAATGCTGTTTGGGGAATTGCAGGAAACCTATTGTCAGGAAACAGGGAAACCAAGTGTGGATTCCTGCTTCCTCAATATTCACCTAGTCAATTCTCCTTGGATAGGCTGACAAAATTGGCACCAACTAAATGGGAACTCCTAGAATTTGTTTCTACTATTTAGAAGTTCTAACTACTTACAGGACCAAAATTGCCCTCACTCCTATTGAAGCCATATAAGGTTACTACCATGAAGTGTTGCCAAAACACAGCCAGGACGAGGATAGATTTGGATTGTTCAGTTGTTCTTCCCTACTTACCTCCTAGCAAGCTACCTCACTACCTCCAGAGACTTGTGCAAGTTAATTAATTAAGCACCAGTATTCTGAACCCACATTTTCAAACCACATTTGTGTGTGTGTGTGTGTGTGTGTGTGTGTGTGTGTGTGTGTGTTAGGACTGTGTTTCTTCCTGGTTTATTGATCTTTTCTCTTGGGCATAATACTTTGGCAATCTCTTGGGATTACTAAAGGGCTTGATCATTTAATATTTTCAGTCAAAAGAAAAAAGAACAAAATAGTGGATGCTAAAACTTCTCTCATCCCATCTCACTCCTCTCCCTGGGAAAAAGATGATATTTATATGCACAAAGGTAAAAATGGGCTTGCTCCAAAGGCACCACTGGTTACTGAATAATAATTGCAGTAAGTGGTTTCAGAACCTACTTGAAGTTTCCTGACCACAGAAGACTTTAGCTGGGGAAATAAAAAGGTTTAACATTAAATCATGTTAAATTTTTAGAATCACTTCAGGGGGCTGCACATTTTAAATTACAAAATTGAAATAATGTTTTCAACTTAAAATTGCTGTTAAGACTTTCTTTTCCTTTAAAATCACAAGATAATCACTGATGCCCTCTGAGATTTTAGCCAAACGTAGGGAAAAATAATTCCCTGCAGTAAATATTTTTTAATCTCCCCCAAGCCATTCTTACTCAAAGTCCTGGTTAAATGTTAAATATAAACCCATTTTAATTAAAAAATGTATATATGTAATTATACGTATATGTATATATCTATATCTATATGCATATAGACAGAGATTTACATATACACAAATAGATCTATCTATATGTAAATATATATATATATATGGTTTCATATATATACATGTACACACACAATCTTTCTCTCTATATATATTTATATATTCTCAGTTAAATAAGTATTCCTTGAAACCTTTTCCAATTTATTTAAAACCGCATAGTGTTTAAAAGCTCAGATTCTATATACAGAGATTCTGGATTTGCATCCTAACTGAATTGAGTGAAATCACTCAAGTTACTTAACTTCTCCATGCCTCAGTTTACTCATCTGCATATTGGGAATAATAACAGTGACTATTCCATAAAGTAGTTATGTCACATAAACATATTAAACTCTGTATGTGCAACACTGTTTTGTCTGAATTTTTGTTTTTTTTCTACAAAAATACAATCAATTGAATATATATATATATATATATATATATATATATATATTTTTTTTTTTTTTTTAAATCAGGGATTATAGATTTGGTTCACAAAAGAAAAATGTAATGAAACTTCTTTGCAATGTCTAATACTCACTCTATCTCTACTGATCAACATTGCAAGAAATACTTCCTAAACTGTGGGTACCTATTTGACATCCTATTCTGCAACATTGGCTATGGTAATAAACCAACTGGTCTTTCAGCTGATAGGATGTTGAATTTGAATGACATTTTAGGAATTTGACTTTTTCCCAGTGATATATCTAGATAAAGAAGTTATTTTGACAGTGTATAAATTACAAGTAAAACAACTACACAACTCAAAAGACTAAAGTTAAGACAAATTGCTTCTGGATGAGAAGATAGTAGCAACCTGAAAGATGTTTTATCCCTTAATAGATTTAACAGTGAATGACTATTTTGGAAAGGAAAGATACAAGTTATTAGTTCCACTTTGAATGCTTTCTGCCAAGAGGAATAAAACAAGATAGAAAAAGAATAAGTTTAAAAAATTAGAAGAAATGCCCTTTTTGGATATTGTATCTTTGAAATTAAACTACCCTTTAGTATTGGTTGCCAGTATAAATAAAGTTGCTACAAGAAAAATAATATGATGGGCGCCTGGGTGGCTCAGTCAGTTAAATGTCTGACTTTGGCTCAGGTCATGATCTCACAGTTTATGAGTTCGAGCCCCGCATCAGGCTCTGTGCTGATAGCTTAGAGCCTGGAGCCTGCTTCGAATTCTGTGTCTCCCTCTCTCTCTGCTCCTCCCCCGCTCATGTTCTGTCTCTCTCTCTCCTTCAAAAATAAATAAAAAAACATTAAAAAAAGAAAAATAACATGAATAATTTAAAAACATAGGGGCACTTGGGTGGCTCAGTCAGTTAAGCGTCAGACTTGATTTTGGCTCAGGTCATGATCCCACAATTTCATGAGTTTAGACTCCAGTTGGGGCTCTGCACTGACAGCACAGGGCCTGCTTGGGATTCTCTCTATCTCTCTCTGGTCCTCTCCTGCTCACGTTTTCCCTGTTTCTCTCAAAAAAAAAAAAAATTAAATTAAAAAATTAAAAAATATGGAGATATTTGTTATAGTTATATATTTGTAGATTTCTTAATATTATTTTATCTCTTCCTATATAGTCGATTAATTGAAATCCATAATATTACATTACAAAGGTAGATGCTGTTAATTACAAATTCATGTACAAACAGAACGTATCTGTTGAATCCTATCTGAGATATACACACACACATTATTAAGCTACATAGTAAGGGAAAGAAAGGATAAAAAATAATGAAGTTCTCTACATACAAGAGTGTTTTTTTTTTTTTTCAGAAAAAAAATGAGAAAATCAGGTCCGTGTGTGTGTCTATGTGTGTGTGTGTTTCAACTACGTAATCCCATACACTCTAGGTAGGAGCATTTTATTTAAAATTCCCTGTCCATATAATAAAAACTATAACACATTCTCCTCTTTCTCAGGATAAATGCAATGTGCTATGTGAAATCTCTTTTATTCACTGGAAGGAGAGAGATGTAATTTACAATATGCATCAGCCAGTTGGTTTCCATTGTAGGAAGGAGTAGACCCTCTTTTTATTTGCCAGGAAAAGTTATAGTCAAATTCTTCTCCTTCCATATTATTTGCGTTAATAAACATGATTATTTTAGAACACTTTACTCATTTTTTCTAAAGAAAAATAATTTTAAATGAGATTAAAATTGTGATTCGAAATATTACAAAAAAACAATACAAAGACTGTAACCCATAGCTTCATTATGTAATACAAGGAGAACAGAAGTCAGTAAAATTAAATGACGGTTTTGTCTTAAGATTAAATGAGTTCCTGACATTAATCTTTATTACCATGGCTGATGGTAAATTATCAGCTCCAAGGACTCTTTTTATTGGGCATAATTATTCAGATTTACCAAGTGTCTCTAAAGAAGATGTTATCAAATAACGTGTTCAACTTCACTGTTGTAAATAATTGGGACAGGATGGTTTTCAGCCAAGGTAGTATAAAAAATAAATAGCGCACACAGGAATGTCCAACAAGGTAATATGCCCATAAAATCTATCAAGTTTCCTGAGGCCCTGAAAAAGTCTATTGTCAGCATGATATTCTCTATTATGTCTATATGTGGATACAACATTACTTTCAAAATGAATAGATCAAAACATATCTAAGATATGTTTTCTTAATAGTGGAATTAGAGCTAACAGAAGTGAAATATTTTTGAAGTAAATAGTGTTAAAATGGACAACTCAATAGAATGTAAATAGGAAAAATACATTCTTTTCTTCTCGTCTTGACCATAAAAATACATTTCAACTTTTTGGAAAATTCATCTTTGAAAAAAAGTTTATTGTTGAAAAGAGTTCTGGTAACAACATGCCTTCTTGCATTCATGCCTATTTACCACAACCTAAGAAAGAACGGATCTGACTTTTTGCCTACCTCTACAGAAACATCATGATCTTTAGTATAAAAGCATGAATATACACATGCAATATGAAAATTTGTGGCAGATGAAAACAAAACGACCCAAGAAAAGTTAAGAGCTTCATTCAAATTAGTAAATAAAAGTGATTAATTTTGATGAGGTTAATTTTAATGATTGGATATTACTAACAAAGTACATTTTAAGACAGGATAATTGATACTCAAATCATTCATAATGTGTTGTTAACTTACACAAACAAAAGCATTCATAGACGCAAATAACTTTTCAAGGTATTGCTGAAGATTCCTTTGAGATTCTGTTTCTCCAGTAAACTCTACCTCATCTCTAGTCAGCTGTGATTTCTTAGTCCTCTGAATTCCCAAAACACTTTTTATCTTTCCCATTCACTTGTAAATGAATCATAGATGACAGGATGGCATTTATTTAAATCATGCCACACTAATTTAATTTCCTGTGTGTTTTGTTTTGCCTACTAGATATTAAACTTCCAGATGGCAATGAGTCGTCTCTTATCTTTTCTATTAGGGTACCATAGCACATATTTTGTTGCTCATAATGTTGCAGTACTTTTTACCTCAATACCCGGGATTTCTTGTCTTGCTGCTTTGAAGAATGAAGAGGTGGACATAGACTAAAGTGAGCAGTAGGCAAAAGTTTATTAAAGTGTAAGATCAGAAAGTAAGAATAGTATGGAAGGTCTCTTTACAAAGAGGGGGGATTCAACAGTGAATACCCCTGACTATAGGCAAGGGACTTTGTTTTACAGGATTTGTTTTTAATCCACATGGATTTTTTTTTATTTTTATTTTTTAAATATAATTTATTGTCAAGTTAGCTAATACATAGTGTATACAGTGTGCTCTTGGCTTCGGGAGTAGATTCCCATGATTCATCGCTTACATACAACACCCAGTGCTCATACCAACAAGTGCTCAATGCTTATAACCTCAATGCTTATAACCCATTTTCCCCTTCCCCCCAACCCTATCAACCCTCAGTTTGTTCTCTATATTTAAGAGTCTCTCATGGTTTGCCTCCCTCTCTGTTTGAAACTATTTTCCCCCTCCCATTCCCCCAAGATCTTCCGTTAAGTTTCTCAAATTCCACATGAATGAAAACATATGATATCTGGCTTTCTCTGCCTGATTTATTTCACTTAGCATAATACCCTCCAGTTACATTCACGTTGTTGCAAATGGCAAGATTTTATTCTTTCTCAATGGAATACTATTTGGCAAAGAGAAAGAATAAAATATCGCCATTTATTTTACAGGATTTTGGTTGGCCGCCATGCCTTCCTCCTTGTTCCTTCTCAGGTTCTACCATTATCGGCTTGATAACTCTAGGTGCTCGGTTGTTCATTCCTGATTGGCCCTATTCCATTGTGTGAGGAGTCAGACTATGATCATACTGTCTCGTATAGCATAAGTTTTATGGTTTACTTATTTTAGTTAGGCATTTTGTTTGCCAAATTCTTGAGGGGAACTGTAGGGGAGTAGGTGGCATCTGTAACATTCTTAAGAGGAACCTTAACCTTGAGAGAATTTGCTCTTGGTCAGGAGCTTCCAACATTGTTGCAAAATACGTATTTGTCCCCACCCAGGGAACTTAGGTCCTAACCGTTCCCTCTCTTTCTACTGAGTCCTATCTTTCTCTATCATAGTAATACTTTCCTACCTTGTCATTATACACACACACTAGCTTTTTTCTGTTTTCATTCAAAGAGTAACATAAAATACAATTTGTAATTAACTACTACCTCACTAATCTCAATAAGTACTAATTCATCCTAGTCCCAATTTCTTCAGAAAATAAAGCCTGTCAAATGCATATGTGTGAAAATTATTGGCCTTAAATTTTAAGACAACTTGCACACAGTTGATCTCTCCATTTAGCATCTCCTCTTATACCCTATAAACGTGGGGAAGGTAGCTCAGATATTATCATCCAGAAAGCCTTTACTAGTAATCATTCCCCTTCCCCAGCCTCTCAGATACACTCCCATAGTTGCTGCCTATTTGATAGCACACATCATTCTGTAATGTACAGTCTCTTACCTGTTCAGTCTCTTACCCACTGCGCTGGATTACTCTTCATGCAAGACTTTCATACCATGCTATCCCTGGCATGACACATAGTATTTAGCACATCAGGGACTATGACATGCACCTCAAATGTGACTAGGGATTTAATTCATTCATTCGATGGTCTTGACATGTGTCTATCTACCTGTACCCAGCACAGTGCTGGATTATTAGAATTTCTTCCATTGATGCTGAATGGTCATCTGTATGAATTATTACTGTAATAATTTTTATATATTTCATGATGTTTAGAAAAATACCTAACACGTTGTGAGATATGTAAAACAACACATTCTGAATTAATGGGTATTTGAGGAGGTTCATTAAATAACACTATGAAAAACAATACAAGGGTTAAAACTGGGTTATAATATCAATAATAATGAGGATGCTGAAGTACTGGAGAAAGTCTTATTATGTGAGTAAATGGCTACAACAGACTACAACTATGTAAATTCACCCACAAAACCACAGGGACTGCTGACCAGTGAAGTCTCCTGTGTGAGAGGGTAGGTGGGCAGGGCAGGTAAGGGTTTTCCTGAAAGAAGCAGAAAAGTTGTCTTCTCTGCAGACAGACTGGCTCCACAGAGAGGAAAGGAGGAAGGTAGGCTGAATGTGACCAAATTGTTTTCCCAAAGTTACTAATCTAGCACATTTTGCATTTCCTTTTGTGTAGACTGAGACAAGGTAGAGATAGTTACTGAACTTTCTGCATATGCAAAAAGATGTCAGAAGCAGGGAAGAGACATCTTTTAGACCTATTGAATGGATATAACAAGTAAACAGTGCATTTTTATCAGACTTCTGCATCAAGAGGAAGAATCTATGGCGACATCCATGGAAATTTTCCACAATTTTTTTTCTCTCTCAAGTGAGTAAACAGTGGCAACTAAAAATGGGAACAAAGAAATAAACAAACAAAAAGTAGCACTAGCAAGTATCAGAAGGTGGGAAAACAATAAAACCAGGAGTCATTCTTCAAATCTAATGGTGGCTTTAATACAGCCACAAATTTTCTTTTTTTATTGAATTAATGTTGACACAATATTACATTCGTTTTAGGTGTACAACATAGTGATTTGACAACTCTTTACCTTATGTTATGCTCACCACAAGTGTAGTTACCATCTGTCACCATACAACACTATTATAGTACCTTTGACTGTATTCCCTGTGCTGTACCTTTTATCTCCATGACTGATTCATTCTGTAACTGGAAGCCTCTGTCTCCCACTCCCCTTCACTCCTTTGCCCATACCCCACTTCCTTCCCCCTGGAAACCATTAATTTTTTTGTTAGATTCCACATGCAAATGAAATCATGCGGTATTTTTCTTTCTCTGACTTATTTCACTTAGCATAATACACTCAAGGTCCATACATGTTGTCACAAATGGCAAGATTCCATTCTTTTTTATGGCTTAGTAGTAGTCCAGTGTGTACTCAGTGTGTGTATGTGTGTGTATGTGCGTGTGTGTGTGTGTGTGTGTGTGTGTGTTTACCACATCTTAAATCCATTCATCCATCAATTGACATTGGTTGTTTCTGTATCTGGGGTACTGTAAATAATTCTGCAATAAGCATAGGAGTGTATATATATTTTCAAATTATTGTTTCCTTTCCTTTAGATAAATAATCAGAAGTAGAATTGCTGGATCATATGGTAGTTCTATTTTTTAATTTTTTTTTTTTGAGAAACATCTATTCTGTTTTTCATAGTGGCTGTACCAATTTATAGTCACACCAACAATTCAACCAGGATTCCCCTTTTTCCACATCCTTGCCAAAATTTGTTATTTTTTACATTTTTATAGTAGCAATTCTGACTGGTGTGTGTTTATATATCATTGTGGTTTTGATTTGTATTCCCTTGATGATTAGTAACACTGAATATGTTTTTATGTGTCTGTTGACCACCTTTATGACTTCTTTGAAGAAATACCTATTATTTACTGAGTCTAGTAAAAGGTTTGTCAATTGTCTATTTTTTTAAAGAGCTAATGTCATTGATTATTATTATATTGATAATTGATCATTATATTTTTAGTCTCAATCCCATTTATTTTCATTCTGATCTTTCTTCCTTCATTTAACTAACTTTGAGGTTTGTTTCTTCCTGTTTTTCTAGTTCCTTTATGTGTAAAGTTAGATTGTTTATTTGAGATTTTTCTTGTTTCTTGAGGTAGGCCTATATTGCTATAAACTTCCCTCTTAGAACTGCTTTTGCTGCATCCCATAGATTTTGGTATATTATATTTTCATTTCCATCTGTCTCAAGGCATTTTCTGATTTCTCCTTTGATTTCTTCATTGACACTTTGATTGTTTAGTAGCATGTTGTTTAACCTCACATATTATGATTTTCCAGTTTCCTTTGATGTGAATGATTTCCAATTTCATACCATTGTGGTCTGAAAATATGTTTGATATGATTTCAATATTCTTATTATTGAGACTTATTTTCTGATCTAACTAACATGTGATCTATCCTGAAGGATATTTCATGGTTACTTAAGAATGTGTATTCTGCTCCTTTGGTATAGAATGTTCTGTATAGATCTATTAAGTCCATCTGATTATTGTCTCATTTAAGGTCTATGTTTCCTTACTGATTTTCTGTCTAGATAATCTATCTATTTATGTAACAGGGAAGGGTCTTCCTACGCTGCCATCTTGAACCACCCTCCCCAGTTATGTTTTGACCTTCAATATTATTTTCATAAATATATGACATTATCTACTTTCCCTCTTCTCTAAATCCTGTTTTATGTTGAGGCAGATGTGCATATGCATATGTAATACATTTTGGACTAAGTTTCCTTGATAGTATTTTTTTCTTACAGCTCAATAACCTTATACTGCTCTATTTTATAGGAAGCAGAAAATTTTATGAGTTCAGTTTAGTTTGTATTCCAAACCAGTAAGTGAAATTGTGAATTTGCTGCATTTTCTTACAAATAAGCAATTTATGGCTTGAATGAACTCTTTGAGTGATTACAGTCTTCAGCAGGAAGACATGGTATTTAATATCTTTAAAAATAAACATACCTCTAGTAAATTTAGGGAACCATAGGATGAATAACATGAGAATATTCGTGCTGCAAAAGGACAAAGTAAATTTGCATTTACACAGGAATAATTTCTACAGAAGAATGGACCAGTTGTGGTGATATTATTACTAATGACAGTATCCTGTGTTACCCAGGTACCTCCCTGAAAAAATAAGTGCACATTCTACCCAATTAATGGGAATTCTGAAATATGTGATGACAGCATGAGTAAACTCTGCTTTCAACTCTCTGTGAGAAAAGCATTATTTAAATACAGCATCACAATTTAATGTTCAAATAGAGACTAATTCCTCATTTTCTTTTTGAACATAGTAACCAGTCCTGTTTTTACTTTCTAATCATTAAGAGATATATGATTTTGGTGACCCATTGCATAATTTGTATCTTGATGCATGAGTTTAAAGAGAAACTTAAATACCACAACCTATCTATATTTTTTAGCCTTTTATTTCTTTTCTAATTGTAAGTGATGCATTTAGCCTTTAGACATGAATTTAATATAATATCTCTTAGGTTAAAAACGTGTTTCTCTGTTTATTTAAAATATATTGGTTATTTTCTATAGTCTCAATGCAACTACAAACTGCTATTGCTTTAATATAAATTTTATAAAGTAGTTAAAATGCTTCAGAAGATTCCGTAATTTTTAGTAATTTAAATTTAGTCCAGGATTCTGAAAGCCTCTACATTACTATTTTATAAATTATCAAAGAACTACAATGATTAAAAAATTCTATAATGGAATCTCCATTGACGGGATTATTTAAGTGAAATTTACTGGATGATATTGTTATTCCTAAATTAATGTTGGTGGAGATGTAGCTGATATATTGGCAATCATAAAAATTATGTAATTTACATGTTTTTGAGTTACTTGTTACATGATGCTATCAAATGTCTAAATAATTCAGTATATGGCAGAAGTATGAATTAATTCATTTCTCTTTTTTTACCAGTTGGAGTACTTTAAATGTTTTAGCTTAAATGTATGTACAGCCATAAAGATAGGTCAAGAAAAAGTTGTTTTTTCCATGCAATAATTTTGAAGCACTGATGAATTTAGATATCAGATTATTTAATTGCAGTATAACACCACCCTCCTCATATACCTGCACATTATTTATCTATCCACTCTAACAATATTTATGATTCTTGGTAACAGACACATTGTCACTTTATTTTTTAATTGTGGCCATTTTAAATCTAGAAACACATTACAATTAAACCCAACCTGGCATTTGTTAATGTAGATGGTTTTCTTTTCCTTCTACAGCAATAGACCTTCAGAGAACATAGGCAATCCAGGGTTCTACACTTGTCTCAACTGTGTGTGTGAGTTTTGTTTCTTGTTGTTGCTGTTGTTGTTGTTGTTGTTGTTGTTGTTGTTATTGTTGTTGTTGATGCTTTTCTTGTTTTTTTTTGTTTTGTTTTGTTTTGTTTTGTTTTCTTTTTTGTCCTACAAAAGAGTCTCTCATTTTAGCCTTGTCAGCTTTATTGGCAGTTTACTACCTTTAGAAATGGCTGAAAAGCACTCAAGATTCTGGTGCATGGATTCCTCTCACTAGTCCAGAATGGTATTAGGAACATGGAGAGGCAAGTAAAAAGATAAACAATATTCTGAATCAAGGAGAAAATCACTTAGCATTGGGGAGAGGTGTGGTTCAAGGAAAATTAAGCTGGAAACCTTAAAGCAGTGTGATAGTAGTAAAAACAATGTCTTCCTCAACCACCATTGTTTTTGTGAGGGCCCTAAAATATTACTCTCATTTTTGTAATAACCACCCTGTCCTTCATAATTTAGCTCTCAAAAAGAAAAGAAAAAAACAAGAAAAGAGGAAAAGAAAAGAAATGTGATCAACCACTCTTTGAAAGGCATTGTGGTAATAAATTTAAACTTACTAACAATAATACTTGATACAAGCCCTCAAGGAACTATTCATTACAATTATGTAAAGGAGATTCAGAATACACGAAGAGAAATGTAATAATTAAGACATATTTATGAAGTTAAAGATGAGCACTGTAGCAGTAAGTCGTGTCTATTTTAGGTTTCTAGCATTATTTGTGCTTGATCTCACTAACCTGTAATATAGTTAATATTTGAAGTACTTGGACACTGTAAAATGATTTCTACCTACTACAGTCTTTTGTGTAGCTGAGAAAATATATACCATCAATAAAAGTAGAGTCTTAATTTATCTAATGTTAAAATAGATATAAAACTTAATTAACTTGAAGCCTATTGATATCATCTAGCAAATTTTGTGAGTTAGCATGAAGGGAAATTATGATGTAAGGACTGTAATGAGTGCTCATATTTGTCAATAATCCAAAAAAAAATCACTCAACTTAGTACTGACAATGTAGAACTCAACAAATGGTAACAGACACATGTGACTCTCCTTGCACTATTGTGCTCATGAAGCTGATTGATTCATATGACTTGAAATCTTTCTTCTTTAGAGATAGCTTTATGCCATTCCCCAGTTTTATATTTTACCTGAGTACCTTAGGATCACCTAACAGTCAAATGGTCATCTTCCATAATTCAAATTTTATGCTGAGATGACCATTACTAATTACTCAGCCTGAAAAGGATAAATTATTTTTATTTCCCACACCCTAATACACAATAAGGCATCATCTCTCATTCAGTGAATCTATGAATTACTTTGTCTTCCTCACTGCCAAAGACTTCTGTCATCATCTATAAGCCTACTTTAATGACTTAGTCCTGACTCCAACTTTTCCCATCCAATTCATCTATCATCCTTTTCTTATACACATTTTTTTTTTAATTTTAGAATAGTTTTCTCATATCACACCCTTTTAAAAAAGTATTTTCTCTAAGACATTACTTGACTCATGTCAATTATTTAATGTATATTTGTTTGTTTATTTTAGAGAGAGAGAGGGAGAGAGCATGAGCAAGGGAGAGGGGCACAGGGAGAGAGGGGAGACAGAGAGTGAGAGAGAGAGAGTGAGAGAGAGAGAGAGAGAGAGAGAGAGAGAGAGAGAGAGAGAGAATATTAAGCAGGCTCCACACTCTGTGAGGACATGACATGGGGCTCAATCTCATAACCCTGAGATCATGACCTGAGCCTAAATCAAGAGTCAGATGCTCAACCAACTGAGCTACGCAGGTGCCCCAACTCATGTCAATCTTTGAATTAATTTTTTTCAATACATTACAAAGTATTTTTTTAATATGCATATATTTTTAATTTTCCTTATTTACCTTTCCAATCTTATCTCTCTCTATATACTACTCTGAAGTTTATTATATCAAAATTGATATTCATACTTTTGTCAGTATATACTGAGAAACAGTACATACTTGTCTTTGTGGGTTTTATCATGTCATTCTTCTAGCCTAAAATAAATTCTTCCCTGTTTTTTTTTTTTACATCTCCTTTTCTAACAGAGCAGAAAAACTCATCATTGATATCACCTAGACCACCAGCATCATGGCAAGCTCATTACTGTTTTCACTTATGCTTAGCATAGGCACATCTATATGGATCATTTTGGTTTATTTAATGCACATAATCTGTTTCTTTTTGTTCATTTTTCTGCTCGGATTTTGAGAGAAGGAACCATGTGTCTCTTGAAATTGTGTTCCTAGGGTTTAAACGCTGTGCCCCATAATATGTAGACAGTGAAAGTGGTTTTACATTAGGGATGACTATTGAAAATGAATACAGGACAGTCATCTGGACTTAATCATTGAGCATTCTGTAAATTATAAAACTCTGTAATTTACTCTGAAAATATCTGGATAATATTTTTCTCTTCTTAAGGATATGTGGGTGTACACTCTATTTAGATTAGGTATACTTTAAGGTAAACATTAAGCACAGCCTTCCATGTATGAAAGCCTGGTATTTTAATCATATTCCTTTACTGAAATATTCTGTAATTCTGGCTAAGTCATAAAACTGTTTAAACACTGCCAGTAGTAAGCTATAGATAATAACACTACACTTCCTTGCTAGCTGAAGAAAAAAAATGAGAAGAAATGTGTAATGTCCTAAATTTGTCAAAAGATAGCATACTCTGAATACATTTTTAAAAAACTATAACTATGGTTAACATTTATTTTTTCAAAACTAAATTTACTAACATAAAAGTATTTATATAAATGATGTCAACATATTACTCAATATGTTATAGCTCATTTTGTTATTTTAAAAATGTTAAATTAATTCATGTGGCTTATGAGTTTACATTTTCTATGAAAAAAATCTGCTCAAAAATGCTGCCAATATATTTTTTTATTGAATTCAGATTTGTTTATAAATTTTGACATGAATACTTATTATCAAATGCAGTAACTGCAGATGGCAACTTACATGAAAAAGCAGCAGAGTAAAGTAAAAGAATTAATGGTGGGCTGTAGAATTTAGTACACATATGAGATACACACCTTTAAAAGGTTTCAATTCAATTCCTATTTTATTATGGATAGGAATTAATAACTGGAGAAAAAACAGTTCTGCTTACTAATACAATTCCCAAAATTTAATGAACGTCTACTGCACATATGGTATACTTATCAATATTTCAGGGTATCCAAAGCTGGATAGAACATCAATAGCAATCATGGTAAGCCCAGGAGTGGAAAGTTCAGACTGATATAATAGAACTGAAACAACACATTCTTATTTAGAAGATTATATGAGGACTTTCCTCACTGTATCTCTCCGTCCTGACTTTTTGCTTAACTTCTTTTCAGAATTAAGTATTTATTAATATGGTCTTCAATTTCAAAATTGATACTTTTTTTCTAAATTGGACCTATTCTGAATGCCATTTATCTCTTTAACTTTTTTCATCCTACCTGTCAGGATTTCTCTGGTCCTGCCTGATGGGCCTATCAATGAAGTTGCTAGTTACATGTGTTACAAAACTGCAAAGCTATGCAACTGAACTGGTTGAAGTCAGACTTTCTACCTTCAAGGTTTTTCATATCCAGTGGGGAATCTGATAAATAAACAGATAACTGCAATGGAGCATGAAAAAGGTAATTTCTGAGTGTCGTGAGAGCCTATCAGGGGACTATTTTATAAGACATGGCCAAGATACACAAGGTTGAAGTAAAACACTGGGAACTAAGAAAACAAAAAAAAAAGAAAGAAAGAAAAGAAAAAGAAATGGTGTCTGGTAACTATAAATAAATATAGGCAACACTCATTTAACATTTACTATGTACACTGAGCACTATATGTTTTACATGGATTCATTTATAAAGATGTAAAGGACAGTTACAGACACTTAATAGGAGGCATAGTCAGGACCTCAACTTAAGACAATGTAACTACTGGCAATACGCTCTGAATTATTATATCACATTAGAAAATTGATGAGAATAAATTAATCTTGATTTCCCCCAAATTAAACATCTTGAAGACTAATATACAAACACATCAAATAACAAATATAGGAAATGTTTTCATTCCTTTCAAAAAACTTTGATATTGCCTGTTGCCTTTCTGTGGTACCCACAGCTTACCTATTGGATAATGGGACACTAGGTGAAAAGTATGTGAAGCATTTCTTGATACTTAGTGTACTTAGTAAAGTGAAAGTAATGAGGTCTGAACTAAGACAATGACAGAGAGAAGGTAAGAAATGAAACATATAAAAGACAGTAAGAATGATGAATCAGTAAGTCTTAAAGTCCTAAAATCAGAAGGTAAGTAAGGAGAGGTCATGGAACTTATGGCTTCATCAAGTGGATAGATTGTAAGTTTACAGTATATGAAGAAAAAAAAATAAGGTTGAGAAGAGTTTGGATGCATTCATTCTTTCAGCAAATATTTGCAAATAGAATGTATTTCCGTCATTGTGTATAACTCTGGACTTGTAATTAACCAGAAAAAAATTGTTTTTAACTCCATGAAAACTATATTAAACTTTGAGAAAATATATACAAGAAGATTTAGAAATAGATGCAATTACAACTTAGGATAAATGTAAAGACAGAGTTTAATAAGAAAGTATGAATTTGAGTGGCAGGATATTTAAATCTGTGCTTAAAAAGGATATATTAGAAGAATGATATTTTTCATAGTCCCAAAATTTGAGAAGTCAGTCAGTCAAGTCAACTGTCATGTCAAGAGCCCTTCCAGTCATGTGGGAGTAAAACCCAGAAGTGAAAAGCCTAAAGTAGGTGAAAGAAGGGTTCATTTATCTTTGTTCAGAAATGTTTTATGATTTTTTTCAGTGTAGAGGACCTGAAAACATTTGAGTATATATTAAATAATTCCTTTATCACTTTTTAAAAAATCTCCTTTCCCTGCCTGCTAACATAAGGTATTAATAGTAGTCAACCTTATATCTGAGTATTTTTGGTACAATATATTGAAGGAGAATGCAACTCAGGTAAAAGAAGACTGATCATTACTAAATATGGATAAAAAGACTATGTGTTTATTTTGGGGAAACTGTATTTTCATTTTATTTGGGATCACTACATGACATTATGCAGAAGCAGGATTTTGCTATTTTCTTTATTTGTAAGTAAAATTAGAAGTGATGGTTATGAATTTCAGATTGCCAAGAGGTGGACGGTATTGGCTTTGTTCTGTGCCTATACTCATAAACTTGAGCTCCATTTTCCAGAATGCCCGTCCCTATAGGCTTCTGGATTAAAGTTAGCTAAGTTGACTAAGGCCATAACACACTGAGGGTTAATATAGGGTACCAGATGCTATTGCAATTTGTACATGTTGTTGCTAATCTGCTGGCTCACTTTGTTGATGTGTAACAGCTGAGTCTGAAATTTTTTGGCTATTGTAAATAATGTTGCTATAAACAGAAGGGTGTGTATATCTTTCAGACTAGTGTTTTGTTTTGTTTGCTTCATATAAATATCCAAACGTTGAATGGCTGGATCATGTGGTACTTCTATTTTTAACTTTTTGAGGACACTCAGTATTGCTGTTCATAGTGGCTGTACCATTTTGCATTTCCACTTACAGTGAACCAAGTTTCCTTTTCTCTACATTACAATAACACATGTTATTTTCTGTATTTCTGATACTACCATTGTGATTGGCATGTGGAGATGCTTCATTGTGGTTTTGATTTGTATTTTCCTAATGATCAGTGATGTTGAGTGTCTTTCCATGTACCTCTTGGCCATCTTTATGTCTTCTTTGGAGACATGTCTATTCAGGTCCTCTGCTCATTTTAAATTAGATTGCTTATTTTCTGATATTTAGTTGTATGTGTTTTTATATATTTTAGATATAAACATCTTATTGGTTATATTATTTGCAAATATCTTCTCCCATTAAATACATTGTCTTTTGTTTTGTTAATGGCTTCTGTCATGTTATACAAAAGTTTTTGTTTTTGTTTTTGTTTTCAGTTTGATGTAGTCCCATTTGCTTATTTTTGCTTTTATTGCCTCACCTGAGGAGACAGATCCAAAAACTATTGCTGAAACCAATATCTAAGAGCTTACTGTCTATGTTTCCTGCTAGTAATGTCATGGTTTATGGCCTCACATGTAAGTCTTTAATCTATTTTGAGTTTTTTTTGTATATGGTGTAAGAAAATGGTCTAGTTTCATTCTTTTTCATGCAGTTGTCCGATTTTCCCAACACCATTTGTTGAAGAGACTGTTTTTCACATTTCATGCTATGGCCTACTTTCTTGAAGATTAATTTGCATATAAGCATGGTTTATTTCTGGACTGTATTCTGTTCCATTGCTATATGCATCTGATTTTGTGTCAGTACCATACTGTTTTGATTACTGTAACTTTGTTGGAAATCAGGGAGCATGATACCTCCAGCTTTGCTCTCCTTTCTCAAGATTTCTTTGGCTATTTGGGGTTATTTTTTTTTAAGTTTATTCATTTTGAGAGAGAGAGAGCAAGGAAACAAGGGAGGGGCAGAGAGAGAAGGAGAGAGAGAACCCCAAGAGGGCTCTGCACTAAGAGTGCAGAACCCGATACGAGGCTCAAACTCGTAAACTGTGAGATCATGACCTGAGCTGAAATCAAGAGTCAGAAGCTTAACCGACAAAGCCACCCAGGCACCCCTATTTGGAGTCTTTTTTAGTTCCATACAAACTTTGGGATTATTTCTTCCAGTTCTGTGAAAAACACCAATAGTGTTTCGATATAAATTACATTGAACCTGTAGATTGCTTTGGGTCATTTTTTGTATTTATTTTGGCTTCATTTTTCATATATTTTCTAGCTTCTACAGGTAGAAACTTAGGTCATTGATCTTACACCTTAGTCCATTTTGTATATAGTCATTGTTTGAAGTAAAACACTTCCTTTAAGCTCTGCTTTAGCTGCATACTATAATTTTGATATATTTAATTTTTGATATTATTATTGACTTTAAAACATTTCATGCTTTCCATTGTGCTTGGGTAATTATCCCCAGGTCAAGGGCTGTGACGATATGGGTTTTACCTCATAAGTGCTATTCTCTCAGGAATCATTGTCTTACCCTGTTAGATGTTCAAAGTCTAAAAACAGAGCCCCATATGCATTTTATTCAAGATTATAGCTGTTTATGACACCATGAATAGTTTTTTTACTAGTTATCCTATCATATGAGAAAGGATTAATCCCCTGATGAATGACTTTTCACCATGAAGAAAAAAAGTATTCATAGGGCAATTTGAAAAGACAGAAGAGGCACTTTTGGCAAGTTGAGAGAATAAACAAGCAGTGAAACTTCTGCAAGATAGTTTTCAGATATATAGAGTATAAAGCTTTTTCTATTGATTTTGAAAATAGCAAGCAGTATCTTGTGATAGGTGGCTTTATTGTGCTGAGGTATGTTTCCTCTATACCCAGTTTTTTTTAGTTTCTAGCAATTTTGATCCTTGTTTTTAAAAATGCAATATAGAAAGGCAGTTTGAGGACATCAGAGAAAATTTGAATGTATTAAAACTATTAAATTATATTAAATATTAATTCTATTAAAATATTATGGAATTCTTGTTAACTTTTTAGACATTGGTATGTTGCTGAATTTTTAGGTAATGAATATGGAAAAAATGAGTGACAAGTCTATCTGTAAGCTACTTTCAAAGTGATTCACATATACGTGTACATGTGTACATATGTGTATGTATATGTGTATATAAATCAGCTGTGGAATAATGCTAACACATTTTTATGCAAGATGGAGGACAAATGAGCACTGGTTGTAATTTTGTGTACATTATAAAAAAATTAATAAAATATTGGGAAAAGCCATCATGAAAAATCTAAGACTTCAATTTTGTTTCTAATAATGACTAATCTATCTCACTGCCTACTATAGTGTCTGAAACACAGTAGGTTCTCAGTAAATATTCAATGAACAAAAAATAATTACTAAATCAATTAATAGTTATTTGCTCATATGGCTGGAAGAGTAAATTATTATGAAAATAAATTGTTTTCACCACCTAAAATTATTTAATAAGCCAAAATTTTAAGATATAAGGATATTTGCTACACATATAAAATTTATGAGTATTTTTATTATAAATTTCACTGTTGATTATTGTTACAATAACAGCTGCTTTATTTCCATCATATCATTTGGTCTCTACAAAAATTTGTAATATATTTAGATTCATTCCTTACATTTGAAGAAACTAAGGTAAAGAAAGATTAAATGACTTATGTTAATGCCCCTTAACTAATAAATGGCAAATCTAAGGCTTGATCAAAACAATTTTTACCTTGTTGATATGGACCTTTTTATCACATCATGTTGCTTCTTTCTAATGTCTCTGGCTATTTAGCAAACCAGGTAAATGCAACTCTCAAACTTGACTTGAAACTTACAGAAAAAAAAAATGTCTTATTTACTCTTGATAGGGGAAATGTGTTTGAGTATTTAAGATACAAATCATTATTTAGTTGGACTCCTAAGTTACCAGTAATCATTTTTAACAGAGTCTACCATTACTTTTCCCTTTTGTCTCATGTGACTGAACAATAATTGAGTTTGCTAAAGCTTAGAAATACTGTATCACTGTAAGGGGGCGCCTCTCATTCTACTTTGCCTGAAGTCGCCACTCCTTGCCTGAAGTTAAAGGAGTTTTTATTGTTGTTGTTCTTGTTCTATCACATGTAAATTTTACTTTTGACCCATTGGAGTTTAAGGAAATTAATAGCACTTACAGGGAAACTATTATAAGTGGACCACCAACACTATAATTATTCATTTTAAATTGGTAATGAAAAATAATGTAATTCTCCAACAATTCTTATATACATGTTGTATTACATGATATAGATTCAAGAATTGTAACTAAAAGAAAAAACAATATAGAACATCTTAAAAATGAAAAAGTCTCCTCTCACCAGTGAGCATGACTTGTGGATTTACAGCAATAAGAATTTCAGTGTATTATAGTGCAGATTTTTTTTCTTCTGTGGACAGAGAACTGTATTTTATAGAACAGTGAATAAATTCATTTTCCATTGACACATTCATAGTTAAATGACAACTGCAAATGCTTTTTTCATGAGTTACTTTGTCATCAGCTTTTATACCCATCACTCCGCGAAGGGTAACACCTCAACAATGTCTACTCAAAGTTAAAGGAGTCAGACTACATCACAAGCTTAAAGGGAGCTTAGATATACTAATCCCACTACTTAAAGACCATCTAAAGGACCTTGAAATACCAAGGAGATTGGAAGTGTAACTATACATTTAAATGTGGGTATACATTTTTCCTGTCTTTTATAATTTCTCAAAATGTATGATGTAATGAGTGGTATAAAATTAGGTAATGAGTGAAGGATGTCATTCTAATGAATGGTAGCATAAATAAAACAATGGATATATCATATTGCTTCTATTTCCTAACCATTTATGCTATAGAAAAGTCTGTATACATTTCCTAATCATTTATGCTATAGAAAAGTCTGTATACAAATATAGTTTATATGAAACAAGAGCCCAGGGTTTCACATAATTATGTCATTATTAACTCACACTGATTCCTAAACTAAATAGGGCCCTTGTTACTTATTCCCATACAATTTTGTACGTCTTCATAGTTCATGAATATCAACTGTTAATAAATTATATTTGTTAATTTCTAAATGTGTATTTATATCTCCCTAGACTATTCAGCTCTATGTGGGTAGAGACTGTGAATGGGTTATTCACAGATCTCAATGTTCAACAGAGGGCTTAAAACAAATTGAAAGCTTGGTAAATGTTTGTTGAATGAATGAACAAGTGAATACATGAATCTACAGAAATCACACTCAATAAGAAAAAGAGAAAATAATTTTAGGGAAAATAACTAAAATTATGAATGCTTTTTTATGCCAAAATATTTTCCATTTATAATAAATTAAAATCTATTTTCCCCTTCATCTCATAAAAATGTTCAAAAGTAACAGATCTCTTCCAACTGGATATTCTTTTATTGGGAGCTGGCAAAATACACTCTGCTATGTTTGTATACAAAGTTTATTGGAAAAGAACTGTGCCCATGTGTTTACTTATTATCTACAGCTACTTTCAATGGTAGCTGCAACAGAACCTGTCTTTCCCTCAAAATCAGGAATATTTATTATATGATCTCTTACAAAAAAAGTTTTTTGACCCTTATAGTAATGCTAGCTACCTGCTGAGATAATATTTAAAAGCTAAGTTTTGCCAAACTCTCCCAGGTTCTTCCTAAGAACTATGAATTATTTAATTTTACTATTAGGTCTTTTGGAATAAACACTATTCCTAAATAACTTTCTCAATGCAGTGTTCTATATGTTAATTCATTAGGCTAATATCATAATTCTAAGCAATTTGTTAAAAGGTGTGAATCATTTGCAAGAAACTATCATTTTACTTGACTTACTTAGTTATAAAAATAACAAAACTGGAAAAAGTGACAATTACATGCATAAAGATGTTTGTTATAATAACACTAATAACCATCATATATTAAAGTATGCAGTGCATACAGCTATGATGCATTTACTTAATCAAATATTGTGTAATGAAAAATATGAAAATCACATAACCAACTGGGTGACAACGTTGAATAACCTCATAACTGAAGGGAGGAAGACAATAAATACCTATACTAACTATGCATGCTGAGGGACGAGAATGGAAAACGTATTATAGGATGATGGATAGTTTTTTTCTCATTGGCATTTAGTGTTTTTACTTGCCATTCTGTTTTGTTCTAATATAGTTATATTTTTTTTTCCTATGGATCAAAATATACAACTTTATGTTAATGTACCTCTAAAAGGTGATATGAAAGGAAATGAAATCTACACAAACTTATTCTTATGGTGGAGCTTGAAAACTACCTGGGTATGAATTATTGGAAGATCTCAAACACAATAAAAAATCACAGAATATTAGGGCTGAAAGAGAGTTGATCCCATTCATATTATAGAAGAAAAAAATTAAAACATAAATATGGTCAAGTAACCACATGAAAATGTATTACTTATTAGTAGCTAAATTTGAACTTATATCTGAAGTTTCTTACACCCTAATCAGGTGTTCTTAAATCTAACACTATTCGCTATTGTTCTTATTTTAGAAAATACATATAGTAGAGGGAAAATGTTTCATAACTTCTTATATAATCTTACTGATAATGTAGAAGAAACTTTTTTCGGTTTCTAAGTTTAATAGAAGAATGTGCATGCTCTTGGTTTTATATAAATTATTTAAAAAATAAGCACAGAGATTTACTCATATAAGCAAAATAAAACCATATGACCTTTTTATTTCAATTTCCATATATGACTTTCAGTTGTTTTGGCTTTGGAAGACACACATAACCTTTCAATACCTCATTTCTCCATCTACAAAACAGAAAAGAACACTTGCTCCCAAAGGACTGTATTCAAGAATGTACAGTCATATGCTATGCAATACTATCAAAACTTAATCATTTGGGGTGCCTGGAGAGCTCAGTCGGTTAATGTGTTCCACTCTTTGATTTCGGCTTGGGTCATGATCTCATGGTTTGTGAATCGGAGACCTGAGTTGGGCTTTGTGCTGACAGTGTGGCAGAGTCAGCTTGGGATTCTCTCTTTCTCCCTCTCTCTCCGCCCCTCCCCCACCTGTGCTTTCTTTTTCTCTCTCTCTCAAAATAAACAAATAAACTTAAGAAAAATCTCAATCATTTAAATGCTTCTAAACTTTTAATTCTTTACGGCACTAACACTGAATTAGATTCCTTGAAATGAAGAATTAAGATATTGTAAAGATAAAATTTAAATATCTTATATTTTAAACATAGTCATATTTATGACTTTAATAACTCTATATTAAATATAATGAATATAGGGTACATTTAAATTTTAAATTAGTACTATTTTTGATGTCCTACATATGTATTTATTCATAATATTCATTGATCCAAAAACAGTTTAGGACAGTTTGCAAGAACATGTGCACAAAAAGGAAAAACAAAAACAAAAACAAAAACATAATGTATGAAGTAAGGTAAAGGGAAAATAGAAGCCAGAAATGACATTAGAACAAAAAATATGGCAAAGAGTAATGGATCATAAATTTGGTTCTAAGTTCATGAATAGCCACTGCAAAGTAGGAAATAGTTCGGTTACATAAGCTAAAAATAAGCAGTTGTTAACAAATACAATCGTTCCTTGTGTGGATACCAGAATGATTCTTGTGAAAAATCTAATAGAAATGGTAGTCTCAATAAGCATCATTAAAATAAATATAACAAATAGTCACAAAAGGTTAATTCTTAATCAACTCCTAAGTGTAAGCCATGGTTTAATGGAAGATGCCAAAAAAGTAGATCTGATTCTAATCTTTATGACAATCTGAATTATCTATAGAGATATTTTAGACTGTCCGGAATCACAGATACTTAATTAGAAAATTGATATTGTTGGGCCACCTGGGTGGCTCAGTCATTTGAGCCTCTGTCTCTTGGTTTCCACTCAGGTCCTAATTTCATAGTTCCTGAGTTCCAACCCTGAGTCAGGCTCTGCGATGAATGTGCAGAGCCTGGCTGGGATTTTCTCTCCCTATCTCTATGCCTTTCCCCTCCTCATACTCCCTCCCTCACGCTCTCTCAAAATAAATACATAAACTAAAAAAAAAAAAAAAAAAGAAAGAAAACCAAAAAACCAAAAAACCTATATTGTTTCTCTTACTTGAAATTTCTATTGTACAAAGTGGCAGTAAATTTGAGATTGTATTCTGACAGATTCTTGAAGTTCAGATAATATCAGTTGCTAATAAATATTATTACTATGTGCCTTGAAAATGAACTAAACTGACAAAGACTTTGGCATTCTCTTACAAAATTGATCCAATGAGGGCTTGTGACTTAATCGAAGTTCACATCAACTTCTCTGAGAAGTGAATGGGTGAAATAGTCACAGGAAATCATAAGTTTATCTTGAAGAATTTTTTGTAACTTTTGTTTTTAACATAAAAAAATTGTTTTTAAAATTAAAAAAATAGATGACAGCACTCATTTCACACAAAAATTATATGTGTAAATACATTAATAAAATCTCTCTTGGAAAAATAAAACTTTCTAATTATTCCAGAAGGTTGTCTGGTTGTAAATGTATGTGTGGTCACAGAAAAAAATTGTTATGCAGAATTATTGGCTATTAGCAATTAAAACTTGTAGTATGTATAGGGTAGGTTGGGGAAAGGATATCATAAAACTTATGTTCAGGCAAATGAATGAATCAATACATTGTGCTTTAAATTTACAACTTTTACTCACCAAAGATTTTTTTAAAAAAACCGTAACAGAGTTCACAAAATGAAAATCACCTTTCCTGAGCCTAACTATATCAGAGAAAATTTTTGTCTACTTATTGTTAGGATTTCTTAATATTGCAAGGATTCATGTTGTTGAAATTTCTCCAGTATTTAGCAGAAAAATATATTACTCAAAACCTAGAGAGACAGGTTTGTAAAATACCTCAAGGTTAGGAAAAGGATTCAGAGAGTAAAAATATCTCTCTCATAAATTAATAAGTTTTGTCCCTGATTTGAAAGCTCAAGTAAAAAATACATATGACTGAAGACAATGTATAAAAAAGTGAGATTACCTAAGTGCACAATGTTTTTCAGATCTAAAAATATCATCAATGCAATAAAAGTTTCATTTTGCAGATTCAAATTGCTGTGCCTACCTATTTGCAAACTCCTTCAGGTTAAAATTCAAAAAGAGTGACTCTGAATGGAAACTTAATGTGTGCTGAGTAGATTCCATTATTGAGAACATAATTACCATATACAGTGCCTTGCCCAGCTAATAATGCAAGCAAACTAAGTGGCAGGGCTGTGGTGAGAGGTGGTCTCCGTTTTAATGACTACCTGCAAGAGGTTTCATAAATCTCCACTGAAATAAAAGACTAACTCCTGGAAGAAAGTGCCATTAAAGTTGGAAAGTGCTGGCAGAACTGATTATAAATGGATTGAACCAGAATATTCATGCACATCCCCTTTCAGTATTTTTTTTCCTTGATATTTAGAAAGATAGCTATTATATTATTTGGCCCATAACTCAGAAAGATGCAGATTCAATTGTCATTTTACATTAGGTATACCCATTATCTATACATCTTTAGCTCTATCAGTCTGTACATCTGTATTATATATTAAATCTATATATATTATTCTATATTATGCTACTATAGCTATATTATTCTATATTTAATTATATCAATATTTTATATATCTATATTGATAAATTGATATAAAGATGGATATATATACATATATATATATCACTACATAATATATAATATGCCTTATTCCTATATACATGTATATGTATCCATTTTGTGATTTTTCTCCCCGGTATATAAACAGATGACACTTTATGCATTGTTGAATAATTATCATTTTTTCATTTAATATATTCTTTAGAATGATGACAGGCATATGTATAATCCTTGCCCCAGAAATGAATATACATATTCAAATTCTAGGAAAAATTATGTTCATGAATTTATAGATGCAGATGTCTGGTAATTAAGGTGCTGTAATTGCCTTACAATTAATTATCCATTTAATAACAGAGAAGACTTCAACTTTTTGTCACAAATAACATAGCAATTTTCTATGGATACTATATCTTTAGATCTCCTGAATGGACTTTTCTACCAAAGATCCATGCAGGAAACAGAAACCACTGTAGGCAGTTTTAAACATGAAGAAATTTCATACAGGAAATTATGTGGTTACCAAAGCATTGCCAGGGCTGAAGGAACAGTTCCTAAGCTGGGGTGTCCCAGAATAACTCCCCGAGCTACAGAACTGATCTACTCCTAGAGCACTAACTCTGAGGTCACAAATGAAAATATGCCAGAAACAAGAACCTTTGCCTTTTGCCAACACAGCCCAACACTCAGGAAGCTGGAAAATGTATTCCTGGGGCTGCTGTCCTGGAATGAGACACCAGATTAAGGCACTGCACCCCTCTGCTTGTTAACAAGGAAGAAAGCCAGGGTTTGGACCCTGCAACATTATTGTTGGGAACCCTCGCTTCTCCTGAGTAATAACAGTCAAAAGCCACAAAAGGAGTAGTTTCTGCTTAATTCTTGCCTTTCACATATCACTACAACTACACAGCATTCAAATGGTGGAATCTAATTTGCATTCAGAATCTTAGCTAAAAGAGTCTGGGAAATGTAGGTTTTCAATTTCAACCTTACAGTAAATGAAGGTTTACATTAAGATATTAGATTGAAAGCCTAATATGATTTACCTATAACCAGTATAATCTTTGCATAGGGAATAAAATAGATCCTAAATATAATGTAATAGGATACTATATTAATATTTACCCCATAAAAACATATATATTCCCAACCTTACAGGGTTCTGTCAGGAAGAACAATTATCCCAGTGTGTGTGTGAGGGGGGACATTTAAAAAAGAAGTTGGGGGCACCTGGGTGGCTGGGTTTGCTAAGCATCTGGTTCTTGATTTCGGGTCCAGTCATCATCTTGGTTTTCATGAGTTTGAGCCCCACGTAGGGCTCTGTGGCACTAACCACACAGAGCCTGCTTGGGAATGTCTCTCTCTCGCCTTCTTACTCTGTCTCTCCCTGCTTGTCCTCTGTTTCTCTCAAAATAAATAAATAAACTTAAAAAAAAAGAAATTGAGTAAATCTGGCAAAGAGAAGTTAAAACAGGGACGGTGAATCCTAAAGGACTGTTGAGAGTTTGATAGAGACAAATACTCAATACTCAATACTCATGTATTTTGAGACCAGCAGCAATTGGTCATGTGAAAATGAAAAGTCAAACTGAGACCACTCATTATTAAGATCATTTCCCAAAGTCCACCTTTTTAAACTTGGAAGGTAGTGACATTCATGGAGGTATGGGGAGCATATTTTTATTAGATATGTACTATATGATAATAATGGTAATAATGATAATATTTTTTCTGCTGCTGCTATAGCAATTTATCACAATTCAGTGGCTCAACATCAAATGCATCTACTGTCTTACAGTTTTTGTAAGTTAGAAGTCAAACACTGCAGATGAAGGTGAAATCAGGGCTATGTTCCTTTCTGGAGGTTTCTAACATCTAGAGAATTCCAGAATTATTTGGTGTCATTCATGTGTTGTTGTTTTTTTTTAACGTTTAATTATGTGTATGAGAGAGAGAGAGAGAGAGAGAGAGAGAGAGAGAGAGAATTGGTGTGGAAGGAGCAGAGAGAGAAGGAGACACAGAACTCCAAGCAAGCTACAGGCTCTGAGCTGTCACCACAGAGTTCACCCTGGGGCCCCATCTCAAGAACAGTGACATAATGACTTAAGCCAAAGTTGGAAGCTTAACCTACTAGGCCACCCAGGTACCCCAGCATTCATCTGTCTTTAAAGCCAACAATTTTACATTTCTCTGTGACTGTTTTTTTCTACAGTCTCATCTCTGTCTATTCTGCCTCTCTCTTCCACTTTGTGTGATAACATTGGTTTCACCTATAAAATCAAGGATAATGTCCCCATCATAAAGCCCATACACATAATCTCATTTATAAAGTCCTTTGCCAAGTAAAGAAACATAATCACAAGTTCTGGAAATTAATAAATGCACATTTTTCGGTTCCTGTTATTCTACCACATCTGCTGAGAGTAAGAATAACAATGATAAAATTTCCTATGCAGAGAAAATTTCAGCTGTGATATCTTAACTTTCATATTACATGTTTTATATATATATACATATTATATATGTATATACATATGTATACATATTGTATATGTATATATATATGATTAAAGAGACACATTTTAATAGATCTTTTGGAAATATCTGAAAGTTCATATCCTATTTGGTTGTTTTGCACCAAATATATGCAGTTTAGACCGATCTAGTTGGAATTCAGAAAAAGCAAGTTTACTTCATAGAAATAACTGCATGTGAAAATAATCTTTAATTTCAAAATGATTTTATCAATATAAGATTATACATTTTATAATCTTATCTGAAAGTCATTTTAGAAAATATCTGAGCACCTAAATTGTTTTTTTAACATGCAACTGTAGATTAAACCTAACACTTGGATCTATTACTTACTACCTACGTTATAAAATGTCATATTTAGAAATATGCCTATTATCTATGTCAGTATTATTGTGTCCATTTGAGGATAATTATTTAGTTAAAACCAACCTGAAAGTGATTTCAATTTGGAAGAAATGAATACAAGAGGTACAATGTGCAGTTTAGAGGTTATATTTTTTGGAGTAAAAAAAAAAAAGGCTTTACTGTTGACAGAAACATAACATGGGAATGTGAAGGAAGAGATTAAACAGGTACATGGAATAAGGCCTGCTTAGTATGTGTAAACTGATAAAATACAGATGTGTGACCAAAAAAAAGAAAAGAAAAATAGTTATGGATACAAAGTATCCACACACAGTGTGTAATTCTCAGAGGACGGGAAGTATATGTATCTATTCATATTTCTGTCAAAACAGATTAAGAATAGCACCACTGCCATGAATAGAGGTTCCACAGTCCTTACCAGCCTATAGGGTACCATTAACAGAAATAATTTATATTTCTCAGGCTCTTTCTGCATGGCCTGATGTAGAACATCAGCCTTCCTTCTGGTCCCTGCTCTTTCCACCTAAATTTCTTGGATTTCCCAAGTTGTCTCACCGGTGAAATAAGTCCAGACGATAGCATTCTCTGCCTGCTACTGCCACTTTCGTTGGGTACTGTTACTTCTGTCACTCAGTGAGTTTCAGTTCACAGCATAGAAGCCCTCCAGAGACACTTCTGCCTGCTGAACATGCAGTTTCTTTCAGTGGACGCTACTCCATTCATAGTCTCCCAGTCCACACCATGGATGCATCAGAAGTACCCATAAGCTCTTTGGTACAACACATGACAGAGTGAGCATCTTACTATTTCTTCAGAGTCAGAATATGTTCATAACCTACCAAATTGTTGTTCTCAGGTCCTGAAATGTAGCATTTTGTGGAAACACATTTCTCTATTTGCTAATGGCGGTCTTCCCTTTCTTTGGATTTAGAGGGAAGATGTCCAAATGACAAATCTCTTCAAATTCATGTTTCCTCTTTTCCCTTTGTGTATTCAGACATTCTTTTTTTTTCCTTTTTTTCTTCTTGTAAGTTCTCTTATGAGAGCCTCAAACCTCCACAGAAATGGACTTCTGCTTATCCTTCCCCACCAACTTGCCAGCTAGGCACGGACTCTTCTTTGTGAAAAAGACAAAGCTTATATGTGAACTGAAAGCAACATGTATTCATAATATGTATGACCTTTAATATTAGATTTGTTTTAGGGTACTGGAATTTTCAAGCAGCACAGAAATGTAAAAAAAAATAGTAAGTAAACCCCATTGATCTGAAACTGAAATACACTACTAAATATCAAGTTGATCTCACTAGTGCTGGGGAAACTTTTAATCCAATCATATAAAAATGATAAATCTCCTTTACCCAAGTTTGGAGGTGTAAATATCTGCAACATGGTTCTAGGATATATTGGGTATATCGATGTCTGAAAGAGGAAAGAACAAATTCTAAACTTAGCCTCACTTCAACCAGACTTGAGACATGTGCTGTTTTGTGATCATCCTGTATTCTGCAGAATCTGTGGACCTATTCCCAGAGAAGTACTATAGTGTAGGGATTTTGTGGAATTCATTTATCTCTGTGAAACATTCCTGCAATGACATTTCCCACCTGACAATCCAGTCTCTCTGCTGAAGAAAATGTTCTATTCATTTAAATTGAATACAAATTTTCTCTTGCACATGAATTTAAAAATATCAAGACTTAGGGCTGACATCACCTCTCTATTCTCATAGGAGGGGGATATATTTTGAAAATAACTGAAAAGTTGATTATCTGTTTAATCTTAACATTTGACATACTAAATTTATGTGTAGTTATATACAGATATGTGAAAAGTTATATCGGTGGTGTAAAAAGTTATATCAGATATTGAGAAAAAATAAAAGTTATCCTAAATATCCCAGAACCTAACACCAAATTTTATGTATAGTAAGGTAACTTGAAAAAAGTTTTTGTTGAGGGGAGCCTGGTTGGCTCAGTTGGTTAAGTGGCCAACTCTTGATTTCAGCTCAGGTCATGATCTCATGGTAAGATCAAGCCCCTCTTGGGTTCCATGCTGATAGCACAGAGGCTGCTTGGGATTCTCTCTTGCTCTCTCCCTGCCCCTCCCCTACTGGTGTGCACTCACTTTCTCTCAAAATAAATAAAACTAAAAAAAAAAAAAAAAGTTTTGTTTATATGTGTTGCTTTCTCTTTAAATGTTTTTCAGTACTTTTGTTAACATGTAACTTTAGTATGTTTACAGGCCAGGCCAGAAACCATTATTCACTTAAAATATAGTTAAATTGTTAAACTTTTATTGAAAATTAACAGGAAATGTTTGCTATTAACATTCTATATTTTATAATGTCTTATATATTTTCACTTAATGGTACTCTAAAGCTTTAAAAAAAAGGCAAATTTAACTCATGAATGTGGTGAAAGTAGATACAGATTAAAGGATCTTACCAATAAATCCTATCGCAATCTCTACATAATACAAAAAAATAAATCTCAGTTGCAGTGAAACTCATTTGTCAGTATGCCTCATTTCAATATGAAATTATTTTACTGCTTTATTTGGAGAGTTTATCAAGAATGAAGAATAGGTCAAACTGAACCCAAGTTCCATCAACATTTTGAAATAGGAAAACAGGGAAAACAATGGAAGAATCTGTATGAAACAAAACAAATACAAAAAAGAAAAAAAAAAAAAAAAGAAAAAGCTGCAAGTGTAGGCCAAGTATATATGTTCTATATGCAATCTATAAGGCAATTATTTTTCCCACTTTGATCCATGGTTAATATGGAGTACTAGGTCATTCTATCATGACTGCAGAAAATAAAGGGAAATGTTATTTTTATACCTGCTTATCTAAAAATATATTCTTTTTTAACATATATTCAGGCATAACATCCATGTTCTTTGTTATTTCTCTTATGTTTTAGCTCTTTACATGGTGATATTATCAGCCTAGCCTTGGTAATTGTTAAAATAGACATCAAGTCAGTGCATAGCTTTGAAAGGTATGTAGGTGATTAGGTACAAAGTCATGGCAAATATAACATCTCTAGTATGTTCTGATGACATTTAGCTAACAAGAAAATTCAATGAAAATAAGAAATATAATACTAGATATATATTTATATCTAAATAGATATTTTAGCATTAATCCTTTTTATGAAAAAGTAAAGTAGATGTGGAAGAGAGAATATCCATACTGAAGCGTGAAAAAATCCAACATTTCAGCCAAAGAACTAGGACTTCTCACAGAACAACTGTGAAAAACCTATTCATTTCTAAATGTTGGGACATTACTTGAAGTTTATCCATTATCTCCCTTTATTCTTTTTATTATCTGCCTTCTGGTGCGCATTGTTTCTGATTAGAAATGAGCTGTAATCTTACTGGGGTTTACTTGTACCTGATGAATCCTGAATGAGACCTTTCAGTCTTGATAATTTCATGATTTTTCTTTTTCTCTCAACTTCATTTTGGTGTGTCTAGGGCTGAATCTCTTTGAGTCTAACTCACTGAGGTTTTCAGATGTGTAGATGACTTTTTTGTTATCAAATTTGGGGAGTTTTTGGCCATTATTTCTTCAAAGATATCATCTGCCCCCTTTTCTCTCTTTGTTTCCTTCTGGAAACAAGCATCCCAGTTTCATAGTTTCTCCTGAGTATCTGAGCCTCTATTCTGTTTTTCTTTACTTTTTCTTGTTTCTTTTTTTCCTTTCTTTCTTTTCTTTTTTTACCAAACTGAATTAGGTCTAATGATCTGGTTTCAAGATTGTTAATTCTTTCTTTCTTTTGGACTGAATCTTGTACTGAACCTCTCTAGTGAATTTTTTTTTTTATCATAGTTATTGTGCTTCTCCACTCCATTATTTCTATTTTCCTTTTCTTTTTTAAACTTTCTGTCTCTTTATTTATGTTTTGTATTTGATGGGGCATTGTCAGGTATGCTCTAATTCTTTAAACATAGTTTCCTTTGATTATTTGAACATATATATGGTAGCTGTTTTAAAGTTTTAATAACTGTACAGTTTTGAGTAACTATATGCTCTTATTCTTATGATTCACTGTTTTTGTTTTTTTTTTCCTATGTATGACCACACTCTCCTGTTTCTCTGCATGTAGTTATTTTGTTGGTGGTATTGATGATAACCAGATATTTTAGATAATATAATATAGCAACACTGGATTCAGATTTCCCCTTCCCAAAATTGTTCTTTGTTTTTTATTTGTTTAGTGACTTTTCTGAATGAATTCTGCAGAAATCATGTACTTTACAATGTACAGTCATTAATGTTTTTGCTCATTGAATTCCTTTTTTTTTTTTTTTAATGTTTAGAGTAGCTGCCTTGACTGGCTAGTGGTTAGTCGGTAACTGGTCAGTAGTTGGACTTAAACACTTTGAGCCAGCAAGTCTTGGGTTTGAAGCATGCATTTATATTTCAGACAGTTTACAAGTGTGACCCAGCTTTTACTTTCTGCTTGTGCAGGATTTCATATTCAGCTAAGGATAAGTATATAACGAGGACACTTTTCAGTGTTGCTGAATAGTACGGAGTCTTTTGAACATTCAGATGGCTATGCTGTTGGCCTTCCCCAATTACTGCTGATATTCCTATTACTTTCAGTAATGACTCTGAGCATGAGACTTTTCCTTGGAGTTCTATATCAGAAAAGTCAGCTCTTTCTGGTGGCAGTGAAGCTGCTGGTCGTTTTGGCTACTGTCACAGAATCGGTAGAGTGTGATAGGGCATGGGAAGATTTTTGTGTAAAAATGCTGTAGACACCCATTGCTCTGAGCAAGGTTTAGTAGTTTTTCTTGAATAACTGGGTTTTTTTTAATTTATTTATTGTATAGATTAATTTCCAGAGTTGTGAACTGGTGGATTTTGATGTTTGTCCAGATTTCATCATTCCTTTTTGGTAAGAGGATTTGCTGGCTCCCCACATCACCATTCAAACACTTTCTATCACATCTATTTGCTTTTAAGTACTAGAAAACTTTATCGCATATTATATCTTTATGTCTTCACATCTCTTTTAAAAAATTGTTTAAATTAGAATACTTGTTCATTTTAAAACATTTTTAAGTTTATTTATTTATTTTGAGAGAGACGGAGAGAGCATGAAGGGGGGAGGGTCAGAGTGAGAGGGAGAGAGAGAATCTAAAGCAGGTTCTGTGCTGGCAGCACACAACCTGATTTGGGGCTTGAACTCATGAAACCTCATGACCATGACCTGAGCCAAAACCAAGAGTCGCCACTTAACTGACCGAGCCACCCAGATGCCCCATATTTGTCAATTTTAAATTAAAATGTGTAGACTTTTCACATCAAGGCACTTTATGATTAACATTGCAAGCACATCTATTTTGTTGTTTGCTTTGTTAATCTCATATACATATCTTTGCTATATAGATGCTTTTCATTTTATGTAGTCAGGTATTTAGTGACTGGTTAATGGATATTTAATTTTGTGATATTCTTCTTTACATTAATATCAACAATATGTCTAACTCACATTATCCTATTTTTAACTGAAACTTAAAAATATATATATCCATAATCTTGCTAGACTATCTTTTTAATGTATGACATGTAGTGAAAATTTATTCTATTGTTAAATGCCCAGTCAGTGGTACCATTATTTATTGATAATTTGAACTTATTCTAATGACATAAAATGACCTTTTTGGTCATTTTAAAAACTGGGTCTCTTTTCTTTTACATTAATTTTTTTCCTCCATTCCTCATAGTATTTTAAGACACATCACTACACTTCACTAATTCTTTAAGATTTCTCATCTTAAAGACCTCAGAAACATATACAAAATAAATTTATTTCAATAATTCAGCCATCGTATATACATTGCAGCTTGCTCTCTTCAGTGCATATCTTTCCACATCGATAAATATATAATGATATGATTTTAATCGCTGCATAGTGCTACATTGAATGAATTGTGATAATTCAGTCAACTGTTTCCTTCTGTCAGAAATTTAGGTTGTTTTTCAAAATTTCATTCATACAAATATCAGCGTATCAATTTTTTTTATTAAAAAAAAGTGGACACTCTTCCAGTCATCTCCTTGTCCATTTAACATAATTATCCTTTTACTTCTAAAATGTTTGAGACGTGTGGCTTTTGTAAAATTTATTTATAGGTAGTCATACCTAAAATACCCATAATTGTATCTCATTTGCTATTCCAATGTTATCAAAGTGACTAAAAATGTCACAATGTAGAGTGATAATGGTTATAGCAGTCAGACATGTTTTGTTTATGAATTTTATGGAATTGATCAAATATTGCTTGATTATGGATTGATTACACTTTGGTGATTAATTTTACTAAATACACAAAGAAAATGTAGTTCTATTCTTAAGTCAAAGAGTATTTTTGTCAAGAACATCACACTTCTTTTTAAGTGTATTTATTTATTTATTTTGAGAGAGAGAGAGAGAGGCACAGGGAGAGAAGGAGAGAGAGAATCCCAAGCAGGTTTTACACTGTCAGTGCAGAGCTGGAAGCAGGGCCTGAACCCACAAACTGTGAAATCATGACCTGAGTCAAAGTCAGACGTTAACTGACTGAGCCACCCAGGAGCCCCAAGCATGTTATGCTCTTAATGATTAGTGTCTATTGGAATGGTAATTTCCTTTCTCTTCCTCTGTTACCTATTTATCACCCTAAATATGATGTTGAATTTGAAATGATATAATTATTTACATTCAAACATTTTAAGTCACTTTGTATGGATATTCCAAGTATGAATAAGTTTGCCTGTATTTGTGTTTGTGCATGTTGGAGTGCATTCAGTTGTGCAGTTTCTGATGTTTTTAAAGTTTGTTACTGCTATTATGTTAGCTATATGAATGGGTCTAGTACAAGAGGCTTATTATACTCTTTAACAATGCTTGACTGCTTTAAAACTGATTACACTGCATATTTTTGGAAGATGATTTCTGCCATTTTTCCCATAAGAAGTTATCTACCCTTTTGTGAGTCAATGTTAATTAGATATGCTTATGAAAGCATGTATTTTGTAATCTTTCAATTTTATAGATTTAAATTGTATCTTATATTCACTATTTTTAAAAATATAACATTGTTAGTGTGTATTTCTATTCATGTTATTTATGCTGTGTTTTTACATTTACTTTACTCTTTCCAAATGCTTGTATATTTGGTTGGTATTAAAAACAACTCTTCTAAGTTATTTTGTGATGCTACTCATTTTATATATTTGAAACTTAATTTGTTATATTATAGGACATTCATCAATTTTATTCTTAATGATGAGAATTGTGACAGTGATGTTTCACCCATTAAAATTAAGTCTATCATATTCATACTTAATTTCTCATTATTTAGCACTTATGTAGGACACAGCGATGACTTAAAAAATAGTTTAATCATGTATATATTTGGTCATTGGAAAACCAGGTGGGAAAATAATTGGAAGAATTTATAATGATAAGGATATTGGAAACTGATCTGGAAGTGGGGAGGACTATGTCTGTGAAAAGCATTTAAATGCTGAAATGTTTTTGTTTAATATCATATATGTGAATGTTTATGGTTAAAAGCATTAGTGTTTTGCAAAAAAATAAAAAGATTTTGCAAGATAAAAAGTAAATAATGTTTTCAAACTCTGAAAATTCAAAGCATTACCTCACTTATTCCTTAATATGTTTCTGCTGTTCTTTACTGCAAATTTTAATTGACATAATTGGATTTTAGAAGCAGATAATTAATTTTACATTCTGTGTATCCTTGCTCAATATTTTTTTTTAGTTTATTTGCTTGTAACCATATTAAATAAAGGACATTTAAACACTTTTACTTTATTGATTTCATTTATTATTCTACTTCTTTCCTGTTGTTTAGTTATTGATTTTGATTATCCTTTGTTTATCAAGATTGCTTTTTAAATTCCTTTTGGCTTTTCAAATGTTGTTATTCTGACTCATTACATGTCTGAGACTATTTTTTTTTGTTCTCAACAAAGACACCAATTCTGTGTCAGGTATGAAATTCCAAACAAATTTTTGCCTTTAAAATTGTGTACATATTTTGGCAAGGACTTTCACATATGTACTACAGCAAAATTTGATGTGTGATATTTTTCTTAGAGTTCCATTTATCGTGTACATATGTGTGACTAGGGAGGACTGTATTACTCATGTATATGGTTATATAACAGGGGTTGGGGAAATATCTTCAGTGGAAAGCAGAAACTGTATACTCTCTCCCAGTTATACTAAAGTTCACTGTAAGGTAAATCAGAAATCAACGCCAGCTGGGACGCCTGGGTGACTCAGTGGGTTAAGCGTCTGATTCTTGATTTCAGCTTAAGTCGTGATCTCATGGTTTGTGAGTTTGAGCTCTGGATTGGGCCCTGCATTGATAGCATGGAGCCTGCTTGGGATTCTCTTTCTCCACCCCCCTGCCCCTCCCCCACTTGCTCTCTCTTAAAATAAATAAAAATAAACTAACTAAATAAATACATAAATAAAATAATACCAAGTTTCCTTAGTTTGAGTGGCAGGAAGAATTTGAAGATGGTTTCCGTGATTTTAGCTGCTGGTTTTCACATCTTTATTCCATCCCATTTCATACCAGCTCTCAACCATGTTTATTTCTGTTTTTTGGGTTGTTTCTTTGTTTTAGTATGCTATTGCTCAGCTTTTTTGGGAGGGGACATTTTTCTGTTTATGCAGCTTATCTCTCTGGCAGTCTAAACATTTATCATGCAAGTTATCAGCTCTGTGCCTGGGCCCAAGAGTTTCTCAAACCTTCCCCATCCCCATGCATTGTGTATCTTGTGATTCTATATTTCCTTGGATTATATGCATAAATGCTAGCCATATTCTACTTATGACACTGCCATTCTATGGGAGTTGGTGTCTCTGAATGAATGTATTGGAAGCAGCAAGTGCAATTTGACAGGTTATATAATTCAATAATTAATAGGGCAAATCTTTCTTAATTTTCTAGATGATGTACTTCATACAATTTTGAAACATGAGGCATCTATTTGGGGTAAAATTAAGGACACTTCATTTGCTTTTAGGCAGGAATGTTGATTTGTTTCAGATTTATGGATCATCTACTAATTATACTATTCAATTTGCTTTTTAAAATCTAGTTTTCATTTGAAAATTTTCCAGATATAGTTAATATATGTCGATTTATTTTATTAATGCATTCAAAAACAATGAAAGTGTCCCTCCTATGTACAAAAACTTGATATCTGGATAAGATTAATACACTCATGAAAGCCCTTCTGGCTTGGCTTCTGTGCGAAGGCCCTGCCTACTGCCAGTATCAGGAGCCTTATCTGCAATGTGTGGCTGGGAGACCCCGGTGCTTAACTAGTAAGAGGTTTTGCTCCCTTCACCACTGCTGCCCCAGCTGAGAAAAAGTGGAAACAAAGAAAGGTCATCTGAGGAGTCCCCTGATGACATGGGTTTTGGTCTTTTTTTAATAAATCCCTTCTGTAAGATGTTCAATGAAAAGCTGAAACTTAAAAAAAATAAATAAGTTGAATGAGGCTTGAAGAAGTAGAGGGTGAGTGATAACATCTAGTTATAGCAAAGACTCTTTACAAAAGCTTAATGATATAAGAGAATAGGATCTATTCATATTATTACAGTTAAAGGGCACATAAGGGAAAGACTAGAAAGACAGGGAACATATTGTAAAACTCAAATAGATTTACATGTTCTGTATATATCGTAAATGCATTACATATATGTAAAATAAGATTTTAGGATTTATAAAGAAGTCATTCATATAATTTATTTAGTTCCTGACTCCTGGTAAATACATTGAACAGTTCAATAAATCCTAATGACATCCTATTTAGTGACCAGGCAGAGAAAAAAATTAAGTTAGTTTGGCTGAAAATTAACCAAAAAGGGATATAACTTATTAGATGAGTCAGCATTTATATGTGTGTGTGGTACATGAACGTGTTTGTGTTTGTGTACATATATATGTGTGGTTCACACATGTATGTACATATGCCATGTATGTATCTCTATATATGTATCTTTATGTATATTTGCATATAGACACTTACATATAAATACGTATAATTATGCATATATGTATACATATAATACAAATACACATATATCTAAATAAATATACATGTATAAATAAATTTTAGTGGACTCTTTCACCAGTGATCATGTATCGCTCACACCAATGATCATGGATAGTTGTTCTTCTGGAAACACGTTACAAATAAAAATTATCAGTTCCCACCCACATCTGATCTACTAAATCAGAAACTGTAAGGATTGGTCCAATTATCTTTTAATAAGGCTTCCAACTGATAATATGCATACTAATTTTAAGAACTACGGATCTCAAAATAGCATTTGTAGTATATTTTTTATATAAGTGAAATATTGATAAAATCTTTCAAATGTGTTTTCAAAAGAGGACAAAATTAAGTATTTCAAGATTATGTCTCTTGCCATTTCTAGATGAGGGACACTGGAATGTGAGAGTACATCTGTCTTTCTATTAAAAACAAAAACCAAGAACTAAATTCACTCTAAAATGATCAATGACTTGTGTTTATTTGTGTATTCTAGATTTTTTTAAAAAAAGCAGAAAAACAAGGCAGGTAGAAAGTGGCAAAAGTATCTTTGCAAAAATTTTTTATTTTTGTTTCAAAAGTAGAGAAGTTATTTCCTAAGGACTTATGTAAGATAGAAAGTTAAATGTTAGCATGAATAAAATAGAAAACTAGGATTCTGATATTTACCATCAGTGGCATCAATATATTATTTTTGGACATATATCCTATAAAGCAAATTATAATACTGTTTAAAGAATATTAGTAAATATACGCTATGAACCCATAATCTGTCTCAAGACACAAAACTGTAGAGTCATTAAAGACCCATATGCCCCTCCTGATCTGCTTTTCTTTTCCTGAGCATAGTCTTTTTTATATTATAGAAAGTGGATTTTATTATTTTTGAAAACAGATTTTAAAAACACATGTTCCAAATGTTTGCTGCTAATATACAAAAATTTAACTGATTTTCATATATTGATATTGTATTCTACAACCTTGCTACATTTATTTTTAAGGTAAATTGTATTTGGAGAAAATTATAAATTCATATGCAATTATAGGAAATAATTCAGAGAGCTTCCCTGTATGCTTTATCCAGTTTCCCCAATGGTTCCATTTTGTAAAACTGTGTTAAAATATCACAACAGTATACTGACATTGATAGAGCCAAGATACACTTACATCTCCACAAGGATTCTTCATGTTGTGCTTGCCGCCCCCCGCCCCAAGTATCCTACCCCCATTTCCTTAATCCCTAGACATCACTAATTGCTTCTCCATTTTTATAATTTTGTCATTTCAACAATGTTATATTAATGGAATCATACAGTATTTAATCTTTACAGATTTCTTCTCTCAACATAAAGTTATCCAAGTTGCCGTCCATCACAATGGTTTGTTCCCTTTTATTGCTGAATAGCATGTCATGGTATGGATGTTCCAAGATTTGCTTAATCATTCACCTTTTGAAAGACATCTGAACGTGTTCCCATTTTTTGCTTATTAGGAATAAATCTGCTTTGCCTATTTGTGTACAGCTTTTGTGAACATATGTTTCCACTTATCTGGATAAATGCCCAAGAATGCAAATACTGTGACATATGGCAGTTTCAGGTGCAGTTTATAAAAAAACTGCCAAAATATTTTCCAGAGTCATTGTACCATTTTACATTCCCACCAGCAATGTATGAGTGATTCAGTTTCTCTATATTTTTACCAGAATTTTCTATTGTTACTTTCTCCCCCTATTTAAAAAAAAAATAGCTATTTGGTTTTCTATAGAATGTTATTTCATTGTGGTTTTGTTTCGAATTTCTCTAGTGATTAATAATGTTGAACATTTTCTCAAATGCTTATTTACCATCTTCAGTGAAAAGTCTTCTCACGCATTTTTTTCTATTTCCTAATTGGATAGGTTTTGTTTATTGTTTAATTTTACTGTTGATTTGTGGGGAGTTTTATATATATTCTGGCTTCTACTCCTTTGTCAGGTATGTTATTTGCAAGCAAGTTTTCAAATTTGTAAGTTTTTTTTGAGTCTATTCATAGAGCAAAAATGTTTTAATTTTAATGAAGTTCAAATTGCAATTGTTTCATTTTTTGGATTGTTCTTTTGGTGTCAAGACTAAGAACTCTTTGTGTAATTCTAGATTCTGATTATTTTCTCCTTTTTTCCCCCTAAATATTTTATTTTTTTACATGTTGTATTCAAGTCACTAATCCATTGAGTGACTATTTCTATAATATGTAATTTTTAAGGTCAACATTTATTTTTTTTTGTCTTTGTATGTCCAATTTCTTTAGTATCATTTATTGAGAGGATCATCCTTGACCACTTAATTGCATTTGCACCTTAATAAAAAATCAGATGGATATATATATATATATATATACACATATATATATACATATATACACACACATATATATATACATATATACATATGTATATATGTATATATATATGTATATATATATACACACACACACATATACACACACATATATATATACACATGTGTGTATATATATATACTTTTTATTTTTATTCTACTCTATTAGTATATAATATGTGTGTATAAAATATGAGATATATCTATCATATTGCCTTATGAAATACCATACTGTCCTCATTGTTGTAGCTTCATAGTGAATCTAAATATATTAGTGTGAATTCTCTAGCTTTATTCTTACTCAAATCTGTTTGGAATATTATAGGTTCTTTGTCTACTGACATATATTTTAGAAACAGTTGTCAATTTAAATTAAATAGCCGCTAGAATCTTGATAGGGTCTGTGTAGAATCTATAAATCTACTTATCCCCTTGGGGAGGATTGGCTCTTCAACAACATTGAGCATTTTAGTCCAGACACATGATATATGTGTGTATGTATGTATGTATGTATGTATGTATATATGTATGTGTGAATGTACGTCTATTTATTTAGATCTTGTTTTGTTTCTTTTAATGATATTTGGTAACTTTCACACATATTTTGCGAATGTTGTCCTTGATATTTCTTGGGTTTTGGTGCTATTAAAATTAGCATTTTAAATTTCTGTTTCCAGTTGTCCATTAAAAGTACAGAGAAACAAAACTGATTTTGTATGTTGAACATTTCCCATGTGATCTTGATTAATTAACTTATTAGTGTATCATTTTTTACTGATTCTTTAGGATTTTCAATAGTCATGATCTTGTCATATAAGAGTAATTCCATTTTGACTTCTAGTCTGTTGGTCTGTAGGTTTTTATGTAATGTTATTTTGAAATTAGTTGAAACACTATGTTTGATAATTTATATTTCCATTTCAGTTTAAAATTTTTACCTTCTGTTTATTCATTAGTATGTGAAACATTTAGAAAGTTAAAACATATATCCGTACTTTTAGTTTTAATTTATATTTATGTATATGATTTATAAATAATATATTCAGTGTTAGATACGATTGCATTTTTAAAACTTGCTTGAAGCTTGCATCATAGTTTAATACTCATTCTTTTTTTAATGCTCAGTCTACGTTCTGAAAGACGTGCAATCTCCATTCACTTGTGCACTATGTCCATTATATTGAGCAGTTTAATGTGCTTGTAAGTTTGTGATATTGTTACTGTTTTTTTAAATTGATTTGATCTAGATATCTGTGGAAAAACTTACTTAAGTCTCTTATTTTGCGGAAGCATTGGTTATTTACCTTTCCTTTGGAGAAATGACAATTTTTGCTTTATTGCACTGAAACTTTTGGTGAATAAAATTAGTTTTCACATTCTAGTTAGTTGATAAAAGCTTTTAACAGTAAGTGGTGATGTATACTATTTCTAGCTGTGTTGAAATTCTCATGTTGTTAGTATAGATAGACCAGGTATCTTTACATCATTTCCTTCCACTCTTTCTTACAATATTTAAAATGTCTTATTTTGTTTGTGCATTCTATGTGTGTAACTTTCACTCTTTAATGTCTTTGGGGTAAAGTATTGTTTTTTCTCTCCCCTCATTCCATTTATTTCTTTCTACTAGCTTACCTAATGTATATTTATTTCTATTTTACAGGTTAGGCTAGAAATTTCCCTCTATTATATAATAAGTAAGCATACAAAATACAGACCTGTGAATGCTTAAAATCTGATGACCTTCTTTTCAAAGTTTTTGGCCTTTAAAAAAAATACATAGTTTGGAGCTTTGTTTAAATGTACTCATATCTTTGCTATTTTATGTAATCATTAATATTTCTTGCAGCTTAGACCTTCCATCATGGATTACTTTCCAATTATCTAAAGCATATTCTATATGTATTCCTTCAGTAAAATTCAGTTACTAGAAACATTACTCAATTTTTTTCCTAAAGTATTTTATTTGATCACAAATTCATACTGTTATCAAAGCTTGATTTTATTCAGATATCCATGCTAATGGCCATTTTCATCCAGAAATTTAATTTAATTTTGTTTTATTTTATTATATTTTTATATAATTATATATATATATATATATATATATATATATATATATATATATATATATATATATTGGCTGCTGCTGTGGGTGGTATTTTAGAAAGAATTTAGTTGATGTTCTTACTGTTCTTTGTAAATACTTGTTTGTTTGTTTTTTGTTTTGTTTTTGTTTGTTTGTTTTTGCCTAGGGTCTTTTAGAATACTTTTTTCTGTCTTAGGCACTCTATTAATTTACCTAAGTGTTCCTAGATATTAATTACCTTTTATTTCACCTGTCTAGTACATACTGTGTGTCTTCTATGTGTGGATTCATAGCTTTCATCGTATTTGGATAATTCTAGTCATTTTGTAATTAAATATTCCTTGTACTTTATGTTCTTTATATCTTCCTTGCATTTTATATATTCTTACTTTTCCCTCATTTTACTTTCTTTTCAGGTTTTGATTTCTAATGTTTTATGATACCTTCTAGATAATTTATTTAATTTAGTCTTATTTACCAATTGTCTCTTTAGTTATTACTTATCTTTTGTCTGATATATTCAATTCCAAATATTAATATAGATTCCAGTTTTAGAACTATTATTTGCCTTCTTCAAATCTGACTTAATGTTTTTTAACAAGAAACTAACATAAGAATTCTCTAGCACTAACATAAGAATTCTCACTAAGTGCCATATGTATATATCCAATGTGGTAGAATGTAGGTTTCTGTCAATTATACAGTTAGTTTTAAAGATAAAACAATTTACAGCTAACAGAGAAAAACAGGAAACATTTATATCCTTCCTCTATGTTTATAGATAAACGCATGTAAGTTGTACTTATTCTCAGAAATCTATATTTTCTAAAATCATTATTCTACAAAGTAAAAAAGAAAAAAAAAGTAGTTTGCTTCTAAAATTAAAGATAGACATTTTTTCTAATTTTTAGACAGCATTGGTTTAATGGCCAGAATGGTCACAATATAACTCTTTACCCCAGCTTTCAAAATAGAGAGCTAGCAAAATTAATGCAAAATAAGCAAATGAACAGTAAATACAGAAACGCAGTAAATGACAATTCTGTAGAGCCCTATGACTTTCTTCATAGAGACATGTGCTTTCACATTTTATATAAATGATTGCTACTTACTTGGTGGAGTCAAACCAATCCTAATTTTTGAAATTTTAGAGAATTTTAAATCATCCTGTGTGATACAGTAACAGTAATGGCCTCTATAGTGATACCAACTCATAGTATAATGAATCCTAAGTTGTTGTTGTTGTTGTTATTTTGAAACATTTAAGTATGGTTATGAACTATTTCACTGTATGGTCTCTAGAACAAATGAGTTTTGAATTTGAAATTTCATGATACCACATACTGGCTGAATGACCTCGAACATACATAAATAGACTTAAATTTCTCTTTGCTGCTGCTCTCTCTCTCTCCCATTTCCCCTATCTCGTTTCTCTCATTTCATATATTTAAAACATATATCTAAAGTTAATTTTATTCAATTGTTATAAAAATATATTATTTAACAACATAATGCCATTTACATTAGCACCCTCTCTAATGAAATACTTAGGGATTTATCCAACAAAATATGTGCAAGATCTATATGAGATAAAGTACAACACTGTGGTGAATGAAAAAAAAAGTCCTCTATAAATGGAGAAATACTCCATGTTCATGGATAAGAAGACACAGTATTGCCAAGTTGTCAGTTCTTATCAAACTGATCTATAGAGTCAGTGCAATCCCAATCCAAATCCCATGAAGATATTTTGTGGACATTGACAAACTGATTCTGAGGTTTATATGGAGAAGAAAAAAAAAAGAGCCTGACTAGCCAACACAGTATTGAAGGAGAAGAACAAAATTGGAGGACTTCGACACTGTCTGACTTCAAAACTTATTATAAAGCTACGATAATCAGGACAGTGTGGAATTAGCAACAATAAAAAATAGACAAAAAGGTCGATGGAACCAATAGAATGACCAGAAATAGGCCCACAAAATAGAGTCAACTGATCTTTTATAAAAGAGTAAAGATAATACCAGGGAGCAAAAATAATTTTTTTCTTTTTTTTTAAATGTCTATTTTTGAGAGAGTGAGAGAGACAGAGCATGAGCGGGGGAGGTGCAGAGAGCGAGGGAGACACAGAATCTGAAGCAGGCTCCAGGCTCCAAGCTGTCCCGCAGTGAGCACAGAACCTGATGCCTGGCTTGAAGCCATGAACTGTAAGATCATGACATGAGCTAAAGTTGGATGTTCAACTGACTGAGCCACCTAGGCGCACCAGCCCACTTTTATTTAAAGATTCAATGTAGGGGACACCTGGGTGGCTCAGTTGGTTAAGCATCTGACATCAGCTCAGGTTATGATCTTGTGGTTTGTGGGTTCAAGCCCCACATCAGGCTCTGTGCTGACAGCTCAGAGCCTGAAGCCTGCTTCACATTCTCTCTCTCTCTCTCTCTCTCTCTCTCTCTGCCCCTACCCTGCTCATACTCTGTCTCCTGTCTCTCTCAAAAATAAATAAACATTAAAAAAAAGAGTCAATGCACACCCAACAAAAAAATCTCACCATTGTATTTTTGAACAAGTTGATTCTAAAATTTACGTGGAAAGGCCAAAGTACTATAATAGTGAAATCAATTCTGAGAGAAAGAACAAAGTCAGAAGACTCACATTGCCTTGTTTTGAGAATTACCACGAAGATGCAGTAATCAGGACAGTGTGTTTTTGGGGAGAGGATAGATGGAGATGAATGCAATAGAATAGAGAGCCCAGGAATAGAGTCACATAAATACAGTCAATTGATTTTTGACAAAGATGCAAAGTTATTTCTGTGAAGACACATCTGATAAATAACTCATCCAAAATATATAAGAATTCTTAAAAATCATTAATAAGAAAATATCCATATTTTTTAAAACGGGCCAAAAAACACACACCTCGGTGAAAAAGGTATAAATATGGCAAATAAGCATATGAAAAGATGCTCCACATCATCTGTCGTCAGGAAAATGCAAATTAAAACAATAAAACGATAGCATTCCATACCTATTAGAATGGTTGAAATCCAAAACACTGACAACACCAAATGTTGGTCAGGATGTTGGCAAGAGGAACACTTGTTCATAGTTGGTGGGAATGGAAAATTGTACAGTCACTTTGGAAGACGTTTTGGTGCTTTCCTATAAAACTAAACATACTTTGTGCATATGTATAGCTATTTTGCTCCTTGGTATTTATCCAAAGGAGTTGAAAATGTATGTGCATACAAGAACGCACATGGGTGTATGTAGCAGCACCCAAACTTGGAAGCAATACAGATGTCTTTCACTAGAGGACTGTATAAATATATTATGGTCCAGCCAGACAACGGAATATTATTCAGTAATAAAAAGAAATGAGGATTCAAGACATAACAAAACATGAGGGAAATTTAAGTGCATATTAAGTAAGTAAAAGAAGTCAATCTGAAAGGATAAATAATATATAATTCCAACTATATGACATTCTGGAAAAGGCAAAACTATGAAGATCCTAAAAAGATCAGTAGTATCTAAGGGTTGGTGGGGTGGAAGATGGGGAGGTTGTAGGAAGGATGATTTTTAGGACTGTAAAAACACTCTGTATGATACAATAATGATAGATACATGTTATTTTATACATGTGTCCAAACCCATAGAAGATACAACAGTGAAACCCTAAAGTAAACTGTGAATTTGGAAGATTATGATGTGTCAATGCAAGTTCATCAATTGTGAAAAATGTACCAATCTGGTGGCAGATGTTAACAATAGGGAAGACTATGCAGGGGTGGTGGTTGATAGTAAAAGGAAAATCTTTGTACCTCCCTCTCAATTTTACCGTAAACCTAAAACCGCTCTAAAACAATAAAGTCTTGGTTTGAAAAGTCCGTTTTAGTAAGGTGATGATACAATATAAAACAAAATAATTGGGATAGGAAATTTGTCCGAGATAGTAAAATATAAATAAAGTGAGTTAGTTTACATTTATTAACTTTTTAATCACAAGGCTTTAATATTGTCTACATACCTTAAGCAATGTATATATTTAAAACACAAAGTATATTGGTTTTAAGCATTTTGTATTTTGGAAAAATACTTTTGTGTGTCTAAATGCACTAATTTCTCATGTTCTATATATTTTAATAACTAAAGTATTTTACAAGTCTCTTATTATATTCAAACTAAAAATAATTTGGAAAGCTGAAGAACAATAAGGTAAGTTAATCTTACATCTGATTTTACTTATTTGAGTAATAAAGCTAGAACTTTCACAACTACGTTGCCTCAGGGTACGAATGAAAAATTAGTCTTTAATTAAAGTAAGCATAAGACAAAATTACATTATAAAATTGTGTATATTAAAATACTGACTTAAAATTTAGTGCAGGTTTGAAGTGCTTTCTATTCTCTCTCACTCCTTTACTCTTTATGAGTTGTGGAAATGATGTGTTTCACTAAAGAGTAGATTGCAGAAAATATTGCTATTCTGATTCTAAAGGAATCGGCAAACTTGATTCAAAAATAGTTTACCACTGGAACTATCCAAAATGACGAAACGGAAGAATTCCCCTCAGAAAAACGCCCAGGAAATAAAAACAGCTAACGAACTGATCAAAAATGAATTAAACAATAAAAAAGAAAGTGAATTTAGAATAATAGTCATAAAATTAATCACTGGATATGAAAACAGTATAAAGGACAGCAGAGAATCTATTGCTACAGAGATCAAGAGACTAAGGAACAGCCAGGAGGAGCTAAAAAATACTATCAATGAGCTGCAAAATAAAATGAAGACAACTACAGCTCAGATTGAAGAGGCAGAGGAGAGAATAGGTGAACTAGAAGATAAAATTATGGAAAAAAAGAATCTGAGAAAAAGAGATATAAAAAAATCCAGGAGTATGAGGGGAAAATTAAGAGAACTAAGTGATGCACTAAAGAGAAATAATCTATGCATAATTGGTATTCCAGAGGAGGAAGAGAGAGGGAAAGGTGCTGAAGGTGTACTTGAAGAAATAATAGCTGAGAACTTCCTGGATCTGGAGAAGGAAAAAGGCACTGAAATCCAAGAGGCAGAGAGAACTCCCTTCAGATGTAACTTGAATCGATCTTCGGCACGACATATCATAGTGAAACTGGCAAAATACAAGGATAAAGAGAAAATTCTGAAAGCAGCTAGAGATAAACGTGCTCTAACATATAAAGGGAGACCTATAAGACTCGTGACCAATCTCTCTACTAAAACTTGGAAGGCCAGAATGGAATGGCAGGAGATCTTCAATGTGATGAACAGAAAAAATATGCAGCCGAGAATGCTTTATCCAGCAAGTCTGTCATTTAGAATAGAAGGAGAGATAAAGGTCTTCCCAAACAAACAAAAACTGAAGGAATTCATCACCACTAAACCAGCCCTACAAGAGATCCTAAGGGGGATCCTGTGAGACAAAGTACCAGAGACATCGCTACAAGCATGAAACCTATGGACATCACAAAGACTCAAAACCCATATCTTTCTATAATAACACTGAATGTAAATGGACTAAATGCCAACCAAATACCAACCAAATGGACTAAATACCAACCAAAACATAGGGTATCAGAATGGATAAAAAAAACAAGACCCATCTATTTGCTGTCTACAAGAGACTCATTTTAGACCTGAGGACACCTTCAGAATGAGAGTGAGGGGATGGGGAGAGTGAGGGGATATTTATCATGCTACTGGAAGTCAAAAGACAGCTGGAGTAGCCATACTTATATCAGACAAACTAGACTTTAAATTAAAGGCTGTAACAAGAGACAAAGAAGGGCATTATATAATAATCACAGGGTCTATCCATCAGGAAGAGCTAACAATTATAAATGTCTATGCATCGAATACGGGAGCCCTCAAATATATAAAACAATTACTCACAAACATAAGCAACCTTATTGATAAGAATGTGGTCATTGCAGGGGACTTTAACACCCCACTTACAGAAATGGATAGATCATCTAGACACACGGTCAATAAAGAAACAAGGGCCCTGAATGATACATTGGATCAGATGGACTTGACAGATATATTTAGAACTCTGCATCCCAAAGCAACAGACTATACTTTCTTCTCGAGTGCACATGGAACATTCTCCAAGATAGATCACATACTGGGTCACAAAACAGCCCTTCATAAGTATACAAGTATTGAAATCATACCATGCATACTTTCAGACCACAATGCTATGAAGCTTGAAATCAACCACAGGAAAAAGTCTGGAAAACCTCCAAAAGCATGGAGGTAAAAGAACAACCTACTAAAGAATGAGTGGGTCAACCAGGTAATTAGAGAAGAAATTTAAAAATATATGGAAACAAATGAAAATGAAAATACAACAACCTAAACGCTTTGGGATGCAGTGAAGGCAGTCCTGAGAGGAAAATACATTGCCATCCAGGCCTATCTCAAGAAACAAGAAAAATCCCAAGTACAAAATCTAATAGCACACCTAAAGGAACTAGAAGCAGAACAGCAAAGACAGCCTAAACCCAGCAGAAGAAGAGAAACAATAAAGATCAGAACAGAAATAAACAATATAGAATCTAAAACACTGTAGAGCAGATAAATGAAACCAAGAGTTGGTTTTTTGAAAAAATAAACAAAATTGATAAACCTCTAGCCAGGCTTCTCAAAAAGAAAAGGGAGATGACCCAAATAGATAAAATCATGAATGAAAATGGAATTATTACAACCAATCCCTCAGAGATACAAGCAATTATCAGGGAATACAAAGAAAACTTATTTGCCAACAAACTGGCCACCCTGGAAGAAATGGCCAAATTCCTAAACACCCAAACGCTTCCAAAACTCAATCAGGAGGAAATAGAAAGCTTGAATAGACCCATAACCAGCAAAGAAATTGAATAAGTTATCAAAAATCTCCCAACAAATAAGAGTCCAGGACCAGATGGCTTCCCAGGGGAGTTCTACCAGATGTTTAAAGCAGAGATAATACCTATCCTTCTCAAGCTATTCCAAAAAACAGAAAGGTAAGGAAAACTTCCAGACTCATTCTATGAAGCCAGTATTACTTTGAATCCTAAACCAGACAGAGACCCAGTAAAAAAAGAGAACTACAGGCCAATATCCCTGATGAATATAGATGCAAAAATTCTCAATAAGATACTAGCAAATCGAATTCAACAGCATATAAAAAGAATTATTCACCACGATCAAGTGGGATTCATTCCTGGGATGCAGGGCTGGTTCAACATTCGCAAATCAATCAATGTGATACATCACATTAATAAAAGAAAAGATAAGAACCATATGATCCTGTCAAATGATGCAGAAAAGCCTTTGACAAAATTCAGCAACGTTTCTTAATAAAAACCCTCGAGAAAGTCAGGATAGAAGGAACATACTTAAAGATCATAAAAGCCATTTATGAAAATCCCACAGCTAACATCATCCTCAATGGGAAAAACAGCTTTTTCCCTGAGATCAGGAACACGACAGGGATGCCCACTCTCACCGCTGTTGTTTAACATAATGTTGGAAGTTCTAGCATCAGCAATCAGACAACAAAAGGAAATCAAAGGCATCCAAATTGGCAAAGATGAAGTCAAGCTTTCGCTTTTTGCAGATGACATGATACTATACATGGAAAATCCGATAGACTCCACCAAAAGTCTGCTAGAACTGATACATGAATTCAGCAAAGTTGCAGGATACAAAATCAGTGTACAGAAATCAGTTGCATTCTTATACATTAATAATGAAGCAACAGAAAGACAAATAAAGAAACTGATCCCATTCACAATTGCACCAAGAAGGAAAAAATACCCAGGATAAACCTAACCAAAGATTTAAAAGATCTGTATGCTGAAAACTATAGAAAGCTTATGAAGGTAATTGAAGAAGATATAAAGAAATGGAAAGACATTCCCTGCTCATGGATTGGAAGAATAAATATTGTCAAAATGTCAATACTACCCAAAGCTATCTACACATTCAATGCAATCCCAATCAAAATTGCAACAGCATTCTTCTTGAAGATAGAACAAGCAATCCTAAAATTCATATGGAACCACGAAAGGCCCCAAATAGCTAAAGTAATTTTGAAGAAGACCACCAAAGCAGGAGGCATCACAATCCCAGACTTTAGCCTCTACTACAAAGCGATATTCATCAAGACAACATGGTATTGGCACAAAAACAGACACATAGACCAATGGAATAGAATAGAAACCCCAGAATTAGACCCACAAACGTATGGCCAACTAATCTTTGACAAAGCAGGAAAGAACATCCAATGGATAAAAGACAGTCTCTTTAACAAATGGTGCTGGGAGAAATGGACAGCAACATGCAGAAGGTTGAAACTAGACCACTTTCTCACACCATTCACAAAAATAAACTCAAAATGGATAAAGGACCTGAATGTGAGACAGGAAACCATCAAAACCCTAGAGGAGAAACCAGGAAAAGACCTCTCTGACCTCAGCCGTAGCAATTTCTTACTTGACACATCCCCAAAGGCAAGGGAATTAAAAGCAAAACTGAACTACTGGGACCTTATGAAGATAAAAAGCTTCTGCACAGCAAAGGAAACAACCAACAAAACTAAAAGGCAACCAACGGAATGGGAAAAGATATTTGCAAATGACATATCGGACAATGGGCTAGTATCCAAAATCTATAAAGAGCTCACCAAACTCCACACCTGAAAAACAAATAACCCAGTGAAGAAATGGGCAGAAAACATGAATAGACACTTCTCTAAAGAAGACATCCGGATGGCCAACAGGTACATGAAAAGATGCTCAACGTCGCTCCTTATCAGGGAAATACAAATCAAAACCACACTCAGATATCACCTCACGCCAGTCAGAGTGGCCAAAATGAACATATCAGGAGACTATAGATGCTGGAGAGGATGTGAAGAAACGGGAACCCTCTTGCACTGTTGGTGGGAATGCAAATTGGTGTAGCCACTCTGGAAAACAGTGTGGAGGTTCCTCAAAAAATTAAAAATAGACCTACCCTATGACCCAGCAACAGGACTGCTAGGAATTTACCCAAGGGATACAGGAGTACTGATGCATAGGGGCACTTGTACCCCAATGTTTATAGCAGCACTCTCAACAATAGCCAAATTATGGAAAGAGCCTAAATGTCCATCAACTGATGAATGGATAAAGAAATTGTGGTTTATATACACAATGGAATACTACGTGGCAATGAGAAAGAACGAAATATGGCCCTTTGTAGCAACATGGATGGAACTGGAGAGTGTGATGCTAAGTGAAATAAGCCATACAGAGAAAGACAGATACCATATGTTTTCACTCTTAGGCGGATCCTGAGAAACCTAACAGAAACCATGGGGGAGGGGAAGGAAATAAAAAAAAAAGAGGTTAGAGTGGGAGAGAGCCAAAGCATAAGAGACTTAAAAACTGAGAACAAACTGAGGGTTGATGGGGGGTGGGAGGGAGGGGAGGGTGGGTGATGGGTATTGAGGAGGGCACCTTTTGGGATGAGCACTGGGTGTTGCATGGAAACCAAATTGACAATAAACTTCATATATTGAAAAAAAAATAGTTTACCACTAAGCCTATTGTGTGCAGTTGGCTTACGTTTCTTGTCAGGTAACTGGTTACGTGGGTACAATTTAATTTGTAATACCTGAAGTGATAGTGCTGTTTCTCTCAACGTGATATAATTTCCAAATTTCCGCTTGTAATTTTGACTGAATAATAATTTCTTCACACAGAAGTTGTGGTTAGGCAGAATAAGATTTTGGCTTCCATTTTTAACAACAATAACATTAAGAAAGACATACGGAGAAAAAGGAAATTTATACTACTTTTTGAAACAAATTTATACTATTAGTGGGTTGTTACCAACTAAGTTGGTAAATCTTTTGGGACCCAAATAATTTAATTATCTTATTCAACAGCCAATTAGATCATGAAATATATCAGAAAGGGTTTTGGAAAACACAACTGAATTATGTAAGTGAAAAATGCTATGAGTGGCAAATATATTTTTTTCAAATACAATATTATTGTACTATTACTATTATAATATTATGAACTCTAGAAAAATATTTCACTTGATTTCAATTTTTATATAAGAATTTAAAATTCTAAATACAAACTAGTTGGATATTATTCCTTTGCAGTTATAAGCACATAGGGAAGCAGTTAATATTTTTATTTCAGGTCATAGCTGAAATTGTATAACCTTTCCAATAATTTAGATTAAAATTATAAACCAGTAATATTCTTCATTTGAAATCCAGGGCTCAAAGAATCCAGTTTAATCCCAGCAATTAGAGGTATACTTGAACCTTTTATACTCCAAACAATACAAACTGCTGTCTGGGAACGAGCATATATAGTTGAAATTGTTTTAATACAAGTGACAGATGAGTCCTAAAATGGTACTTTCATGTCATTCTAAGCTTTCATAATTTATTTCTTCATGGCTGCCCAAAACAATATGATCTTGGATTAACAGTGTGTCCATTGTGACTAATAATTTTTCTCTTTGTATTTCAGTGTCATACATTCATAAAAATATTTTAACATTGTAAATTTGATTTAAATGATTAGTAGATAAATAAGCCTTCCCCTTCATACTCTTTTCTTGTTCTTTATGACTGTACTGTAAATTGTATCACTTGTCTTTAAAATGTATTATTATTTTCCTTGGAAAGAAACATCCTGTCTATTGTATTATCCCCTTTTCAGATACTCTTGGGATGTACACCAGCTGTGAAACAGAAGAATAAATTAGAAATGATTATAATTAGAAAATGAGCCTGCTTGTAATTTCCCCCTCCACTTAAGACCAAAGCTGGAACTACCATAAAATGACACCAGGAGGCCCTATTATAATCTGTATCAGATAAACAGATTCACAAAATCTTCAAATGATCTTCCAAAAATCATATTGAATTAGACATGTTTGGGTTTTTGGGTAGAGTTTGAACAAAGATGAGGAAGTGACTTCACTCCAGCAATTTCTTAAGCACCTGTATATCAGTTTCTCTTTGGGAATATCATTTCTATGACTTAGAATCCACCCGAATAATCAAGCACAGATGTTATAACACAGATAGTAGCTCATGTGTTTCTTTCAGGAAGTTACAGGGTTTGTGAGGGCATATTGGTAATGCAGTCAGTTAAACCCAAGCAGACTAGGAAATAAAATCATCATCAGTCTCCTATTACACAAGCATCATTGTTTTTTTGTTTTTTTTAATTCAACTAACCTAGTAGTCCTGAAGTGAAAAAAATTCTTGATGCTTTAACTTGAATGGAAACCTTAATAGTTAAAGAGAATTTACCAATCCTAAATTTGACTGAATGGTTGTATTTATCAAGATTCTCCAGAGAAACTAAACCAATAGGATGGATAGATATGTAGGTAGATAGATAGATGATAGATAGATGGCATAGGTATAAATATAGACAGAGAGAGACAGAGAGAGATAGGGAAGAGGATAGGGAGGGAGAGAGAGAGAGAGAGAGAGAGAGAGACATGGAGAAATTTGTTTCAAGGAATTTACTCATGCAGTTGTGGGTGCAACTGATTATTAAATCTTCAGAGCAGGCTGGCAATTCCAGAAAAAAATTGTATTTGCTATCTTGAGTCTGAAGGTAGTCTAGAGACAGAATTTCTTTTTCTTTGGGGAACCTCCAGATTTGCTCTTAAGGCTTTCCACTAAATGGAAGAGGCCCACCCATATTATTAAGAGTAATTGCTTTAATCAGAGTCTACTTATTAAAATGTTAATCACACCTAAAAAATATTTTCACAGCAACACCCTGTTTGGTGTTTGAACAAACCAATGGACATCATAGTTTAGGTAAGTTGAAACATAAAACTAACTATAATGGTTTATCAAACTGCAAAAAAATAATTCAGGGAATATGTACAAAGCCAATCACTGCAGCATTATTTGTCAGAACACTCAACTGACACTCTTACAAATAGCCATCAACGAAGAGACCTGTTGATAAATTACAATACAAGCAACCAAAGAAATATCAAAGAGAAGTGAAAAGAAGGAAGCAGCTGGCTATATACAGATATGGGAAGGTCTCTAAGATGCACTGTTTTGAAAAATGACAGACAGAACAATATGTATATTAAGCAATCTTTTGTGGAACAGGGAGAGGGTGAAGTTAGATGTGTATAAAAATCTAAGGAAGAAGGCAATCAAAACATAAAAATGTTTTATTACAGTGATGAGGGGATAGGTATGTAGACACTAAGCAGCCTGACAAGAGAATCAGATAATAGATAGGGGATAGGGGATAGAGAGAGGATAAGGGATAGGGGATAATGCACTAACTGAAACTATCCATCACAGATCTTGGTATAATTTTGGATTTTGAAACACACGGATGTTCATTCTTTATAGAAAATTATAAATTAATAGATCGATAAAAAATGGGGACGACATCTTCAAACATATTCTGTCTTCCCACATATGTTCAGTTTCCCTTATGTTTTTTGAAATAATAAGCACTGAAAACAATAAGAAAGCCTGATTTCAGGCATAAAATTTTAAATGATGTGAAAATACCACCAGAATTGCTTTAATGGTTCTTTCATTTTTCTAAACATTAGTATTTGCTTAAAGAATAAACACTGAAATCTTAGAGACCAATAAATTCTTCATACAATGCCTTTAGAGGACTATTTTTCTGTTTTCATATATTAAAATATAAGGTAACTCGCTAATATATATATATATATGTATATTCGTTTGAAATTCTTATAAATGTGAACTTTAAGAATAATGTGACTTTTTGCCCTGTAATTTTTTAGTATAACTTTCACATGCTAATTTATGTAAACATATACAATTATTACCCAAGTACATGTGTACTTGTATGTGCACACATCATACCCAAATGCTGGCCAAAGCTTAGGTATACCCCCTTGGTTCATATGTTCAGAGCATGTATTAATTCTTGTGTAATAGAATAAGTAAACAAGATAAAATATTGCTTTATTGGAATGCTTTATATTTTTACACCTCTTGAAAATTCTTAAAACTTCCATTCTACATTCTACATTATAACTTCCCTGCTTCTTAATTTTACCACATTTTTGTGGAAAAATAAATATTCTTTTTATTTTATTTTTTTTAATTTAACATTTTATTTTTTTTGAGACAGAGATAGACAGAGCATGAGCAGGGGAGGGGCAGAGAGAGAGGGAGACACAGAATCTGAAGCAGGCTCCAGGCTCTGAGCTGTCAGCACAGAACCCGTCGCGGGTCTTGAACTCACAAACTGCGAGATCATGACCTGAGCCGAAGTCGGCCGTTTAACAGACTGAGTCACCCAGGCGCCCCGAAAAATGAATATTCTTAATGCATTTGTATTCTAATAAATTCTTTTTTAAATTTCTTTTAACGTTTATTTATTTTTGAGAGAGTGAGAGAGAGAGAGAGTTCAAGCAGGAGAGGGGCAGAGAGAGGAAGACACAGAATCTGAAGCAGGCTCTGCCTCCAAGCTGTCAGCATGGAGCCTAATGCAGGGCTCGAACACAGGAACCATGATCTGAGCCGAAGTTGGACGCTTAACTGACTGAGCCACCAGACACCTGATAAATTCTTAATATAAGTCACCAAGTCATTTTGTATGTGCACATATGTGAATATGCATGTGTGTAAATATAGTAAATTAAATACATTAAGTGCATATTAAAGTTTCTTTTTATGTTAAGTTATATTTCTAAAAATATCTTAAGTGGTGACTCATACAATTTTATTCTAGCAGTTGCAGTTATTGAACAATTTTATTTTGCATGAAATAATAGAATATGTAAGAGAAAGCTATACAACTAGAAGAATATTTTATCAAACCCAGATTTGCTGAAATTTGAAGATAAAGATTAGGATTCCTGGCTGCTAAGAACATACCATTATCATAGTCTCAAAATACAACCAGGGGATAAATACAAATATAAAATCTTATTTTTTTATAGAACAAGATTATGTGACCTAGGTCTTATATGGGACAGCAGTATGAATCTTTCCAGATTGCTTGATTTTATGTTTTATATTCACACAGGTAAATAAGGCAGAGACATTATGGTATAAAAGAAGTGGGACACACATAAAAGAAGAAATGTTCTACTATTTACATCAGATTTCAGCAAGCTGGGAGATCTGTCTTGAATGATGGTGCTCATGCAAGAGCAATAAAAAAATGGAACAAAACGTGAGTTCTATGGGAAATCTCGGACCAAAATATAGTTAATCAATTAAGACACATTTCAAGTACTGTAATGGTTTTTGAGAATATTGTTAGTACCTTCCAAAGAACATTTAATAATCCAGTAGAATTTGACACTCCTTCAGACATCAGCTTTTATTTGTAAATTCTCAATTCTTTTGTTATTATATGTGAAATGAGCGGCAGAATTTACCATTTCACATCTAAAATTGCTGGTTCTCTTAATATAAGAGATAAATATAATATTTGAAATGCAACAAAATGCCACTTTTAATTGTTAATATAAATATAATATAAGTAATAATTTCTAAATATAATAGTTATTATATTTACTTATCTAATTGTTATTTTTTGATACAATGAATTTTAATAATATTAACATGCTTACAACTACAGGTACTGATCCATAGATCTATTTTAAAATTAATTTTGAACTAGTAATTATAGAAAAAAATGCTTTTGAAACTCTGAAATGCTAGAAATGGGTAATACATAGTTTAAGACAAAGTTTTTACAATAAAAGTTTCAACTGCCTGGTGGTACTGTTTACTTGTTTCAAGTTAACCACTTAAATAAGAAACGTAAGCAGTTTTATACATTGCTATCAATTGATTTGAAGAGTTGTATGCACCTTCATGTTCGCTGCAACATCCCTCACAATAAACAAGATATGAAGACAAACTTAGTGTCTTCCAGGGAATGAAGGTATAAAGAGGTATATATATGAGATACATACACACTTGCGGAAATACACACTGAGATATTAGGTCCTGAAGGAGGAAGGAAATCCTGCCACTTGTATTTTAGATTAAAAGTTGAGGACATATGCGAAGTGAAATAAGTCTGACAGAGAACGACAAACACCGCAAAATAACACTTAACGTGCGGAATCGTTAAAAAGCCAAATTCAGAGAAAGCAAGAATAGACAGGTCGTTCCCAGCAGTTGGGGGATGTGAAAAAATGGGTAGATATCGGTGAAAGAATACAAACTTCCAGTTATTGGATTAACAAATTCCCGAGATCTAATGTATACATTATGATTACAGCTAATAATACTGCATTAAATACTTTAAAGTTGCTAAGAGAGTAGATCTTAAGTGTTCTCATCATCCACACACAAAAAGGTAACTATGTGACAGGATGAAGTTATTAGCGAATACTATGGTGGTAAACATTTTGTAACATATAAATTTATCAAATCAACATGATATATACTATAATTTACCCAACATTATATGCCAATGATGTATCAACAAAGCTGGGGGAAAAAAACTTTTCACAATCTCTCTTCTAGGTTTCTGGATCATGCTTTCAAAGGAATTTGTTACTTTTGCCAAGTCACAAATTACCCAATAACCAAGCTGTGTAAAATGAATTTATTATGCTAAAACATTCTGTGGAGTCACAAATTTGTACAAGGTACAGCAGGGACAGCCTCGCCTGTCTCTCACTCATAATGTCTGGAGTTTCAGGTACATAATGTGAAAATTAGGGGCTAGAATCATATAATGTCTTATCTCCTCACAGGTCTAATGGTTGATAATGGCTATGAGCTGAGAGTCATAGTTACTCTGCACATGGACATTGTCATGTGATGTCTTCACATTGGCTAATTTGGGTTTCTTCATAGCATGGTAACTGGGTTCCCAAGGCAGATGTCCCAAAGAGAGAATTGGGTGGCCAACTGGAAATTGCACTGCCTTTGTTAGACTAGCCTGAAGTAACACAGTTTCACCACAATATCTTCATTGGACAGTTACAAAGTCCTTCCTAGTTTCAAGGAGAGGAGAAATAGATTCCATTTCTTAATGAAGAATATCAATTTTCTACAAGAGGAGCCAGAAATATTGCTGTGACCCTTTTCAGAAAATACCATCTTCCATGTTGCACCCTCTGACAACAACAATGAACTCTCTTTCATATGCATGGGACACTCAGATGGACATATGTTGGCAGTTTCTAAACTGCCATGATCAGTCCTCTTGCCTGCAAATGATGCATCATAGCTCTTGGCTCCTTCCTCCTGGGGTTTAAGGTTTATCATCTGAGTCTTATTTCCTTTTCCATAACAAAAGAGGTCATTTTGCAACGAAGCTGTTTTCCCAACTTGTTTCTCATTCTTTGAAGTTTATTTATATAGATAAATCAAATATCTACTCCCATTGTACTCTCTTTAACACAATTATTTAAAAAATATTTGGGATTTCTTATTAATTGATTCATAACCAGTAGGTAGAATTCCTACACCTACAAGTCTTATCAAGATAAGCTCTTTTTTATTTTGGTCTCCTCTACAGATGCTCTGGGATTTCAAACTTAAATCCTTTTTTTTTCTTTTTTCTTGTAAAAACATTTAATGTTTATTTATTTTGGGTGGATGGATGGGGGAGATAAAGATCCAAAGAGGGTTCTTTGCTGACAGCAGAGAGTCTGATGTGGGGCTCCAATTCATGAACTCATGAGGTTATGACCTAAGTCGAAGTTGGACACTTAACTGACTGAGCTACCGAGGTGCCCCAAAATTCAATTCTACAGGGATTTTATTTAACTGAGAGTCATGCCTTTAAGATTTTTAGAGGGCCTTTCTTTGCCTCAGTGAATGATATTCTGAAACACAACCTCCCAATTTCTTTCTAGGATCCTAACAAGGCCCTATCCTGAATTTGATGTTAGCACTGAAGTCTTTTCTTAATCTGGAAATACTGAAGAGACTGGGAAGGACACAGTTTTGTTTTCAAACCTATCATTTCTTGGATCCATTGTATTTAATAGATCTTTCTTTAACTTATCTGATCCCTCTCCTACTATCCTTGTCAATAGCAAGAAAAAGGCAAGCAACAGTTCTCACCTGCTGTGTCTTCTTGTTGGTTAGATTATTAGGTTTTAGGTTTTATTTAATTATTTTTCTTTTTTCTTTTCTTTTTTTTTTTTTTACTTTCCATGTTACCACAGTTAACAGTATTGTTAAAATTTTAGCCATTACGTACAAGGAACACTTTTTCTTTATCTCCACTGATATGTTTTTCACTTTCATTTAAGTACTCACTGACAATTTCCTCAAGGGTTAGCACATTTCACTTAATAATCTCTTCAGAAGCATGGTTTGAAAAACCCTGACATGTTTTTAGTTTTTTGTTATGGCACTGTCTCCTCTGGGAACCAAAATCTATTTAAGTTTTTCTGACTGCATAACACAGTACCAAATCATCCCCAACTTAGTAAAACACGCGCACACACACACACACACACACACACACACACACCTTTTTGTTGTTTCAATAACTTCTGTGATCCGGGAATTAAGACAAGAAACAGCAAGAATGACTTGGATTCATAATCTGTGGGCCTCAGAAAGAAGAATTGAAACCCGTGGGCTAAATTCAACTGCAGCTTTGTTCACTCAAAATGATAGTAGATGCTGGTTGTAAGCTGGCCATCTGTTTTCTGTAGGACTCTGTATAGACTAAGTGGGGCATGGGTTCCTTACAGCATGGCGACTGGGTTTCAACACCAATATTCATGAAACACAGTGAACACCAGCTGGAAGCCATCCCACTTTTTCCGACCTAAATCCAGAATTATATAGTGTCACCTCCACTACATTGTAGTCATTGAGGCAGCCATCAAGCCTTGTTTATTTTCAAGGGAATGGGAAATTAATTCTACTACTTTTGGGGGAGTGGAGTTGTTTGGGACTAGAACTATTGCTGTGGCTGCTTTCTGAAAATAATCTGCCACAGAATGAGATGTCAAAGTAAACTATTTAAAAACAGTCTGTTGCTTAGTTTGTGGATATAAACATTTTATTGGTATATTGCAATAAATTAGACAAAGGAGACATAACTAGCATTTTTATCTAGACTCATGATATCAGTTTTACATATATCAAAACAGCTTTATCATTCTCAATGCATGATGTTAAATAATCATTGTATTATGTTTTCACTCATAATAGTGTAGAATACAATAGTGCTTTTTATATATTTGTAGTTCATAAGATGTTATTTTAAATACAAAGGATTCTTTGGCTAAAATATTTGACAACCACTGTTAGAGAAAAAGGGCTTCAAATAACTATATGTAAAAAGAATTGAAACTTTCAGTTTGAGTCTTAACATACTTTGTGTTGACCACTGTCAAGAAAATGGCTTAGCAGTGATACTAAAGGGCTAGGAAATCTAACATTCTAATCTTATATGTCAAAGTAGACAAGGGGATGTGTTGTATGCTTGGAAGCTATATTTTTTGAATCAATGTTTTCTTACAAAGACCTAAAATTCATAAATTATTATGGTTTTAAATATAACCAGTAGGGACCAATATACTAAGAAAGATCTCAGAACATTGTCTTACGAATCTGATGGTCCATTCTGAAGACAAATGGAATGGATGATAGGGAGTCACATGTACTAATGACATGAAACTCTCTAGAATCATAAAATTGTATCTTAATAGCTTAAAATATATAATGATAAGAAAACAATTATATAGTGTGGGCCTTTAATGTAGGTAGATTATATAGTAACGATAGCACAAAGATCAGGAGTGTGGAACAATATTGTTATAAGGTCCTTAGATTTTAAGTGAGGAAATAAACCACTGACTGGAAGTAGAATATGACAGTTAAGGATATGTGGTGTAATTCTAAAGAAACTAGAAAAATTAATGCAAAGACGTATAGATAAAAAGTGAATATAAGAATTAAAATGGGAGTAGGAAAAAAAAAATCCCCAAATACCTAAAAGTTCTGGAGACAAGTAAAAGGAACAAAAGGAAGACAAGTAAAAAGGAACAAAAGCCAACAAAACAAAGAGAAAACATCTTGAAAAATGATCAACATACCCAAACATATTTAAATGAAATATAAATGGAATGAGTTAATTGTAATGAAGTAATTTTTAACAGGATAAAATTAAAAAACAAACCCTATTAATTTTCTCCTAGTAGCATACTTTAAATATAAAAAACACAGACAGTATAAAGTAAGAGAATAGAAAGAGAAATACTATACCAACATTACAAAGAAGTGTTCTGGAATGGCTATACTAAGAGCAGGCAAAAAATCTTTGAGGATGAAGAGTATATAATAGCTAAAGACTGATATTTCATAATGACAGAAGGGCAGTTCTTAAGATATATACAGAAATCATAAATATGATCACTATACTTCACTTAAAAATTACCATTAAAAAAGTAAATATATATATATATATATATATATATATATATATTAAGCAATAATTGACAGAAGAGTGAAGTAGACAAATTCAATAATATTATTTTGAAACTCTAAAGACTATTCTCTCATCAAATGATAGACAACCCAGAAACCAATGTGTAAGGATGTGGGAAATTATTAAATATGAAGAAAAAATAAGTTTACAGTGGAAGTTACAGTGGAAAAATAAGAAAAAAATAAATTTCCTAGCATTTATTACTTTACGTGTGGGCTATTTAACACCACCAATGTTGGGATGTCATCAGCATGTACATACTGATATCATGCACTGAGAGATACACATCAATTTTGTAGTATTTCTGATAAAAATGCAAAGCTCAAATCTAACAATGAAGAAACACAAGACAAAGGCAAGTTGCAGGGCATTCCACAAAACAACTTTGTAAGACTAATTGGACACAGTCTTTAAAGTCTATGAAACAAAAATGTTTCAGATTAAAGGAGAATAAAGATGAACAATCGGTAAACACATTATGTCACCCTAGAGTACATGTGGGACAAAGGTAAAACAAACTGTAAATTATAGTGTTTACATAACTGATAATTTATAGTTCATTTGAGTAAGTCATGGATAGAAAACAGAATTCTATAAATATTAAATCTTTAAATTTACATAAGAAAATACACTTGTTATTAGAAAATGTGCTCTGTGGTTTTAAGTGGTAAAGGAAAATAATATCTCCAGGTATCCAGCAGTGCATAACTGATTTCTGTGTATTCAAATTATAATATAATTAAAGGTTGAAAAATAGTATAAAAATCATGAAATGCTAGTTTTGAACTACTTTTAGTTCCTAACTTAAAGATTTTACTTAAGTATATAAAATATACTTTATCTTAGAAAATTCTGTAGGCACAATGAAAATAGATTAACAGTGGCTTCTACTGATTTAAAGTGTTAATTATTCAGGGTGCCTAGGTGGCTCAGTCGGTTAAGCCTCCGTCTTTGGCTCAGGTCATGATCTCGTGGTTTACAAATTCAAGCCCTGCGTCGGGCTCTGTGCTGACAGCTCAGAACCTGGAGCCTCCTTCAGATTCTGTGTCTCCCTCTCTCTCTGCCCCTCCCCACTCATGCTCTGTCTCTCTCTCCTTCAAAAAAAAATTTTAAATAAACTGTTAATTACTCGTAACCTATTTTGGTATTATTGAATCAGGTTAAGTTATATGTATCGATTTTTGTCTTATTTGAATATTTATGTTAACATTCCAGATACAGTTGTATTATTTTTATCATTTTATTTCTTTTAGAGAGAGAAGAGTAGGGGATGGGAGGAGAGGGGCAAAGGGAGAGAGAGAGAACCTTAGGCAGGCTCCATGCTCAACACAGATCCCCATGAACCTGGATCATGACATGAGCCAAAATCAAGAGTCAGACACTCAACCAACTGAGACACCCATATGCCGCTAGAAAAGTTATGTTTTAAAAACAGAATAATCCAATCTATCACATCTATTGTTTTTATTACCTAACTGCTTAGTTAAAATAATTATAATAATTTCATTTTTAATTCAGTTGTATAGATCTTCTAATCTTAGATATTTCTGTGTTCCTCTACTACATTTTACTGGCTGTTTGGCTTTGGAATGTTCTTTGTTCTCTCCCTGCATCAGTTTTATTGATACAGTAATAACTCCTATATCATATGGATACTGTGATTAACCAGAAACACAACTGAATACATAAGAAGTTACTGCTAATTGTTATTAAATAGAGGCAGTATTTGTCATTTTCTAGAAATGAGTCTGGTTGCTTGAGTTCAAGTCCAGTTTTGTCACTTAATGAATGAGTTAACCTTTCTTTGCATCAGTTTCCCTTTCTATAAAATGCAAAAAGTAATACTATCTACCTCATGGGGTATTATTGTCTGAATAAAATCACATGGAAAATAGTATGTAGTTCTTACATTAAATAGTAATAATAATAACAGTAATAATAAAATCATTAATCACAGGCCAATATATGCTTTTGTATTCCTTTCCTGACCTGTGGCCAGCTCAGCTAACTGTATTAACAGTCACTCAGCAGAACCCATGTTACTTTAGAGTAAGCTATCTGAAAATAGTCCTTCTAAATTCACATAAACCACAAGTTTAGTCCTCGAGGCTTTTAGACATCCTTATTTCCATAGTTTTTGCAATCTAAGAAGAAAATAAAAAATAATTATTTCATTTATTTTCCTTTGGTATAGACAGTTTCTTAGTTTAAAGAACTTTGTACAACTGCTAATATATTATTTTTCTGAAAAAAAATCTATACTAAATTCATTTTGGATGTAAATTTCACCCAAAATATTTAATTTAATTTCAATGACTCTTTCAATAACAATCTCAATGGTGAAGTAGCATTATTTTAATGTCTACAAATGCTATGAAAATGATCAACATGTGAAAGAAGATCAATAAACTAAATATATATTATGGTAGCTAGGTTTCAAAAATGGTCCTCAGTGATGCCCACCTCTTGATATTCACCCATTTGTGTACTACACTCTCCTTAAGTGTGGGTCAGACATAGCTACTTCTAACAAATAGACTACCACTATTGCTATAAGCCATAACTTTCATGATTAGTTTAGGTATGATTGTGGCTTTTATCTCTTGCTAGCAGACCCGCTCTATTGGCTTCTCGGCTTACATGCTTTAATGAGTAAACTGCCATATTGGAGAGGTCCACTTGGCAAAGAGCTGAGGGCAGAATCAGTCCACAAGATTACTAGGAACTGATTTCTGCGAATATTCTGTCCAGTTAAACATTGAGATGACTTTGGCTAGCCAATGTTTTTATTTCAATCCATAAGAATCCCTGAAGAAGAGAATTCAGTTAAGGTGTGCCTAGAAATTTGATCCCAGAAACTGTGAAATAATATACGTGTGTTTTTTAAGCTGATAAATTTTTGGGGTAAGTTGTTATACAGAAATAGAAAGTGAATACATTAGTTTACCCATAAATCAACAAAAGGACCACGTTAGAACGCATTTGACTCTTTTAGGATAAATTATCGTCAACAAATTAATAAATATGCATATTGTTTATTTTTACTAGAAGAAATAATTTCTCAAAAAGAGATCCCCTACTGGGGTGCAGCAACTCAAAGGTAATTTCAAGAGATACTAAATCCTGTTTCATTAGATAATTCCCATTCACATAATACAAAGTCAAAGAACTAATACTTAGTTTGAAACTAGCATTTTTATGCTGTATATTAGCTGAAGAACTTAATTGCCTATAAACTAGAATCTCTATTTCTCAAGACTATAAATACACTTTTCCAAATACATTAGATAACACCTAGAATAAAAACTTGTCCTTTCTAATAATTACAGGCCTTTGTGGCTAGATCAGTCCTGAACCTGAAGCTGCCTTTGGATGTTACTGGACTACTGAGTACTACTGGATTTGTACCTTTTAGGCAATCCATAATTACAGTGGATTACTAGATGGATCCTACTTCCCTAAAGGGCTACTTTGTAACTTTCACACTGATCAGATCTATACTGTTTATCAAAATTATTATAAAGATCAAAGTTTGAATATGTGGAGTACACAATGGCTATATCTAATTTCTAATTTCCTAAGTTGTTCTTACACTTTTCTTCCCCCACTCTTGTTTCCCTTATATTGCTGCCATTGAGAAGGGAAACTCATCTGGTAAAGTTTTTTAATCTATGTCTTAAAGATTAATCAATTTCATGGCTACCATATTTCCAGCAAGATATCACATATAAGCCAATCATAAAAAATATGCTTAACTCATGCATTATTTTGGGAAAAAAATATTTCTTCCCTGATGTTTAAATTGGTATTTTAATATAAAAATAAATTTATGTTAAATAAATAAATACATAAATATTCCCTAATTATTTCTAAATAGGAATTTAAGTTATATTTATAGGTTCAATTAAATTGATGCCTTACTTCAATGTAAGTTTCAGAAAAATTCTATATTTGAGTTCCTTCTTTATCTTTTTAATTTACTTTTTAAAATATAATTTATTGCCAAATTGGCTAGCATACAGTGTGTACAGTGTGCTCTTGGTTTTGGGGGTAGATTTCCGTGGTTCATCACTTACATACAACACCCAGTGCTCATCCCAGCAAGTGCCCTCGTCAATGCCTATCACTCATTTTCCCCTCCCCTTCTCCACCCCCATCAACCCTCAGTTTGTTCTCTGTATTTAAGAGTTTCTTATGGTTTGCCTCCCTCCCTCTCTGTTTGTAACTATCTTTTTCCCATCCCTTCCCCCATGGTTTTCTGTTAAGTTTCTCAAGTTCCACATGTGAGGGAAAATATATGATATCTGTCTTTCTCTGACTTACTTATTTCACACAGCATAATACCTTCCATTTCCTTCCATGTTGCTGCAAAGTGGCATGATTTCATTCTTTCCCATTGGCAAGTAGTATTCCATTGTATATATAAACCACATCTTCTTTATCCATTCATCAGTTGATGGGCATTTAGGCTCTTTCCAAAATTTGGCTATTGTTGAAAGTGATGCTATAAACATTGGGGTACATGTGCCCCTACAAATCAGCACTCCTGTATCCTTTGGATAAATTCCTAATAGTGCTATGTTGGGTCGTAGGGTAGTTGTATTTTTAATTTTGAGGAACCTCCACACTCTTTTCCAGAGCAGCTGCACCAGTTTGCATTCCCACCAACAGTGCAAGAGGGTTCCTATTTCTCCACATCCTCACCATATCTGTTGTTTCCTGAGTTGTTTATTTTAGCCATTCTGACTAGTGTGAAGTGGTATCTCAGTGTGGTTTTGATTTGTATTTCCCTGGTGATGAGTGACATTGAGCATCTTTTCATGCATATGTTGGCCATCTGGATATCTTCTTTAGAAAACTGTCTATTCATGTCTTTTGCCCATTTCTTCACTGGATTGTTTTTTGGGTGTTGAGTTTAATAAGTTCTTTACAGATTTTGTATACTAATCCTTTATCTGATATGTCATTTGCAAATATGTTTTCCCATTCCATCAGTTGCCTTTTAGTTTTATTGATTGTTTCCTTTGCAGCACAGAAGTTTTTTATCTTGATGAGATTTGCTTTTAATTCCCTTGCCTTTGGATATGTGTAGAGCAAGAAATTGCTGTGATTGAGGTCAAAGAGGTTGTTGCCTGCTTTCTCCTCTAGGATTTTGATTTTTTCCTGTCTCACATTTAGGTCTTTCATCCATTTTGATTTTATTTTTGTGTATGGTGTAAGAAAGTGGTCAAGTTTCATCCTTCTGCATGTTGCTGTCCAGTTCTCCCAGCACCATTTGCTAGACTGTTTTTCCCCCCATTGGATACTCTTTCCTGCTTTGTCAAAGATTAGTTGGTCATACATTTGTGGGTCCAATTCTGGGTTCTCTATTGTATTCCATTGGTCTGTGTTCAATCCAGCCCTATCTCAAGAAATAAGAAAAATCCCAAATACAAAATCTAACAGTACACCTAAGGGAACTAGAAGCATAACAGCAAAGAAACCTGAAGGTCAGCAGAAGAATAGAAATAATAAATGTCAGAGCAGAAATACACAATATAGAATTCAAAAAAAGAGTAGAACAGACCAATGAAACTAAAACCAGTTTTTTTAATAAACAAAATTGATAAACCCCTAGCCAGACTTCTCAAAAAGAAAATAGAGAGGACCCAAAAAAATAAAATCACAAATGAAAATGGACTTATCACAACCAATCCCTCAGAAATACAAACAATTATCAGAGAATACTATGAAAAATTATATGCCAACAAACTGGACAATCTGGAAGAAATGGACAAATTCCTCAACACCCACATACTACCAAAACTCAAATAGAACAAAATAGATTTTAACAGACCCATAACTAGTGAAGAACTTGAATCAGTTATCAAAACTCTCCCAACAAATAAGAGTCCTTGGTCAGATAGCTTCCCAGGGCAGTTCTACCAGACATTTAAAGCAGAGTTAATGCCTATCCTTCTCAATCTGTTCCAAAAAATAGAAATGGAAGGAAAGCTTCCAGACTCACTCTATGAAGCCACATTACCTTGATTCCCAAACCAGACAGAGACCCAAAACAAAGGAGAATTACAGGTCAACATCCCTGATGAACATGGATGCAAAAATCCTCAATAAGATACTAGTAAATCAAATTCAATAGCGTATTAAAAGAATTATCCACCATGATCAAGAGGGATTCATTCCTGGGCTAAAGGACTGGTTCAATATTCACAAATCAATCAGTGTGATACATCACATTAATAAAAGGATAAGAACCATTTGATCCTGTAAATAGATGAAGAAAAAGCATTTCACAAAATACAGCATCCTTTTTTAATAAAAACCCTCCAGAAAGTCGGGATAGAAGGAACATAACTAAACATTATAAAAGCCATATATGAAAGGCCCACAGCTAATATCCTCAATGGGAAAAACAGAGCTTTCCCCCTAAGATTAGGAACACGACAGGTATGTCCACTTTCAACACTGTTGTTTAACATAGTGTTAGAAGTTCTAACATCAGCAATCAGACAACAAAATTAAATAAAAGGCATCAAAATTGGCAAAGAAGAAGTCAAACTTTCACTTTTAGCTGAGGACATGATACTCTATATGGAAAACCCAAAAGATGCCACCAAAGACTGCCAGAACTGATACATGAATTCAGTAAAGTCGCAGGGTACAAAATCAATGTACAGAAATCAGTTGCATTTCTATGTACCAACAATGAAGCACAGAAAGAGAGATCAAGAAATTGATCCCATTTACAATTGCACCAAGAACCATAAAATACGTAGGAACAAACCTAACCAAAGAGGCAAAAAGTCTGTATGCTGAAAACTATAGAAAACTTATGAAGGAAATTGAAGACACAAAGAAATGAAAAAGCATTCCATGCTCATGGATTAGAAGAATAAATATTGTTAAAATGTCAGTACTACCCAAAGCAATGTACACATTCAATACAATCCCAATCAAAATTGCACTGGCATTCTTCTCAAAGCTAGAACAAACAACCTTAAAATTTGTATGGAACCACAAAGACCCCGTATATAATATTGAAAAAGAAAACCAAAGTGGGAAGCATCACAATCCCAGACTTTAGCCTTTACTACAAAGCGGTCGTCATCAAGACAGTATGGTATTAAATTGCTTCTTTAAAGATATGAATACAAAGATAATCTGTATTATAAGTGCATACAAACTCAATATGATCAGAATTTTCTATTTCAATACACATTTTGAAATTTTACTCAGAGTCTTTTCTTTGCTAGGCTGTGACATAAACATTGTGTGCAATAGTGTGTGTGTGGGGGGGGGTGGCGATGGAAGGCACAGGGGAATGCAAAAGGAGGATACTTCCCTAAAGCCACTGACTGGTAAAATGACGGGAGCTGATTTTTGTGAGTTTTGGCAACCAGTGGGGGTCAAAGGTAGGTGTGTGATTCTAGGACAGAGCCCTGAGGGTACTGCCCTACTCCTGGAAAGAAGACAGGCAAGCAATCCTGAGGCAGATAAGTATCCTTAAGTATCACTTAAGGCACACAGGGAGAGACTGTTCCCTATTCTTGGAGAGGTGGCATTTTCAGAGATGCTTCTCTAGCGATAAGAGAGGCTGCAGGTGCCATTTCCCTCCCCTGCCCATCAGCATAGGCACAGAAACACCTGCTCAGGGCAGCTAACCTGGACACTGGTTGTTTAGCCTGTTTTGCTCCAAATCCCATGCCTTTGCACTCTGGCACAACTGCCATTTTCAGTCAAACCTTCATCAGTCTCAGTGCAGTGAGACCCTCCTCCAGAGGACTTTTGCAGGTCCTGCCACAGCAGTTCCCTAAAGTTTTGAGTTTTAGAAGTCAGCAGGTTTGGCCCAAAGTACACAGTGCTGCTCCAGGCCTCCAAGGAACCCAGAGGCAGACAGGATGAAAACAGTGATCTGAAAAATGTCTGGGACACACAAGGGATAATTATTCACTCTTCTGAGACTCCTTCCCTGAGAGCAGCAAGCATGGAGACCCCTCTCCAGGGACAAAGGAGCTGGCTGGCACCACTTCCCACCCATCTCTTGGTAGAAACCAACTTCTGTAAACAGTACAGTACCAACACTGGTTGACTAAACTGCTTACAACAAGTCCTGCCCCCCTGCCTTCTACTGGTACTGCTTCTCTTGGGCAAGTGTGCCTAAGGAACAGTGCAGTGGGCCCCTACCTCAGAAAATCATAACAAACGCTCATACACTACATCTATTGACCAGAGAGTTCTGCAAGGCTTCATTTCTAGTGGAAGTAGCATCAGGTCTCATTTAACAAGCAGACCAGAGCACACCTACTTAAAACTTGCCACACTCTGGCCAAGGTGCAAACACTGCCCATTACAGGCAAGGAGAGATTCTGCATATGACTAGTCTGAGAGTTAGAGTAGTCAAAACACAGCAGCGGAGTGTACACAGAACACAGCAGAGGCACTCCCTGAAGTGCCAGAACCTGGACAATATCTGACCTCTTCTTCATACGCTGTTGCTCTTTGGAGCAGAAAACATAACAGGCTTTTCTAATCCATAGAAGAGGCTCAGACAGAATGCTAAGATGGAGCAATGCATCCCAAAAGAAAGAACAAGAAAAGGTCACAGCCAGAGATCTAATTAAAGCATATATAAGTTATGTGCCTGATGGAAAATTTAAAGCAACAATCAAGGATAATCACTGGGCTTGAGAAAAACATAGCAGACATCAGGGAGACCCTCACCACAGAGTTAAAAAAAACAGTCAGAAATGAAAAATGCAATAACTGAGATTCAAAACTGACTGAATATAATTACGACAGGGATGAAAGAGGAACAAATTGGTGATACATAAGCTAGAATAATGGAAAATAATGAAGCTGAACAAAAAAGAGAAAGAATAATTATGGATCATGAGAGTAGACTTAACGAGTTCAGTGACTTCATGAAACACCATAACATTTGTATCATAGGAGTCCTACAAGAAGAGAAAGAGGGTAGAAGGTTTATTTGAGGAAACAATAGCTGAAAATGTCCCTAATCTGGGGAAGGAAATAGATATAAAAATCCAGGAGGCACAGAGAACACCCATCAAAACCAACAAAAGCAGGCCAACACCAAGGCATATTGTAGTTAAGTTTGCAAACTATAGTGATAAACAACAACAACAACAACAACAACAACAACACAAAAACAGCAAGACAAGGGAAGTCTCTAACTTATAAGAGAAGACCCATAAGGCTAGCTCTCCACAGAAACTTGTCAAGCCAAAAGGGTGCTATATGTGATATATTCAACATACCCAATGGGAAAAATCTGCAGCCAAGAATACTCTTTCTAGCAAGATTATCATTCAGAACAGAAAGAGAGAAAAAGTCTCCCAAACAAACAAAAACTAAACGTGTCCATAACCACTAAATCAGCCCTGTAAAAAAGATTAAAGGTGATTCTTTGAGGGAGAAAAAATACCATAACTGACGAACACTAGAAAGGAACAGAAAAAATTTCCAGACACAACGACAAAATAAATAATAATGACATAAAATACATATGTATCGAAAATTACTTTGAATGTAAATGAACTAAATACTCCAATCCAAAGACATAAAGTATCAAAGACATTAGGTGTCATAATAGATAAAAACAAACAAACAAAGACCCATCTGTATGCTGCCTACTAGAGACTTATTTTATACCTAAAGACACTTGCATATTCAAAGAGAGAGGATGGAAAAATATTTATCATGCAGGTGGAAATCAAAAGACAGCCAGAGTGGCCATATGTATGTCAGACAAACTAGATTTTAAACCAAAGTCTATAACAAGAGATCAAAAGGGCACCATGTCAAGATAAAGGGGACTATCCAATAGGAAGATCTGTTACAAATATTTATTCCCCCAAAACAGAGCACCAAAAATATAAAAAAAAATAATGACCACCATAAAGGAATTCATTGATAACAATACAATAATAGTAGGGAATTTTAACACCCCACTTACAGCAATAGACAGATCATCTAAGCAGAAAATGAACAAGAAAAAAAAATGACTTGAATGACACACTGGACCAGATGAGCTTAACAGATATATTCAGAACATTTCATCCTAAAACAGCAGAATACACATTCTTTTCAAATGCACATGGGACATTCTCCAGCATATATCACAAACTAGGTCAAAAATCAGACTTAACAAGTACATACCATGCATATTTCCAGAACACAATGCTATGAAACTTGAAGTCAACTATAAGAAAAAAACTTGAAAAGACCACAAATACATGCAGGTTAAACAACATACTGCTAAAAAATGAATGAGTCAACCAAGATATTAAAGAAGAAATTTTTTAAAAAATACATGAAAACAGATGAAAATTATAACGCAAGGGTCCAAAATTTGGGGGAAACAGCAAGAGCACTCATAGAGGAAAGTATACAGAAAAATAGGCCTACCTCAAGAAGTAAGAAAAATCTCAAATAAGCAACCTAACCTTACACCTAAAGGAGCTAGAAAAAGAACAAAAAGCAAATCTAAAGCCAGCAGGAGAAGGGAAATTATAAACATTAGAATAGAAACAAACAAACAAATAAACTAGAAACTAAAAACAGATCAATGAAACCAGAAACTTATTCTTTGAAAAAATTAATAAACCTTTAAATTCATAAGTTAATAAACCCCTAAAATTGATTATCCCCTAACCAGACTTGAAAAGAGACCCAAATAAATAAAATCACAAATGAGAGAGGAAAAATAACAACCAACACCACAGAAATATAAGCAACTATAAGAGAATATTATGAAAAATTATAGGCCAACAAACTGGACAGCTTGGAAGAAATGGATAAATTTCTGGAAACATATAAAATACCAAATTGAAACAGTAAGAAATAGAAAATTTGAACAGATCAATAACCAGTAAAGAAATGCAACCAGCAATCAAAAATCTCCCAACAAACAAAAGTCCAGGGCCAGATGGTTTCACAAGGGAATTCTACCAAACATTTACAGAAGAGTTAATACCTATATGTTCCAAACTATTCCAAAAGATAGAAATGTAAGGAAACTTCCAAATTCATTGAGGCCAACATTACCCTGATTCCAAAAACAAAGACTCCGCTAAAAAAGAGAACTAGAGACCAATATTTCTGATGAACATGGATGCAAAACTTCTCAACAAAATACTAGCAAATCGAATCCAACAGTACATTAAAAGAACCGTTCATTGTGATCAAGTGGGATTTATTCCTGGGCTGGAAGCATGGTTCAACATTCGCAAATCAATCAATGTGATACACAACGTTAATAAAATGAAGGATAAGAATTTTATCCTTCATCATATCCTTCACCATATGGATATGATCCATATGATCCTTCCAATAGATGCAAAAAAAAAAAAAAAAGCATTTGCAAAGTACAGCCTCAATTCATGATAAAAACCCTCAACAAAGTACGGACAGAGGGAACATACTTCAACATAATAAAGGCCATACAGGGAAATCACACAGCTAATATCATCCTCAATGGGGAAAAAACAAGAGCTTGCCTTCTATGGTCAGGAATGAGACAGGGATGTACACTCCACCATTGTTATTTAACATAGTACTGTAAGTCCTACCTTCAGCGATCAGACAACAAAAAGAAATAAAAGGCTTCCAAACCAGCAAGGAAGTCAAACGTTCACTATGTGAAGACAACATGGTACTCTATGTAGAAAACCCAAGTTTCCACCAAAAATTTGCTAGGACCAATACATGAATTCAACAAAATTATAAGATACAAAATCAACGTAGAGAAATCTGTTGCATTTCTGTACACAAATAATAAATCAGCAGAAAGAGAAATCAAGGAATCGATTCCATTTACAATTGCACCAAAAATAATAAGATACCTAGGAATAAACCCACCAAAGGGGTAAAAAATCTGTACTCTGAAAATCATAGAACACTTACGAAAGATATTGAAGAGAACACAAACAAATGGGAAAACATTCCATGCTCATGGATTGGAAGAACACATACTATTAAAATGTCTGTTACCCAAAGCACTCTACACATTTAAAGCAAACTCTATCAAAATACCACCAACAATTTGCACAGATTTAGAACAATCCAACTTGTATGGAACCAAAAAAGACCCCAAATAGCCAAACCAATCTTAAAAATCTTGAAAAAGAAAAGCAAACCTGGAGGCATCACAATTCCAGACTTTCTAGCTTTATTGCAAAGCTGTAGTGATCAAAAAACAGTATGGTGCTAGCACAAAAACATACATCAATAAAACAGGATAGAAAACCTAGAAATGAACCCACAACAGGGCTTCGGGATGTCTCAGATGGCTAAGCATCCAACTTCAGCTCAGGTCATGATCTCATGGCTCATGAGTTCTAGCCCCTCATCAGGCTCTGTGCTGACAGGTCAAAGCCTGGAGCCTGCTTCCCATTTTGTGCCCCCTCCCTTCTCTCTCTGCTCTTCCCCCACTAGCACTCTCTCCCTCCCTCAAAAATAAATATTAAAAAATAAAAAATAAAAAAAAAGAAATGGACCCACCACTATATGGTCAACTAATCTTCATCAAAGCAGGAAAGAATATCCAATGAAAAAAGTCTCTTCAACAAATGGTACTGGGAAAATTGGACAGCAACATGCAGAAGAATGAAACTGGAACACTTTCTTACACCATACACAAAAATAAATTCTAACTGGCTGAAAGACCTATGTGTGAGACAGGAAACCATCACAATCCTAGAGAACACAGGCAGCAACCTTTTTGACACAGTTTGTAGTAACTTCTTACTAGATATGTCCCCTGAGGCAAGGTAAACAAAAGTAAATATCAACTATTGGAACTTCATCAAGATAAAAAGCTTCTGCACAGCAAAAGAAAACACTCAACAAAACTAAAAGGCAACCTACAGAGTGGGAGAATATATTTGAAAATGACATGTCTGATAAAGGACTAGTATCCCTGATCTAAAAAGAACTTATTAAACTCAATACCCCCCCAAAATCAAATAATCCAGTTAAAAAATGGGCAGAAGACATGAATAGATATTTTTCCAAACGACTTAGAGATGGCTAACAGACACATGAGAAGAGCTCAACATCACTCATCATCAGGGCACTACAAATCAAAACTACAATGGGATCTCACCTTACACCTGCGAGAAGGGCTAAAATAACAGCACAGGAAACAACAAGTATTGGCAAGGACGTAGACTAAAAGGAACTCTTTTACACTATTGGTGGGATTGCAACCTGGTACAGTCACTCTGGAAAACAGGATGGAGTTCCTCCTCCTCCTCCTTCTTCTTTTAATGTTTATTTATTTTTGAGAGAGAGTGCAAGCAGGGGAGGGGCAGAGAGACGGGGGGCAGATGATCCAAAGCGGGCTGTGCACTGACAGCAGAGAGCTCAGTGTGGGGCTCGAACTTAAGAACTATGAAACAATGACCTGAGCTAAAGTTGGATGCTTAACCTACACAGCCACCCAGGCACCCCAAGTTCTTCTAAAAGTTAAAAATAGAACTACTCTATGGCCCAGAAATTATACTACCAGGTATTTACCCCAAGGGTAAAAAAAAATACTGATTCAAAGTGACACATGCATCCAACGTTTATAGGGGCATTATCAACAATAGCCAATTTATGGAAAAAGCCCAAATGTCAGATGTCAGATAAACAAGATGTGGTATGTATGTGTATGTATAGATATGTATACACACACACACACACACACACACACACACACACACACACAGGAATATTACTCAGCCATCAAAAAGTACAAATTCTTGCCATTTGTAACAAAGTGGATTTAATCAGAAAGTATTATGGGAAGAGAAATAGTCAAGAGAAAAACAAATACCATATGATTTCACCCACTTGTTGACTTTAAGAAACAAAACAAATGAACACAGAGGGAATAAAAAAAGAGACAGAAATCAAGAAACAGACTCTTATATACAGAGAATAAACTGAAGGCTACTGGATGGAAAGTGGGCAGGTGATAGGTATTAAGGAGGGCATTTGTGATGAATACTGGGTGCTCTAATGTAATAGATGAATTATTAAATTCTACTCTTGAAACTAATATTACACTGTATGTTAACTAACTGGAGTCAAAATAAAAATTTGGGAAAAGAAAAAAAAAGTGTGTGCATGCATGAGTGTGTTTACTTTGATCTAAAGTAGTTCTGTTATAAGTTCTTTGGTGTAAATAAATACTTAACAAACATTTGGGACAACCATTATTCTGATGTTGTTGTAAGTAAATTATTTCTTCTTTCTCCTGCTTCCCTTCCCCTTCCCCAGCCTTTTTTCTTTCCTCCTCCTCCTCCTTCTCCCCTCCTCCTCCTCTCCTCCTCCTCCTCCTCTCCTCCTCCTCCTCTCCTCCTCCTCCTTCTTTTCTTTTTCCTTCACGGTAATTTCTTAGTCAGAAAAGAAGCAGGATCAGGCTCCTGAGCATTATAGACAAGTAGAGGCAAGTGGAGGGAAGAAGGGGAGAGGGGAGGGGAGAAGTGGGAAGGAGAGGGGAAGCACAGGCTGTGCTTGCTTGGTCCCATAGTTGCCCTGGCTGGATCTGAGGAGTGCCTGCCAGAGAAGACAGACTCAAGCTGAGGGCAGAGGTGGCAGGCCAGGGCCCCAGAGACTGCACTTATGGAGGCAATTAACACTGACAGGGCAGGCACACGTTCCAAGCCGGCAGGCCCAGATGAGACAAATAAGGCTCAGCTGCGGGCTTCAAGGGAAGGGGGCTGTCTGCCGGGGCGGGGAGGGGGGGGGTGTGGGGGGGTGGGTGGGGGGAGGGGGAGGGTCGTGGGCTCCAGCGCTGCCCACTGGGACAAAGAAGGCAAAGGAATGAGGACACGTGGCCTCCCAGATGGGAAGGGAGGCTACTTCAGTTTTGGCAATTTGGCTTTTCCCAAGCCCCTGGGGCCTTCCCCACAGCCCTGGCCTGGGGAGGGGGCTTGTTACACACACGTACCTGGGCCACGGGGATTTCATATGGGGCAGGGATCCAGAGAGAGACCATGTGCTCATGCAGACATGGGGGGGTGGAAAGGAGGGGTTAAAGGTTAGTGATGGCCCCACACCACACGTTCCACACATGAAGACATCACAGGTAGGTGGTTACTGGCAGCGATGGACTAACTGACCAGAGACAAGTGGCTGGTCCTCGAATCATGCATCCTTCCCCACCCCCACCCCAGGAAAAGAGAAGAAACAAGATTCAAGGCAACTGCAAAGGCGCACAGAGGGCTAAGCACCCCATCAGATTTCCTTGGAAAATCCAGAGCCTTAGGACGGGTGGTGGACCCCGATGGGGTACAGCAGGGGAGGTTGGAGGCATGAGCTAGAGTCTCCCTCTTCCCCTCTACCCAGTAAAGGCAGAAGCAGCAAGGCCAGACCACCAAGGAAGCTGGAGCCTGCAGGCAGGGCTGGGAGGGATGGCTAGAGCTGGCCAGGTGCAGACCCATCAGCACTTTGGTGAGGGTGTGGGATGGGTAGTGGTGGTGGGAGAGGCGGGATACATCCGACAGGTCCATCCTTCTGTCGAAGGCCTGCCTGCCTCCCGGCCCAGAGGCCAGGGCTCAGTCCTTCTTTTCCTTTTTGATGGTAAGATTCCACTCCCAGGACAGGTGGTCAGTCTTGTCATTGTCTGTGAAGCAGGACTTGATGTTGTAGATGCCACGAGCCAGCCTACCCTTGGGCATCCTCTCCACAGGGGACTGGAACGTGTACTCCTCTGCCTAGGCCTGTAGTTCCCCACCAGGTATTGGTCTTGTCAATCTTGATGCCTTCTCTCTACATGTGCTGGATGTACTTCATGCTGGACATAATCTCCCGGTTGATTGGGAAAGAGATTTTTATCTGGTATTCCATCCCCTATTCCACACAGAGGACTGCTTCTTGAAAGTTCTCCAGGTCCAGGTCCAGGGGGCCTAGGGCCAGGCTACACACCAGGGTCAGGCAGGTCACAACAACGTTGGGGATGGCAGGGTCAGCAGACAGAGCTACACAGCCCCACAGTGCCTCCTTGTTCTTTCACAGATTCTCATCATCTTGTCCTGCTCCTGGATCTCCTGGATGCTCTTCTGGGCCACTGGCTTACAGGTGACCCAGTGCTCATCCTTCTCATTTTCGGCTACAGTTTGCACTAGCTGCTCAGCTGTGGGTTCCTGCTCCGCCATGCTCACCTCTAGCTGAATCTGGGACACTGGAATCTCCACTGACCACTATTGTGCTCTCTTCCTCTGGGGATAGCAAGTAAGTTCTTAACTGAACATATAATTGTCTTCATTATTGTGTTAGTCTACTTTTTGTCTAGTATGCTGTATGTCTTAGTCTGCTAAGGCTGCCATAACAAAATACCATAGGCTGGGTGTCTTAACAACAGAAATGTATTTTCTGGAAGTTCTGAAAGCTGGAAGTCTACCATCAGGTGTCAGTGTGGTGCATTTTTACCCCCAAAATCCCATGTATCAATAGATACTACTTGGAAAACACATACAGTAGTTATTCTTGGTCAAGATTTAGGTAGGCAGCATACTACCCCTTAAGGTTTCTCTGCCCTCTTCAGGAAAATCCAGCATAATTCATTTTAATGACCTCTTCACATGTATTCCAAGAAGAGGAAGTTGCTACTGACACTTTTTTAGCTAAAGTAAATGAGGTATAACAAAGACTGTTGTGCCTTAACTCAAGTCAGCTTCTCCACAAGAATGTGTATTTGTATTGTTATTAACTTAATCTTTGGAAAGTCATTTTCCTTATTTGGTGTTTCCTTTTAACTAAGAAGTCTAAAACAAACAAAAATCTTGTGTATTATCCTGATATAGTTGAGTAAACAATTATGTGTAGTTGTTCTTATATGGATAGTAATATGATTGTGGCATGTACAAATTGTCTTATAATTTTCAAGTAAGTGTAAGGAAAATTTGTATGATAAATATTAAAGTGGATATTTTATTAAAAAAAAAAAAGAATGTGGTTGCATCAGAGAGGAATCGCTTACGGCACGTAGGGACAATAAATTTCTTAACAACAGAAAAAAGCTGCCTTGTTTTTCACCCCAGGAAAATAGTATTTGAAGCTATTGCCTTTAAGTAACACAATATTTAGAACTGATTCGTGTTGACTTTTTTTATGTTGATTTTTTAAATAGCATAGCATTTTTCCAAAAATAAAGGAATTGTCATTTTGATGTCTGAAAAATTCTCATCTAATTTTAGAGCAACATATTCCACAATAAATATTGTTTAGATTTAAATTCTTTAAGAGATTTCAAATAGTAAGAGAAGTAAATAAAAAAATCCCTGGGAATACAGGACCACACGTTCATATCAAACCAGTTGTATTTAAGTTTTGTAGTTCGGAGGACAAAGAAGGAAAAAGATCTATGCTTAACAAGTTAGAATTCACATTGCTAATGTACACCAGATATAAAGAGAAGAAAGCAACTTTATCATATCCTATGATTTGAGAGATCTCTAAATATTTCCTCATAGATTTTATCTTTTGTAATATTCTATTTCAATGCCTCTTTTATAACCCCAAATAATCACTATAGTTATAAACTCTGAAATCCATTAAAAAATTCCTGCTGAATATGTATGTGTATGCATAATTATTCTTTCTAAATTGTTAATGCCTTTCTCTTGTGTCTCTGCCTTATTTATATATATGTAAATATGCATGTGAATACTTAAATTATTGATTTTAATGGTAGTCAATTCAACAGTACTAAATATAAAGATGTTACTTTTATTTCACATAATTTTTATAAATAAGTTTTCACTGATATAATATAGAAACATATTACTAAGTATATTACCCACAGCCACCTATCATTATGTATCTGGGAATTTCTAAGATTAAGAATTAAAAAAAAAGAAAAAGAGTATTTCTTTGGCTATATGTGTACATGCATGTGTATGTTTGTCTACTTTTACTATAATGACGAAAATTAAAGGAATACCTCTCATATAATTCAGCTGTCCCACTTCTAGATATATATCTGATGGAAGTGAAATCACTCTCAAAGAATATCTGCCCTCCCATGTCTATTGCAGCATTTTTCACAATAGCCAAGAAATGGAAACAACCTGTTTATCAAAGTACTAATGGATGAAAAAAATGCACGCGTGCGCGCGCGCGCGTGTGTGTGTGTGTGTGTGTGTGTGATATTATTCAGCCACGAGGAAGAAGAAAATTCTGCCATTTGTGAAAACATAGAACGATCTTGAGGACATATGCTAAGGGGGATAAATCAGACAAAGACAGATACTGCATGGTATCAGTTAAGTGCGGAGTCTAAAAAAGCCAAACTTGTAAAACACAGAGCAAAATGGCTACCAGGAGCTTGGGGGTGGAAGAATAGGAGAGATGTTGTTTCAGGGTACAAACTTGCAACTAGTAGACGAATCCTGGAGATCTAAGGTCCAGTACAGTGAATACAGACAATAGTATTGTATTCTAGTAATCAAACCTGCTAAGAGATTAGTTCTGAATTATTTCCACTAAAAAAAAAAGAAATGATAATTGTGTGCCATGATAGAGTGCTAATGCTGCAGCTACATTTGTATTACAATATGTAAAGAAATCAAATCAAATGTTACACAAGTTTTATGTCAGATATATTTCAGTAAAAGAAAAAAATTGCTTTTATTCTAAAATGTGAAGGTAACAGGAAATTAATTTTCTAATTTGGAATATCTCCAGATAGTGTTTATGGTTTTGAATTATTGACATTTATTTATATATGTTTATATATGCTTATATTTATATATGTATACCACACCATATTGTTTAATATAGGTCAAACACTACTTTCAAAAAATCAATACTTTACATTTGACTTTCATAAAACTTTCTGGATCATGTGTATTATACAAACTATAAAAACTTTCATTATTCTGGCTGTCACTAGTGTAGTTTCTACCACGTGATCGATTCAGTTTCTTTTATGTTATTTGTATGCTTAGTGTTACCAAAGAGCTGTTAGGTAGAAATACGTTCTTTTACACATTTTATATTGAATAATGAATAATGCATAAAGGTATATATTGAATAATGTCAGTAAACACCTACAAGATAAGTTACAAAATGATACTCTGTTAGTAATCCCAAATTGCAGACAGAAGGAAAAGAACTAATTGTGTGTAGCATGGCATGTACCAATACAAAATAAAAATCCAGGAAAAAGGTTTATTTTCTATTAGGGTGTAATGTGTATTGGTTATTGGTTTACAAAGAAATCTCACCACTAAAATAAAGCCACATTTTTAAAGTTTCCTGGATATTGAGGAATGGTAGCTAACACTTAAGAGAGAGTATCACTATCTACTCAGTGTAAAATAGTTATTGCCTTCAAGACTTCAAAGAATTAATACCATCCTTAAGTTCAAGAGCAGAGTTTTAGCATCATCAACTTGATGAAAGTATAGTCTGACAATGAATGATTTTTCTTGTTCTTTGCTATTTATTTTGTTACTGACCTGTGAAGCCAACATATTTTCTTCTGAATTATCAAAATAGAGTATATCTGTGTTTATAGTGAATGAGCAATCAATAATTTTTTTTAACTGGCACAATATTCTAAAACATTTTCACATCTTATCTTTTTTTCTGAATGCATACAGCAATTGAATCTTTATTGAAATTAGAAATAGATGAAATCATCATAAAAAAAGAATAAAATATTAGAACAGTTCTCACTTTGTTCCCAAATTCCGATACAGAGTTCTACCTCTACAGGCTAGCATGCAGTCTCACACTTTACACACCCATACTTTGTGGCAGTAGTTTGCAAATTGTGCCCTGGCTGTTGCAAAGAGCCAGCTCCCTCTGAGTGCCTCCTGGGAGAAAGGTTGTAAGGGAAGAGCCAGAAAGATGACATTGGATCATGCCATCTCTTTTTTCTAAGTAGCTCTGCTTTCAACTGTGTTAAATATTAGACTTCTGACTAAATTTTCTTTAAATAAAATGTTCTCTGATTAAAACATTTTAATGGAGTTGGAAAAATAATGCCACTATAGTATCCATTGAGCTTTAATGTTTTTGTTGTTGTTGTTTATTTATTTTGACAGACAGAGAGAGAGACAGAGAGAGAGAGGAGCAAAGAGGGAGAGAGAGAATCCCAAGCATGCTCTATGCTGCCAGTATAAAGCCCAACACAGGGTTTAATCTCATGAATCACGAGATTATGATCTGAGCCAAAATCAAGAGTCAAATGCTTACCTGACTAAACGACCCAGGCACCCCCACTTTTACTTTTAACTTTAAAAGGTGACTTTTCACCTTATAGTATAATTACTTTATAGGTTCAAGAATTCTCTTAAAATCATGGGGAATACAATATGTAGGGTGTTGGGAAATACGATTTAGGCATACAGATGTATGGTTCATACACACACACACACACACACACACACACACACACACACCAGCTGAGAAAAGAAGTTAAAAAGAAGTTAAGTCCACTCATGGCAGCACGTGTGAATCTTCCCTGAGAAGGTCGAGGAGTCTTTAGTACTAACCTGTTACCATTTCTGTTACATCCCTCAAAGTGGTATCTGTTACTATTTCCTTTATATAAATGATTACATAATACAAACTGACTTTTTGTCTCCGTAATTCAACTCCAAACATCTGCTGTTTTCTATTTTTTTTTTAATTTTCTAACATTTTATTCTTAGTATTAAATATCTGGGTAGTTCTCCTGAATGCTCATTTACTCTATTTGATATGTTTCTATATGAACGAATAATTTGTGGCATGGAGAAACCAGAAAAAAAAAAGGAAAATAAAACTGATGTCACCATTAACTACTTGGGTAAACTGTGTATTTTCTACTTCAGCAAATCCATCAATTGCAAGACACATCATTAATTCACGAGTCCCTAAGAAAGAAAAACATTACCAATTAAACTACGGCATGCTACCTATGCTAGAACTGATTCTAATTTTAGAGATATCATAATGTTAAATGTATGTACCTAGAACAAATGTAGAAATCAGTCATTTAATTTCTACAAAAATATCATATGGAATGAATTTTTAGTTCCATTCCTCAAATGGGGAAAATTAGTACAGAACTCTAAGGAACAACCATAAGAGGACACAACTCACATATAGCACAGGGTTCAGAATCAAATTTGTCTAGCTTTATGGACCATCTTCTCCCTACAGATTTCCACTTCTTATGAATTCATTGTAACTTGTAATGTAGTATAATGATGACGTCCTACTGCTGTTTCACTTCTAGAATTGGCTCTCGTGACTCTTATTTAATAGCCTGTTTGCCATAATAGATGGAGACCCTGGTGTAACCAAATAATAGATTTTAACATATCCTTAACTCATGATTACTAAGAAAAAGATACTGATTCTCTACTCCTAAATCTCAATAAATGTTTTTGAAATGTTCCACCTCATGATATTTATGGCAAGTATAGTACTTTGTACTCAATAGCCTTACAATGTTTTGATCATTTGGATAAACTGTCAAAGCACCTGTGGGATTGAGCAAAGCTGTTTTAACCAATAAACCACATAATCCAGTGTAATATGACTTTGGCTACAGCTATCCATATAATGAGCTTTAGGGAATTAATGAATCAGTGAATTAGTCTTTAAGTAATTAAAGCCTCATAAATACTTAGTATCTTATACACTTAAACAGGTAATAATATTAATATATGCAAGCATTTATTGAATGCGTATTCTAAACCAAGGACATATTTAAGTGACTTTTTGTCACTAGTTCCTTTACATCTCACAAAAACATGAGGAAATCATTGTTACTATGCCCCCATTTTTTAGATGAGAATCTAAGGGGTCAACAAATAACTCACTTACACAGTTAAAACTGGAACACAGGAAATATAGCAGTCTCACATTTGAAGCCTTTAACCTACCTACGTATATGTCTTTCCAAAGAGGAAGGAGAAATGGGCTGGAATTCTAGAAACCTGCACTGAATTTCAGGTAACAAACTGAGTTCTGGAACTTAATCAAATCACTTTTCCTGACTCATAGTGACCTTTCTCTGATTATTCCAGCTTCACTTATACCTTAAAATGGGTTTTCCTTTGCCTGTATGTCGTCCTCCCTGCCCAATCCAAACTTGTTGGTCTGAGTTTTCCTACTGACTCTGCATGAACACGCTTCTTTAGTTCCAAGGTCTCAAATCCTAATCTTCATGGAGAGTGTGGTGTTCTTACTGTTATGGCCCCACAGCACCCTGTACATACAGCATTTCGTGCATTGTTAATTCAAGATATTTCCCCCAAAGTCTCTGAACTTCTTTAAATGTTATCTCATTCCCAATACATAAACAGAGAGCATAGCCTCACATACACAAAGCATTTAGCAAATGAATGCTAAATGGAAGAAAGAAGAAATGAATAAATGGACATCAATTTCTTCATTTATATAATAAAGAATTTGGTTTAGTTGAATGTAAGATTCTTCCTAGCCCTAAAGCTAATCACTTCTGCCTCTATTGATATATTAAAGCATTTAATCAATACTTACTATTGATCTTCTTAACCTCAATCTCCATTACACACTTTTGTTGTTTTCTTACTTGCCCAAACTGGCAGAGATTATGATGGTACCAAAAGATGTATTGCTTTTCATTTATCAGATTCTCTTGCAAAATTTGGGCCCTGTGACTAACACCTCGCCAAGAAAACTTTGGGGAAAGGATTATATTACTTTCAGGCCTGGCCCTTAAAACATCCTGAAGGGCCTAGCAGATCTCTTTGGCTCTCCAGTCACCCTGAAGTAGGGAATCACTGAGAGTATGGCTTGAAGACCCTAGGGAGCAATGGAGTAACAAAATGAAAAACCACTGGCTTTCTAAATCACTGCTTATGTAGGAATGACCCAGGAAAGCCACATGACTTGTGTCAGGCTGTGTAATTAGCATCTCTTCCTTCTTTTTTTCCCCCCTTTATTTATGTTTGTTTTAGTCTAAAAAGAAGAAAGTATGTAGAATTGATTCATGGTATCTTCATCTGAATTTTTCCCATAAGAATTTCTGAGTTATAAATCTGTAGAGTCTTAGACATAGCAGAGCCATTGTTAATGGAAGAGTAGAAACAGGAGTTTCAGACTGACAATAGATCCTTCAATCATCAACTAAGGCCCAACATATATACCAGGCACTTGGTAGACATGCCAACTGAGCACAAAATTAGCATTTAGGGTCTTTATGCCTCAATGGGTGGTAAATAAATGTATATCTACACACACTCCTTTTCTTTCCCTGCAGTTTCAGTTTTGCTTTGTTTTGAATGGATAATATAACACTGAGAAGAGAATATGTAGTACATGAGGAGACCACACTTATAATTTATTATCTCTAAGAGAAAATATCCTACAAAGCTTGGCATATTTTATTTTACAGCTTAAGATTTAACTTCCTAAACTCTAATAAGAAATCCCTCCAGGAGAGAGAAAAAAAAATGTATGGTTCATTATTATAATTTCCCAAAAGAGTCCTTAAAACCAGGGTTACTTTAGGTGAAGTATATTTTAAATCATTTGCTAAAATATTTAATGTTGACTCCTAAATATCTAAAATATTTCATTGAACTGGCTTTACAAGAATGTTCCTTTCAATGTTTCCTTTCAGATAGGATTATAACAAAAGAAGAAAGTTGTGCCATACTTACTTAATTCTTTAGTAATCTCAATAAGTAATATGATTAACATCTAATTTCTGATCTCAAATTTATTTATTCCCTTATCTTCTTCCTGATATTTCACAGGCCTCTTGATTTGTCTGTTACAATGTATAGAGACAGGAAAGGAAGAAAGAACCAGAGAGAAAGAGAGAGAGAGAAAGGAAGGGAGGAAAGAAGGAAGGATGGAGGAAGGTAGACATGTGACTTGTGTACAGGAAAGGTTTGGAAAGCCATTTTTCCATTCAGAAAAAGCAAATGAGAGAGGAAAACCCACAGGTTTAATACAGTGGTTAAATTTGAAAACATGCAAAATATTGGAAGAAATTAAAAATGACAGAAAGCTGGACATACACTGTATGATGGGACATTTTGCCTTGGTCATAGAGATCACTGTCTGAACACGAACTGAATAAGTTACACATTTAAAACATTAAATTCAGCAAAGGAATAATAAGTGAAACAAAGTTAAAAAGAAAAAATAAATATTACCTAAGCAAGAATGAAAAAACCTAAGTAATATTACCCTAAGTAAGAATGAAAAAACCTGAAAGCAATACTATTGTACTTTGTGTTTATTCCTTTTGTTTAAAAAATTGCAACCACTGATCATGCTGTCCAATCTTTGGAAGCTAGGAAAAATTAGATTAATAAACCTTGAAAACAATTATTGGTAGTGTAAATGGCCTGTCCCCAAAAAGCCATTTAAGTAACTTCCCTAATTATTAAGATCTTATTTATTTTAAGATTATTCGTTTATTTTGAGAGAGAGAGAGAGAGAGAGAGAGAGAGAGAGCGAGCATGAGAGGGGAAGGGGCAGAGAGAGAGAGAGAGAGAGAGACTCAAGCAGGTTCAGTGCTGTCAGCTCAGAGCCAATCAGGGGGCTTGATGCCATGAACCGTGAGATCATGACCCTAGCGAAATCAATAGTTGGACGCATAACTGACTGAGCCACCCAGTAGCCCCAAGATCTTCTAATGAATAGTAGACACAAATGTCTGTGCTCAAATAAGAAACCCACCCCCAATTTTTTCCAAATCATTTAGTGGCATTTAGTTATACTTTTTAAAAATATGATTGTGAGTGCACACAACTCTGCTAATTAGTGCCCGTATTTGGACTGAAGCATAGTTCTGAAGCTCAATCTCAGCACCGTCACTGCTCTTCTCACTCTACTGCTCTGACCCTTGGGATGTATACCTTTCCCTGAAGGAGAAGCATTTTGAGTTGCCTAACATCTAAAAAACACTTAAAAAAAATCCTGTTATGGGCTAAATTGTGTCTCCTCAAAGCTCACCTGTTGAATTAAGGCCTAACATCTAGTACCTCAGAATGTTAACTATGTTTGGAGATAAGGTCTTTAAAGACATGATTAAAATAAAATGGCATTATGTTTTGCTTTGTTTTGCGGTGGGCCTTAATCCAGTATGACTGGTATCTGTATAAGAGGAAGCAATCTGGGGACGCACACAGAGACACTAGGCACGCGCACACAGGGATGCCCGTGTCAAGCCACAGCATGAAGGTGGCCATTTGCAAGCCAAGAAGGGAAGCCCCAGAAGAAACCAACTCTGCCAGTCCCTTGATCGTGGACCTCCAGCCTTCAGAACTGTGAAAAATGAAATCTTTGTTTTTTAAGTCCCCCTAGCTGTGGTATTTTGTTATGGAAGCCTGAGCAGGCTAATACAGATCCTAAGATTTCTGTCCTAATAGTTACTAAATGTTGTGGGGAAACATACACAATTTTATCTCATTTGCCTGGAAGGACTGATGTGAACATTTCTGAAATCCTGATTATTAAAAACTTAGGGAACATTTATGAGATAACAATTATTTAAAAACTAAAGGTTAATATTAGAATATTAATAGCTATAAACACATATTTTCTAAGTGTTCACATTTTAATTGATCCATTATATAGTTTTCAAATTAAGAGAGTACAGCAGATTAGAACACTGTTTAAATATACCATTATTCTTCTCACCTTCATAGAAGTGCGCTTCCTTGCCCTGTTATGTTGGTTTGGCCACATGGCTGGCATTAGCCAGGGGATACTAACAAATGTAATTCAAATTAATGTTCAAACTATGTTTGTGCAGTGGGGCCCTTGTGACTCTGTCCCGGCCCTGGGAAAACTTTCCCCTTCAACTTGGGGCTCAAAATGTCCTCCCACAGAGCAGACCTGAGGCTAACGCAGAGGGAGGAGCCAAGGCCAGTTGCCCCCAGGTTAAGCAAGGCCCCCACGTAAGTCTAGCCAAGATGACCAGATGCACAGGTGAACTGCAGATGTATGAAACAGAACAAATGACAGCTATTTTAAGTCACTCAGTTTGGAGGTGTTCTGCCATGTAGCTATTGAGCCATAATTGACTGATGCATAAAGCATGATTGCAATCAATAAAATAAAGCAAGTTGATTACAATGTAGGCAGAACTTTTCAAAAATTTTCAATAGAGTATTTAGGAAATCAGTATTCTTGTTGAAAATTGAAAATATTATTGTTTATTTTCAATACCAGAAATAGAAGCTAATGCTGACATTCTACCATTTCTTGAGCACTTATTATGTTCTAGGCACAGTGATGACCTCTGATTATTTTATTTCATCTCAGTAATGACCCCAAGGTTAAGTATAATGATTACCATATTTTACAGATATTTAGTGATTTTCACAGTATCATACAGCTAATAGGTTGTGGATTTGGAATTTGAATCCAGACAATCAGCTTCTAGTGCCTGGGCTATTTATTTATTTATTTGGCCCTAGTAAAACGAAGCCTCAAACAATTGATTTAAGACATAGAATTGTTCCTCTCAATGGAAATTTTTAGTAAAAGGTTAAAGATGTAATCAGTTTGAAGAGAAACCAGAATATATTGAGCTCTTAATTTTTATAGCATATCCAGATATCACAAATTCTCTATTATTTCATGATTATTTTATAAACTTAATTGCAACTATAATAAATAGTATTTTGTATACAAATATGTCTTCTCCAGGGGTGTCTGGATGGCTCAGTTGGTTGAGCTTCCGACTCTTGATTTTAGCTCAGGTCAGGCTCCCAGTGTCATGAGATCAAGCCCCAGTGGGCTCAGCATGGATCCTGCTTGATATTCTCTCTCTCTTTTTGCCCCTCTTCCCCATTCATGCTCTCTCACTTTCTAATACAACAACAAAGATGTCTTCTGCACACTATATATACTAAAGATTATGCTTTCATTATATATCCTACCATATATGAAGAATCTTACCTATTTAAAAGCCTCTTTTGTTCTATGCCTAAGTCTGTTATACATAAATATCCATATTAATTTATGTCTAAATAAGTTGTGTGTGTGTGTGTGTGTGTGTGTGTGTAGATAGATAGATAGATAGATAGATAGATAGATAGATAGATGTGGATTAGTTTCTTATCATTAAACACAGCTTCTTTCACTTTGACATAATAGGAAACAGAACTGATGGGGAATTGCCAGGCTAAACAGCTACACTAAAGCCAATTGACCTAGCCAGAGCTTTGTTTTGATGATAATATCAAGCTGATGGGAATTAAGTAAAAATATCACTTCTCTGTAACCTTCTCCATAACTCGTAGGTGACCTATTCAAGAGTTATTATGGGACAAAGAAAGACGAAAGGCATGCATGTTAATGGAAATTATCAGAACACTGAAGTTACTTTTGGAAAAAAAATGGGTGATTAAAGAACTTTTATAACATTTGAGAATGTCTTTGTAACTAGGTCGAAGAGAATCCAGAATCCTCTCAGGTCATTTGAAAGCATGGGGAAGCTCTAAAATATAACCTTTTGGATTAGTCCTCTATAAATTCTCCCCACTGCCCATTCCTATCCCTTGCCACCTCCAAATGTCCAGGTCCCCGTAAAGAAAATACAGTTTCTAGTGAATTGGTAGAGTGTACCCCAGCATACACAGAGATCTTAAAATATGAACATGAGGAAGAAGTTCTCATACAGAATGCTAACAAAACGTTAGCCAATTACAAGGCATGCCTGAAATTAAAGTTGATGCTAAAAGCAGCCAAATCAAATTAGTTTATCCTAACAGACCAGACTTGTACATTCAAAGTGAAAGAACTTCGTTTATTTTTATTGATCAGTAGTGTTCACCAGAATCTGAAATCAAATATCGGCTTGGCCTGAATATAAAGGCACTAGCTAGTGAATGATTTGAATGTTTCTCATTTCTCTCTATCATTTAACTTGCATTATACACATTCATGTTCTTATCCATGATATTGCTCAAAAGGATATTAATGTTTTCACAGTTGTATTTTTCCAGCCCTGCAACATTATGGCCTCTCAGCAGCTATTGATTTACAGAAATATTTGGATAAACTAGATGGTTTTACGCTGTTTCCATACCTCCTTACAAAACATGGTCTAGCATCTCTTTGAATTAAATCATTTTAGCCATGGTTCTTTGAGTTCTAGTTAGAGACATTCCATACAAATACTAAGCCTCATCATTTACTTTAATATTGGTCAGCTGGCTGTTTTCCCAGATCATTTAGAATTCTTATAGTATTAAATTTAAAAGACTATTGATTTTAAACTTCTATAGATCAGGTGACTTTTCAACTCTGTGATTCTAAAACAGTGTCAATACATATAGTATATTACTAAGGAACTTCTAAGGCTAAAAATAATATGCAACATTAAATAGGATTAATTGATATGAAATTTGGTAAGGTTTTTTATTTGATTATAATGGAGTAAATATCAAATGCATTATGTTATTTTAACTGTGTAGTTATTATCACATTGTTAAACGATCTACCCTTTTACTTTCTCTTTTTACTCCCTTGAAATAATTATATATTAAACTACTCTACACTACGGCATTTTGGATCATGTAAAAGAAAAAAGAAACAACATTCATCCTTACCCCATATGTAAAGGAACTAAGATCCTACTCAGGTATTTGGAATCTCTCCAAAACATACAGCTCTTCATTAGAGTCAAAATAGTTAAAACATATGTAAAAAGTGCATTATCTGCTGATCATTGAACAGTCCCTTACGCTGGCAGAAACTGCCTCTGTGGATCTTGAGTCAACAGCTATAGGTGTGTGTCACAGAGTTCAAGAGGCCATTCTTCCCTTATTTTCAGGTAAACTCTAGCACATTCATGCATATTCATAGGCTGTAATGCACTTCTCATTCACTTACCATTTTTTGGTCTCTGAGATTTTTCTTTTAATATATAAAAGGAACAGCATGACCCTGTCTTAAAAATTGAAATATTCACTGATCTATGGTTATTCCTGTAATATCACAAGTGTTGGTGAATAATTCAAATTAAATAGTTTCCTATATATTCCATTTTAAAAGGGACTTCATTTACTTTCTTTCAATGGTTTCCTCCTGTGCTGTTCTCACCCTGCATTATTCATATGCAACTTCACAAATTGCTATGAGTTCGAGCAGTGCTGATATAAATCATAAGGCTATTTTCTCTGGAGGACTTCAGCCTTAAGCTCTACAACTTGTTTTAAAATGAAAACTGTGTTCAATTAAGGTGATTTGTTTGCTTCAAAAAATTATCTTATATTGCCATTTGCAAGAGAGAAGACTGAAGTTACATTTCTGGGTTTGAATAATTTTAGAAGTAATTTACTTTCTCTCTCTGGCTGTATCCTTGCATCTAGTTTATCCTGTCCGTTTATTTGTGTCTAGGTCATATTCTTCAGGATATAAATATAGCTATCAAAGATTCCTTTCCCAACTGTTTTGCATTTTGACTTTTGACTAGTTGCTCTGTAAACAGACTAAAATAATGTGTTCTTCTCTGCTGTCAGGTCCTTCACTGAAGGAGAGGAACAGAGAGAGAGAGAGGAAACAAATGGAAATGCAAGGAAACTGAGAAATTAGATTCAGGGTGGAGTACTGCTATCAAAATAGTATTTTAAGAGTGACATCACTAAAAATGGTGGAGTAGGGAATCTCATCCATCTCTCCCCAATGCAACTAATAAGATGAAAGGCAACATATGGAGTGGGAGATAATACTTGCAAATCATGTATCTAATAAGATGTTAATATCCAAGTATGTAAGGAACTCCCACAACCAAATAGCAAACAAACCACTATGATTACAAAATGGGTAGAGGACCTGAATATACATTTTTTTCCAAAAAAGACATACAAATGGCCAACAGATGCATGAAAAAGTATTCAACATTACTTAATCATCAGGGGAATGTAAGCCAAAAACACAATGAGGTATCATCTCACACCTGTTAGAATGGTTCTCATCCAAAAGACAAAAGATAACAAGTACTGGCAAAGATGTGGAGAGAAGGCAACACTTGAGCACCCTTGGTGGGGATGTAAATTGGTGTAGCCACCATGGGAATCAGAATTCAGATTCCTCAAAAATTTAAAAATCAGTAGCTGCACTTGTCATGCAAATTGGTAGAACTAGAAAAAGCAATTTGGACTTTATTCTCAAAGAAATGTGTTTATGAGTCTCCATTCATCTGGCACCTTTCTCAATGACCAGTACAAAACATTTGTTTCACCTGACTTGAAGCACTTGCAGGACAGGGATGACTTCCCCAGTGGCTTTTGCCAGAAGCGTTTAATGAAACACATATTGGTTACAGCAGACTGGGGCAAAGAATAACACTTGGAATAAGCTTAGGTTACACTTGAGACTCAATCTTAACTAACGGGTCAAAGGAGAAATCACAAGGGAGATAAGAAAATTCATTAAGACCAATAAAAAAAAAAATACAGCACACAAAATTTTGGGATACAGTGAAAGCAGTGTTCATTTGGGGATGTAAAGCTATAAACATTTATACTGGAAAAAAAATAGAAAAGGATTTCAAATCAATAGCCTAACTGTACAGTTTAAGGAACTATAAAGAGAAAGGCAAGGTAAATCCAAAGCTAGCAAAAGAATGAAGTCTGACCCCTACCTCATATCACATACCAAAATTATTTTAAAATGGATCCAAGACATAACTATGAGAGCTAAAACTATACAATCTTTAGAAGAAAATACACAAGTATACCTTTATGATATAGAATTTAGTAAAGTGTTCTTATATGAGACCAAAATCACAAGCAGGAAAAGAGAAATAAAAACAAGACAATGAAATGATTATTGAAAACAAAACTGCTTTTCAAATGACACTAAAGACAGTGAAAAGACAACCCAATGAGTGGGAGAAAATGTTAGCAAATCATTAATCTAATAAAGGTCTAATATCCAAACCATATAAAGAAGTCTTACAACTCAATAACAAAAAAAAATGTCCCATGTGGGTAAATGACTTGAATAGACAATACCCCAAAGAAGATCTACAAATTGCCAATAAGCACATGAAAGATGTTCACAGCTTAGTCATTAAGGAAAAGCAAATCAAAACCTCAGTGAGATACCAATGTCAAGGATGGCTATAATTTTTTTAAAGGAACATAAATATTGGTCAGGATGTGGAGAAACTGTAACTTTTGTACATTGTTTTTGAGTATGTAAAATAGTACAGCCATTGTGGACAGCAATTTGGCATTTTTTTTCTTAAGTTAAACATATAATTACCATATGACCCAATAATTCCACTCCTAAGTTTCCATTCAAGGAATTGAAAACAAATGTTAAAATAAATACTTATACACAAATGTTTATAACAGCACTATTTGCAATAGCCAAAAAGCGGAAACAACCCAAATATCATTGACAGATGAATGGGTGGAAAAAATGTTGTAAATCCATACGATGGAATATTCTTGAGCCATATAATAGAAAGAAGTACAGATACATGCTGCAATGTCAATGAACTTTGAAAACATTAAAGTCAGTGAAGGAAATCAGACCTAAAAGTTCACATATTGTATAGTTTCATTTATATTAAGTATTCTGAGTAGGTAAATTGATAGAGATAGAAAGCTGATTAGTGTTTGCTAATGGCTGGGAGGGGTGCAGGGGTAGGGGAAGGAAGGAGGAATAATAAATCTGCTTAATTGGTATGGGGTTTCTTTGCGGGGTGAGAAAAATATCCTGGAACTATATAAAAGTGGTGGTTGCAAACATAGTGAATGCACGCAACGACTCTGAATCATGTACTTTAAAATGCTTAATGGTTGGTCAGTTGGTTAAGCGTCTGACTCTTGGTTTCTGCTCAAGTAGTGATCTCAAGGTTTCATGAGTTGCAGCCCCACGTTGGGCTCTGCACTGACAGCATGGAGCCTGCTTGGGATTCTCTCATTCTCCTTCTCTCGTGGGCCCTTCCCCAGTCATGCTGTCTCTGTCTCTCTCAAAATAAGTAAATAAATTTATTTCAAAAATGTTTAATGGTTAATTTTATGTTGTATTAATTTTATTAAACAAAAGGCAAATAAATAGAAGCAACATTTTATCAATACCAAGTTAAAGACTGGTCCAAGAAGGTCCAGAACTAGTTTGGTGAGTTCAAATTGTTAATTTAAGGCTGAGGAAATTTGAACAATCCCTCTTTACTGATTTATTATATAAGGCTAGAGGCAGAAAAAGACGATAAAATTAGACATGAAGAGAAGGCTCATTTTTCCATTGAGAACTTTAAGCAGAATGCTTAGGAAATGTTTACTTGGATTCTGGAAAAAATAAAAATAAAACAAAATAAATAAAATAAAATAATAAAATAAAATATAGAACAAACAAAATAAAATATTGATCTAAACTCACTCACACACACACACACACACACACACACACACACACACAAATCCAATAGTCTTACACATTTGTTTGATGGATCCGGTGGGGTACTAGAGCCAGCTTAAAAAAGTGAATTGTTATATTTTTTTCAGGCAATTTGAAAGGTGGTAGTTATAACACAATCATTAGAAATCCAATCATGTAAACCTATAGTTAAATAAATTACATTAAGATATTAAATACTCAAAACTCCTCACTTCTGTATTTTTAATATATTTTATTACTATCTATGTTCTCGAGATTACACCTATTTTACAAGAATGGTTTAAATGTTGTATGATGCTGTGTTACTACTCATGTTTTCCCAGTTCTGCACGAAGGATGTCTCTTTGGCCATGGTAGAAGTATTTAAACCATGGAAATAAGCAAGTGTCATAAATTTTAAAATTCAGTTTAACGTTTTGTTGTTCAGACCAGGAAATGATGAAATATATTAACGAGCGTAAGCTAAACTTAAAAATATGTTGTTTAAGGGCACCTGGGTGACTCAGTTAAGCGTCTGACTTGGGTATGGGTCATGATCTCATGGTTGGGTTTGTGAGTTTGAGCCCTTCATCTCATTGAGCTCTCTACTGTCAGCACAGAACTCACTTCAGATTCTCTGTCTCCCTCTCTCTGCCCCTCTACCAGACTCTCTCTTTCTCTCTCAAATATAAATAAAAACATAAAAAAATGTATGTTGTTTGCAGTTATTACTTTGTGAATAGCCAAAAAAAAAGAACACCCAAGAAGTATATTTCCAGTATAATTCCAACTAAACTAAGCACTCACTGCAGTAGCAAATGAGGGAAGTTCCAACATATGCCGTTGTTGTTTTACTCTTGTCATTTTTGCTTGTGTAAACACAAATATCAACAAACATTCATGTCAGAACTAAACTTACTCATCATATGCAACCACAGGCCAGCTGTGGATAGAAGATTATTGCAAAGAATCAACAAAAGTGTTCTACGGTACTTTTTATTTTTTAAATGTTTACTTATTTTTGAGAGAGAGTGCGAATGGTGGAGGGGCAGAGAGAGAGGGAGACACAGAATCTGAAGCAGACTCCAGACTCTGAGCTGTCAGCACAGAGCCTGATGCAGAGCTTGAACTCAAGAACCGTGAGATTATGACCTGAGCCAAAGTCCAAGGCTTAACCAACTGAGTCACCCAGGCACTCTTCTATGACACTGTTATATGTATCTCCATTGGCTATGTGAAATTACAAGAGTGTTACATATTTTAGTTTTATTTGTAAACTTAGTTTCACATAGTCTTGATATTAGTAAAATTTATATGCACTGTTTTCCCTTGAGGAGCCACTTGTGAAGCATTTACCAGCAAAACACTTTCTTAAATTTAGAATGCTTTAACTTTCATCTTAGAACTAGTTCCTATGGGGAGTTAAGAGCTGAGAACTCTCAGTGTTCCCTGGAGGTTTCCTCTGCTAAGCTAGAGGCTAAAACTTTCCTTATGTGGGAATCCTTAGGAAGCTTCTCATTTGAGTTTGCTTCTGTACCTAACACTTGACCCAATTCTCTGACCCAGGAGACTATACTTCATAGAGAACTCATATTATCTAATTTGAGGGCAAAATAGCTATATACGTTTTTTGGAATTCTTTTGCACATGAGATTTCTTTATTTCCCCCCATTTAATTACTCAAGCATTTATATCAGTTTGGACTCATGGATATTTATTTTAAATTTTAAGTTATGATTTAATACTGCTTTATTCACTTTGATGCTCAGATTGATCCAGCTTTGGCACGGGGGCTCTTGCAGTTGCCTTTTGTTTCCCTTTGACATACCCACATCAACGTAGTGGGGTTTTTGTTGTTGTTGGGTATTATCCTGCTTTGTGGCAGTATAAGATACTCCAAGCTCATCGTGTGTATTTTCTGTTTTAGTCCTAAAACCAGTCATTTTCCCAAAGGGTCCTGCTCCCTCTCATTGAAGACTGATATCAGAAATGAAGTGCTGGGCTCTAGGTGTGTTTGTTGCTACTGCAGTGCTGTGGCATCCAGGCCCTTTCAGGTGACAGAACAAGGAAATGTATGTGCATGTACTTCCCTGTGTGCGTGCACACGTGTACAATATTTCGATATATAACCACCTGTATCTTTATTAGATTAAACATGGTTTCCCTCTGATACCGCCAACTCTATTTCATCATGCTAGCCTCCTCTCTTTCCTTATCTGCAAACTCCGCATCCAACAGTGAGAAACCTGACTCCCACCATCTGCCATTCATGTCTTACTTGTTCAACTTCAGTACACGTGTCCCGTATATGGAAATAGCAGTATCAGAACCAATATGTCATAGGAAATCGCTTTATCAGCTAGATAAAAAAAAAAAAAAAAAAAAAAAAAAACCTCACTCATTTCTAAAGTTATCTAGTGTAGCATCCCTGTCCCCACCCTCTTCAGTGTGGCTCAGCATTTAAAATAGATTGCTGTCCCCTTCTTCATGACAAACAGGGATACCCCAAATCTGAATTTATTATTTTTTTAAATTTACATACATTAAGGTTCACTATGCTCTAAACTTCTATAAGTTTTAACAAATAGAGTGTCACTTATTGACTATTACAGTATCATTCAGAATAATTTTATTACCCTAAAGGTTCTGTGTGTCACATATTTAACCCTTACCTATTTCCACTGTCAACCGCTAACGTGTTCACCATCTCTGTAGTTTTGCCATTATCAGAATGCCCATATAAATGGGATCAAACAGTATATAGTCATGTCAGATTGGTTTATTTTATTTATAAATATACATTTAAGATGCATCTATGTCTCCTGTAGCTTAAAAGCTCATTTGTATTTATTAAGGAATAATATTCTATTGTACAGATATACCACAGATGTTCTTATCCATCTACTTACTGAAGGGCTTATTGATTGCTCCAATTTGGGGTAACTATGAATAAAGCTGAAAATGACATTCATGTGAAGGTTTTCGTGTGCACATACATTTTTAAATGGTTAAATATATAGGAAAGCAATTAATTTTAGTTTTGTAAGAAACTTCTAATGTCTTTCAAAATGGCTTTACTATTTAGAACTACCACAATCAATGGATAAAGATTTCTGTCACTCTGAATTCTCACCAGAAATTGGTATTATCCGTTTGTTCAGTATGAGCCATTTTATTAGTGTGTCACATTGCTTTGATTTGTGAGTCTCTATAAATGATGTTGGGTATCTTTTTATAGGCTTATTTTCTATTTGTATATCTTCTTTGGTAATATGTTCAGATATTTTTACACATTTTTCTAATTGTGCTCTTCTGCATCATTGAGTAATAAAAGTTCTTCATATATCGTGGATGTAAGTATTAACTGTGTGCTTTTCAAATATTTTCTCCCATTTTATGGCTTAACTTTTGTTTCTCTAAACCATGTCTTTCACATAGAACTTTTAAATTTTAATAAGTACAACGTTTTTTGGATAGTGCCTTAGTGTTGTAGCAAAAAGTATGTTACAAAAACAGAAGATTACCTATAGATGAACAAAGATAAGAATTATAGTATATTTCTCATCAGAAAGTATACAGGCAAGAAGAAAGTAGAGTGAAATATTAAAAGTACTGAAAAACACTACTGACCTAGAATCCTATTTACAACAGGATTTTTCTTTAACACTGAAGGAGAAATACTTTCTCAGAGAAATAAAAGCTGAATTACGCTTCACCAGTAGATGTTCCCTGCAATCAGTGATAAAATATGTTTTAAAGAAGAAGTTATATAAATCAGAAACTTTATTTATATTAAGAAAGGAATAATATTAGAGAAGAAATAAAAGTAAATGAAATGAAAGTAAAATAAAGTCTATTTTGTCTGTTGGTAATTTACCTAAAATACAAAGGTTTATTTAAGGTAATAATAATAACAATGTGTTAGGTTATGATAGCATATGGACAAGTGACATAAATGATGTGATTGTCATAATGGATGGGAGGGAAGAATCGGGAATGCTTTGTTAGAAGTCACCTGCACTCAAGTGAAGCAGTATAGTGCTTTTGTAGGTAAATTTAGATTACTTAAAAAAATATATTTTAAACTCCAGAGCAACTATTAACTTGTTTTAAAAGAACAATTTATATCTAAGTAGGGGAGAAAATTAAACATAATATGCTCGCAATAGGCTGAATTATGCACCATCGCCCAAATTTATATGCTGAAGTCTACACCACAGTAACTCAGAATGTGACTGCATTTGGAGAAAGGGCCTTTAAAGAGATGAATAAGTTAAAATGACACTGTTAGGATAGGCTCTCTTCCAATATGAATGGTGTCCTTATAAGAAAAAAGAATTTGGACACAGACAAAGACACCAGGGATGCATGTGCACAGAAGAAAGAACATGAGAACACAGCAAAAAGTGGTTTTAAAAAGGAGAGAGCCCTCTCCTTTAAACAGGAGAGACTAAACCAACCCTACCCATATCTTGATCTTGACATTTCTAGCCTCTAGAACTGTGAGAAAACAAATCTGTTGCTTAAGCCACCCAGTTTGTGGTATTTTATTATGGTAGTCCAAGCAAGTTAGTACAACACTCAATTAAAACTAGAGAAGAGAAAGAAACAAACAAAAAAAATGGTCTACGTATACCAAATAAAGACAAACTGTCACAGTGGATTAAAAAATAAAAAAGACTTAACCGGGTGTTGTCTAAAAGCAATCACTTTAATTATCGAGATACAGATGGAATGAAAGAAAAGAGATAAAAGAAGGTATATCATGCTAACATTAATCAAAAATGACTTACAATAAGTTATATTTGTTTCAAACAAAGCAGACTTCAGAAAAAAAATTTTTCAGGAACAAATGTGGGTTTTAAAAAAATCAATTATTCAAAGCGTGACAATCCTAAATGTGTATGCACCTAACAACAGTGTCCAAATCTATGAGGTGAAACTGATAGAACTTCAAGGAGAAATATATGAATCCATTATTATAAATGAGACTTCTGCCCCCTTCTTTCAGTAATTGATAGATCAAGTAGGAAGAATATCAATAAGGATAAAGTTGACTTGAACATCACTATCAATCACCATGACCTATTTATTCCACATTTCTTCCCAAAGTTTGGACTTCCTTTTTAAAATACACATTTTCATGTATCAGAAGACTTATGTACCCTCATTTCATTAACATATTACTTATTTGTACTTCCAGATTGTCTATTAAGCTTATGAGATGATTTATAATTTCTTCTGAAATCATTCTTCACAGACTACCTTGATATCCTGTTCTAATTTCATTTTATTGCTTTCTAGCTCTTGTATTTTTACCTTTACTATTCCTGGTTTATTTTACAAGAAGGTGTATCTGATTAATTTATGTTTGGAAGAATACATAGAAAATGTAGTAGTAAATTGCAGTAAAACTTGCGAGTCAGAAATTTTGTAATTAAAGTTTGATTGGTTGTACATTCTAGGTTCAGAATCACTCAGCAGAACTTGATTAACATTGCTTTATGGCCTTCTAGCATCTGTGTTGATGGTATCTGAGTCATATTAGCTTCCCTTTTATCTCTATTAATTTTTAAGACTTTTTTTGATTTTTATAACATTAAGTGTTTAGTTTAATATGAGTTTTTACAACATTCATTGCTTAGTATTTCACAGAAGCTTTTGAAGCAAAAAAGCAAAGATTTTATTCCAGCCAGGGGATTTTTTTTTTATTTGGTTCTCCTTACCATGAGCTTGATTCAGTCCTCTTTGAACTCCTATTACATGTATATTGGACCTTGTTCATCTTATCCTTACATATATTAAAGGATAAAAGTTTGGAGTGTTTGTTTTCCTCTCCAGTTGTGCAGTTCTAGATGTTTCCTGCATTTGGATACTCTAAAAAATATCAGAACGTGTCAACCTGAAGTCATCTCTTCAAGGAGTTGTAAGGTAGTAATTCAGGGTTGGCTATCATAGCTGTGAACGTAATTATTAATGCCTGGGTGAAGCTTAGTATTCAACTGTCTTTCCTTCTCTTCTTTAATTTCCCTTTTCTCTCTTTCCATTTCCTTCTTCTTTCCACCTTGTTTCTTAATATTTTCCTTGCTGTCACCATTCTTGTTTAAGAGAGCTATTAAACAAGTGCTCCAGTGCCCACCTTGAATCAGAGGCCCTCACCATCTTATTTTAAGCAGTGCATTTGGGGCCCCTTATGAGAGAATTTTAAGGTATTTTGCATATCTACTTCACATTTTTGTTGAAGTTCTCTTGGGCCAATCCTCTAGATTCTCAGAATGAATCAATATGATCTACTATAGTGTCTAGGCACATGATTGATCATGACAATATAAAACCAGCAATTGTCAGGGCACCTGAGTGGCTCAGTTGGTTAAGCATCCAATTTCAGATCAGGTCATGATCTTGCAGTCCATGACCATGTGCCCCATGTCAGGGGCTGGCTGGCTGTCATCTCAGAGCCTGGAGCCTCCTTCAAATTCTGTGTCTCCCTCTCTGTCTGCCTCTCCCCCATTCACACTCTGTCGCTCTCTAAAATACATAAACATTAAAAAAAAATTAAAACCAGCAATTGTGCTTTGCACAGCATGCAAGGTCTCATAATGTTAGCACTATAACATACCGACTGTATTGTGTAGGGTAGTGGTTGTTTTTGTCAATTAATGTTGTACATCTTGCTTTTCATGATATTCACTAGGATTAACATTTATGATCTCTATATCCTACCATAAAAATCAACTTATATTTTATCTGATGCAATTCAGATAAATAGGCAATAGTTTTTTTTTTGTTTGTTTGTTTGTTTTGTTTTGTTTTTGTTTTGTTCTGTTTTTCGGAAGGTAAGAAAACTGGTCTACCAAAGATGAATACAAAATTCATGTCCTACCAATGACAGTAGTCTACTGCCCCTTCATATCTAAGTCATTACAATAAAGCCAAAATACATTCAAGACCACCAGTGGGAAGGGTTAATTAGTCAACCTAAATAAACTATTAGTTTGTCTTTTTTTTAAATGACTAAATGAAGAAATTATATGCCCCCCCCACCCCAGGTTTTACTATCCTTCTTTCTAAATGATGGATGAAAGTAGCATTGAATAAAACAATGAAATTAAAAGGCAAAAACAAGATCATGCATTGGGATTTTCACCAGTTTTTAACAACACGTTTTTAAGTGTTGAGTGAAAGAATGGTTGAATGAAAAATGAGTTAATAAGTTAGGGGTAAATACACAATTATACAATTGCAGGAAATGCCAGCAGTCCTGGGTCTTAAGGAGGACATAGAAGTTAAAACAATTTGCTTGTATAAATAAACAACCGTCATTAAAACATCCCAACAATGAAAAATAATTACTTCAAATTAAAGGTATGTAAGTTATATCTGTAATGCTGTGAGAGTATGAAACAAAATTTTATGATTGCAACAGCATTTGCCTAAATGATATTAAAATGTTATATTTCATCACACCTGAATCTAACCAGTTGTATGTGATCGACTAAACTCTGAGTTAACTCAGTATATAATACTGTTACTGGACATATCTGGAGATATTTTCCTGTTCAATAAATAATGGAATTTGTTTTAATCAAATAAACACAGACCTGTGCACCCATTTTATCCTATCTTAATGTGAGTTTCCAATCCTTAATTAGCATTACAACTTGACTATAGTGTCCTTTTCTAGCACTTAAGAAAAAAAACTGCCTTTTCCTATCAATAAACTCTCAAAGAATTACTTCACTCAAGATGAGTTATTAAACTTTGTATTTTTTCCTTGTGCTTTCTTTTCATTCTTTGACATCAGAAGTAATAGGAATAATTGAGTGTGTCTTACTTGATATAAGCCACATTTTTAACTCCACTGCTCCATTTGTTTTTTAAGAATTTATGTAGTAAGTCAATCCTTGATTTTTTTTTTTTTTTTTTTTTTTTTGAGAGTCAGAGAGAGAGAAAGCGTGAGCTGGGGAGATGGGCAGAGGGAGAGGCAGGGTGAGGGAGAGAGAGAGAAAGCGAGCGAGCGAGCGAGAGAGGATCCTAACCAGGCTCCATGCTCAGCATACAGCCGGATGCATGACTTGATCCCAACACCCTGGGATCATGACCTGAGCTGAAATCAACAGATACTCAACCAAGGGAGCCACCCAGGAGCCAGGAGCCGCAGGTCTTCGATTATTTTTTTTTTTTATCATTGAAATATATTTTCAAGGTTATGACGTATGTTTTTGTCAGTTCTTACTCTGTGTGTGTGTACAGTGACAGCCCATTGTAGTAGATTGGTGTAAAATTCTAAATAGTAGACCAAGGCTTTTGACTGAATTCTAAGGACTTAATAGAATATAACATAGTTTATGACCTCCGTGTCTGAAGCCAAACTGACAGCTTCTGAATCCCAGTTCTGACACTTTCCATATAAGCAGGCAAGTTATTTAAACTCTGTTTCAGTCAACTGATATAGCTATTATAAGAATGAAATAGGTTAATAGATGTTAAGCCTAATAATCATGCGGAGCACATAGTAAGCACTTAACAAAAGAGCTAGCTGTTGTTATTATCTTCTTGTATTAACGCAGCTTAATATATTCCCCAGTGCTTATCACATTGCCTATTGGATAAGATTGGCTTCTTTTCATGAACTGTTAAGGTTCCAGAACAATGAGAAATGTAGACAGAGCATAGGACTTGGCACATCCTTAAGCATGTAGTACATATTTGAGGAAACAAATAATATAAGATTAACCTGAAGAAATTTGCAATTGTTCAGTGTTAGAATAATCTCAGAGATGATCGAAATGCGATGTCCCTTTCAAAGACTGAGGTCCTAAAGTGCATCTCAAAGAATATTCTGTTCATAAATCCATTGTCAGCTAGTTTCTGTTACAAGGTGACTGATAGTGGTGTTAGGTTGTGATATGATGGATGATATAATTTACTTTAAGCAACAACTACTTGGAGTATGGAAAATTAACACCCAAAATATATACCACATTATGCTTCCTAGAATTATACAAGGAAATATAACTTTGTATTTATTATAAGTAAAATAGAAACTACCAAATTCACTTTCAAATTTGTATAAACCCCCTAATATAAAGCAAGGCAAAGAATGAAACCAAAATAAATGTAAATGATATACTAAACATATATTAATTTTTAGGGTTTTTTTTTTTTTGTGGATTTTGACAAGGTTAGAAGCTCCATTATAACTCCTATTTCAGAACAAAAGTGATAAAAATTTCATTGTTGAAATGTAGAAATGACTTTACTGCCTGAGAAACCTCTATCCTAAGCAAGGCACCTGTAATGCACATGGCCCCATACTTTCTTGTTTTCATAACAACTGTCCCTTCTCTATTTAAAATTAAGCTATCCTTTCTGGAATTCTCTTTCTGTTTTGGATCAACCACTTTTTTGAACTAGTCTCCTCATTTGTCTCCTTCTCTAGTGGTGGCATATGATGAGTCTGTGTCTACCCCAGCTGTTTCTAATTTAATGACTGGTTGTCTTTGGGAAATGACTTGGCAACTTCACTCTTTTGTTTGAATGGAGGCAGAATGTTTTACTATGTAATCACTATATGTTAAACAAAGTTTCTTCATCCTCCATTCTGTGGATAAGACAAACACATGTTTTCACAGTTGGATAATAAGAGAGAAGAAAGCAATGCAATTTAAAACTCTGTGTCTATTCTTGTGAAACAAGAGAGTAGGTTTTACAATTCATAAAAAAAATACACACTTACACTGGAAACATAAAGAGGAGATTTTTCCCTCTATAAATATTTTTTTTAGTTTTATCTATAATGACTCTAATAAATAATATCAAATATCAAATGTTAAAAAAAAGTGTGCTATAATGATGGATGACTTTTTATCCTTTTTAAAAAAAATATTCTAGAGCCAATGAATAAACTGGAGTTAGATTTTATTTAATGAAGGAGTTGAGGCCTTCTCAGTATTTATCCCTAAAATTACCACGGACTGTAGAACTAGCATCTGTTTTGTAAGAAGATTGAATCCATGGATCCACTTAAATATGACATATATTACCAAAGTCAGGATTTTGATTTCCAACCAAAAATTGAAATGCTACCTTTTTTCGTCTTACCTTCATCTTCTGAACTCCCACCTTTTGCACTGCTTCTTTCCCTTTAGGCATATGACTGGTGCACACATACAAACTGCAAGGATGACTCTCTTTATCCTACACAGCTATAGGGAATATTTAACCTGTGAATGCATTACTAAAAGCATTGTAGAGAAAGGATTGAGTGGAATTGACTCTAGTAAGTAGGTCTCACCTGAGGAGTTATATCTTTCTTTTCTGTTTTTTGTTTCCTGTCTTCAGGGAGTGTATCCTTTAATAAAGGAGGCTAAGAAAAAAATACATAGTTAGGATAAGGGTAAAATGGAAGATAGAGAAGGAATAATAAATGGGGCTTAGGCGAGAAGCCAGAGAAAGTTTCCCTGAAGAGGTAGTACTTTAGCTTAATATTTTCTTCCAAGGGGAATTAGATGAACAGAAGGAAGAAAGTATCTAAACTGACACAACACCCTAAATAAGCAGAAAATATGGTATTTGTTCTATTATCCTTTTTAAAATTTTTTAAGTTTATTTGAGAGAGAGAGAGAGAGAGAGAGCGTGCGCGTGCATACACAAGGGGTGGAGAATCAGAGAGCAAAGGAGAGAATCCCAAGCAGGCTCCACACTGTCAGTACAGAGCCTGATGCAGGACTTGATCCCATGAATCCACAAGACCATGACCTGAGCAGAAATCAAGAGTCAGACACCTAACCTACTGAGCCACTAAGGCACCCCATTTGTTGTGTAATTCTTGTAGTTGATGTGGGAATTTTCTTCTTTATGAAAGAACTTTATCTAATAAATGCAAAACAAATTTTTAAAATTTCACCATTTTGTAATCACTAATGGAATAACGGATCTGGCATTAATAGCTGCACAACTCATTAGGTCAAACACTGTAAGAACAATCAAGCTGACCGTACTCACACACGCTGGTCAGACATCAATAAGAGGAGACCACCAGACGTGTTGTGTCTCCCAATGTGTTTCCAAAACACAGTATCACCTATCACAAATTCTTAAAAAAAAAATCTAGAAGACACTTTATCCAATGAAGCTCTAGATGTTATATTAATACAATTTTATAACAGATACAAAGATTCTGATGCCCAACAGATTTGAATTCCATTTCACCACTTTTATGTATGTACTTGAAAAAATGTCTTTTTGTTTTGTACTTTTTTGCTTACCTTTTTGTGCTTTAGTTTTCTTGTGAATAAAAGGGAATAGCAATAACTCAAATGTACAGTGCCTTCTAGGTTGCTCATGAAAAGTCAAGTAAATGTCTTACCAAAACTATTCTCCAAAAGTAAACCTCATGATCAATAATTATTATTGTTATTGCATTATCATTATTAAATATCAGCTAACCTCAGAGAATTTAGAGTCTAATTGGAGAAAGAGGACTACACTGACAATTGTAATAGAACAGGAAGTCTCCTCTGAGAACAGTAAAAGAACAAAAGATAAATATACAGTGTATTTTCATTATCCTTCTCTGAACCCCCAGTTATGAGCTTGAAGATAAACAAAATTCACTATAGCATGAGAGTAATCACTAAGGAACTGACAGTTTATGAAATTATTCTCTAGAAAATACCTCCCTCTTTCCCTTGCCAGCCACTTAACATTACTGAGTATCACTGCTCCTCTCCTCAAATTCTTTATCAATAACTCTGTTCACTTATTACAGTGTTCTGTAAACATTAGTCCATGCAATGCAAATGCAATGCAAATTAATTAGAAAGTGAAAGTGCATATCCTGCAAGAATTACATTTTCATTATGTCAATAAAATTATGTTTGTGGACTATTCCAGTCACGTATAAAGCCACTGCCAAGTAAAAGGTAGCACAGTTAACAAATGAAGAAGGAAATATTGATAAAGCTGTATGTTAGTTATTTTTTAAGAATGTTTTAGAAATCAAGATTTAAGGTAGCTCTTTGGGGAAACCAATGAAAACTTCCTACGTTTTAGTTAAAAAGACATTCTTTATTATCCTTTTGTAAAACTGAAATCATGATGAAGGATATAATTGCACACTATTACAAGATGTTGTTAGAAAAATTCTATGCACAAAAAGTAACACTTTTAAAGTGCATTTAAGAATCAGAATACAGTTTCCCTATATGCAGTCTTGTTAAAATAAACAAGGAGTAAGCTGTGTTTTCATTTCTTAGTTATTGTAATGCAAATTCTCTATTAGCCACCCCCACCATCCCACTCCACCACTGCCACTACTGACACTATTCCTTATACAATTTGATTCCAGTTTTAAATGAATTTACTTTAAGTGTCTTTTCCCTGTACTAAGCATCCTTTGATAATAAGGAGCTCCTGCATGTGTTTATATTTCAGATACTATAATAGACACAGCATCACTTAAGAAGAAAGTTGACTCAGATTTGGAAGACATATACAGCTTCCTAGAGAATATTTGGGTGCTACGCTAAGGAACTTAATGTTTAGGAAGCCATGCAAATGTATGAGCATGGGCACTGCATAATCAGATTTATGTCATAGAAAGAGCATTAACATAAGACCCTGTCTATGGCTGCTTCTCAGCTCACCTCTAGTTATTGATACAGTAAACAAATTTGATTAGGTTTAATGGACAGTACCTTGTCTCAGTTTCACTATACCACTTGCTTTATATTCTAGGGTAATTTTTTTTAATGTTTATTTATTTTTGAGAGACACAGAGAGAGAAAGAGTATGAGCAGGGGAGGGGCAGAGAGACAGGGAGACGCAGAATCTGAAACAGGATCCAGGCTCTGAGATGTCAGCACAGAGCCCGATGCAGGGCTTGAACACACGAACCATGAGATCATGACCTGAGCCAAAGTCAGATGCTTGATCAACTGAGCCACCCACATGCCCCAATCCTAGGCTCTTTCTGAAGCCATGTCTTTGGACATCTGACAAACCACTCAGTACTCTTGCATGCATACACCTGGAAATTTAAGAGAATAAATACTCCATGCAGTAACATTTGGCCAGAGGATAAGGACCAGTGGATAGACACTGTCTTTCTATATTCCTAGCAGATAATTCTGAGGCCCTCAGGGGATCCCATGGTGGTGACCAGCTGGGTAACTCACCTGTGCATTTGTTTTTCCCCTCCCCTTTTCATTCTTTTTACTTGAAATCATGCCACCAAATCAACTTCTTTTATCTGAGATCCTATACCTGAAGGGAACACGTGGAGAGGGATAGGTCTTATCTTACAGAATTCTAATAGAAGAGAGAAGAAAAGGTAAATGGTGATTTTCATAATCCAAGAACAAATGATACAAGCCTGAACAAAGGCTGTAGAGCACCTATGGAAAGATGGAGTGAATTTTAAGAGGTGTTAAGGAGATAGAATCTGGGCAACTTATTAACTGATTAGATTTAAGGAGCAAGGAGAAGTATGGAATCTAAGTGGTCTTAAAGAACGTTGGGCTGTTGGGGTACATTATGGAAAATAGTAAAGAGTACTCTGGGGAAAAGACGATGAATTAAATCTGAACAAGTTAATTTTGTGGTCACTGTGTGTTATCTATGCAAAAACATATGGACAGTAATTGGATATGAAAGTTTGGAACTCAAATTTCTGGATTAGAGATTTATTCAGGACACCAACATACACAGTAGTTGGACCCACTTGTGCATTAGGTATTCCATAAAATATATAGACTAAGGTGAGCACAGAGTTGAAGAATGAAATCTGGGTGATAAAATCAGGATAGAAGAGGAAGAGGAGTTGAACATTAAAATGGGAGGATACTACTAGGAGTTAGATTCTTCTTCAACCAAACCAAGTGTCAAAAAAAAAAAACCAAAAAACTGAAAAATAGTTTACAAACCTAAAGCAAAATTATTTCAAATGAGTCAAGAAAACTAAGTTTGTATTCATATAATAGATGATTTAAATAAATCCACCTGACAAAATATATTTTTGTTTTTGTGAGCGAATCGTATTTGAGTTTAGATAAAATATATTGTTATACTTTTTCAGCAACAGTGATGGTGAAATACTTTATTTGATGATATAGTCACTGATATGGGTTTATCATATACTTTTGGAGTTTTTTTGGTGGGTTTTGGAAGGGCTTGTTGAGAATAAAGGTGAATTATATAGTTATGATCATGAGAAAGCCACAGAATAACAATTATAATTATAATCACCGATGCAACCAACCTTCATCAGCGACATGTTTGATTCCCATTTGCAGTGCACTAGAACAAGTATTTTAATTAATCTTGAAGCAATACAATTGAAAAACCAATCTTTGCTATTATGCAACAGTTGTTCTGCAAGAAAATTAGCATTAGAAAAGGAGATTGTGTAATTGGACTGTATAATTTCATTTTAATCTTGATAACTGTTTAGGCATAATTTTTAAAGTATAAATACTGCATTGTTTTACAATTCCAAACTTATCATGCATAGTTATTGAATGTTTTGATAGCACAAATTTGGGAAAGGTATCACTGAGGTACAGAAAGAAGAGCAAAATAAGTCAAGGTTTTGATCATGATATATTGCCTTTTGTGAATAATTTGTTTTTGTCCAATATCAAAAGTGTGCCAAAACTTTAATAGTAATGCTACTGTTTCTTTTTAATGTGTTATTTTATATTAGCAGTAATAGACTAATTGTTAAAATCCATTTTATATATATTTAGGTTTCATAGCTTGGGTCATAGCCAGGAACGTATTTATCATCCACAAAAATAAATCTTTTTTTTTTTTTAATTCAGAGTTTTCAGTATTTAAATGATGAAGGGGCCAATTCTCTACTTTGGAAAAAATGTGGAGTTAAACACTAAAATTTGTGTCACTTCAACATCTTAGTAAGAGTTTCTAATTACTTAAAAATATAGCTCAACTGCTGTCTTTAGCATGTACTAACAAGTTCCAAATTTATTCTATATACTCAACTTCATCAATAATATCTAAAGTATTATTTAGTGTTTTATATTTTATAAATTTAAAATCATTGGTTTATATTAATATGAACTGTCAATAATCTCATAAAGTGTGACTCAGTTTTGAAAATCTGAATAATAAAACTTCCCTACCTCCTAGAGAGGAAATGAATCTTACCCATTTCTATGTCTCTGGTAATAGCCAGCATAGTGCTTCAAGCACAGTGACTATCTTGAATTTTCTACTGAATATATGGAGATAAATCTGAAGTGAGAGAAATAAGACTGTGTAACAGTGCTAAGCATCAACACTAAATATTCAATGAAAAACATGCCATACAGCCTGATAAGAAGATATTTTACAAGGTTGTGCTGACTTTAATTTTACTTTTTGTGTAGACAAAGTCAACAGTGGGAAATTTCATAAAGCACTACATAGGCCTTTAATTCCTTTCTGTGTTCTGAATTTTCATCCAAGTGATTTGCTCTAGGATGTTCATGATGACGGTACCTTCAGTGTCTCACTAACAGCGTTCTTTATGGAGAGTACCCCCATTCTCTGGGTTGTCTTCTGACTCTAGAGTAAAAACTGCCTTAGTTTATGTTGATTTTGCTTAGGGATTTGAATTTCTTCGAAAACGTTAACCTAGTAAACTAATATATACTAAGGGTAAATGTAATTTTCTCTAGCCGGGAACAGATGTTTTAACAGGTGCATTCTAGAGCCAATAACATAATCCAAAAAGTGTTTTTGATGGTGCTAATTTTCAGAATTCATATTCTAATAATGGGGAAATCCCTGGAAAGGAAAAGCCTAAGTAATAAATGATGGCTGTCTTTAAATATTAAATGAATCTTTGATAGTAGAAAATGGATAGATCTGTTCTGAATTGCGATAAAGACATGGTTATTGGGTACATTTACATGCAAAATGTCTCTTCAAGAGTTTTATTTCAATTAGATCTTTTCATAAATGGTGCTGTTGCCTTATATGAAGTATATTTCTTTAATGTTTCTTCATTTCTGAAGATCTCATCCATGATCTTCTATTATGAATTCTTCACAGAAGATGACCTGTCTTCTAAGTCATTAAACCAACTACATTTTGGTGCAGGACTCCTCGTGTTGTCAGGTGTATACATTGAATTTTCTATCATTTACATCTTTTTTTTTAAATTTGTTTAATGTTTATTTACTTTTGAGAGACAGAAAGAGGCAGAGCTTGAGCAGGGGAGGGGCAGAGAGAAAGCCACAGAATCCGAAGCAGGCTCCAGGCTCTAAGCTGTCAGCACAGAGCCCAACATGGGGCTCAAACCCACGAACCGTGAGATCATGACCTGAGCTGAAGTCAGCTGCTTAACCTACCGAGCCACCCAGGTGCCCTGATGGCAATTATTTAAAAGATTATCTTTAACTTTGCTTAATAACAGCTTGGCTGCATTTTTTGCCTATATACAAAAAGTTCAAATTATCACAGAGACTGCTGACTCTAATGAGCTAAGAAGACCGGATTCATGTTGAAATGCTTACAGCATAGCTATGAGTTCATAAATATGAAAAAAGGAAAGGCTAGCCACACGGTTTTTAATGCATCAAAAATTCAAATAAGAGTTAAATGTTTAAAATGTTTTGTAAGGTTCAGTTTTCCAGATCTGTATTTGTGAGCTATAAAATTAGGAAAGAAATCGAAACGGTGGTTTCTAAATGAAAACTTCAATGAAGGTTGACCAAATTTTTTGAAGATTAGACCCTTTTAGTATTGAATATGTACATAAAGGTAACAGTAAATTAAAACAGAGATGCAGTTAGTTAGTAATTATAAATTGTCATTCTTTTTTTTTTTTAATTTTTTTTAACGTTTCATTTTTGAGACAGAGAGAGACAGAGCATGAATGGGGGAGGGTCAGAGAGAGAGGGAGACACAGAATCTGAAACAGGCTCCAGGCTCTGAGGTGTCAGCACAGAGCCCCACGCGCGGGGCTTGAACTCACGGACCGCGAGATCTTGACCTGAGCCGAAGTCGGACGCCCAACCGACTGAGCCACCCAGGCGCCCCAACTGTCATTCTTAAGTCTATCACTCATATCTTATCGTCAAACTCAGCATATCTTAAACTGAACTATCTTTCCACCTCCATTTCTTTAAAAATAAATCTTTATTCTAACGAATGTCACTTTTATCCATCTCATTGCCCCATGTAACATTCTAGCATAGGTTTCCTTTCAGTATATCAGCGATTTAAAGAGGCTGGTGTTTGAAGTCAGATTACGTGAACTTGAAGATCTACTAGTTGGGGGCCCTGGGCAAGTGAGTTAAGCGCTCTGGGTATTTTTTCCCATATACAAAATTAGAATATAATTACAGTGCTCTTACAGCTATTTTAAGGACTCAGGAGACAATCTGCATAAAGCATAACATTACCATTTACATCATTTCTCATATCTATTCTTTTAGTCATCTCTTATCAGTTATAATTTATAGACTTCCTTTTTAAACAATGATTTTGTCTTTCCTGTATCGTACTTTCCTTTACCTTAGATTTTCCAACACTCACAAAGTTTAATACGGAAGCTTCCTAACTCTCCAGTTTTCCTCTTCCATATGCTCCAAAACTATGACCAGATTATCTTTCCAGAATATACATTTACTATCATCTCCTTATGAGAAGTGCATCAATGATGACTTTCCAGGGGCGCCTGGGTGGCTCAGTAGGTTGAGAGTCCCAGCTCAGGTCCTGATCTCACTGTCCAGTGAGTTCGAGCCCCATGTCGGGCTCTGTGCTGACAGCTCAGAGCCTGGAGCCTGTTTCTGATTCTGTGTCTCCCTCTCTCTTTGCCCCTCCCCCACTCATATTCTCTCTCTCTCTCTCTCTCTCTCTCTCTGTCAAAAATAAACATTAAAAAAAATTTTAAAAAATGATGACCTTCCACCTTGAGATTAAATTCTAAACCCCTTAGGGAAGCATCAAATTTTTATTTCTACTTCATCTTCTGTCGGTCCTCCCACATATATTTTGTAACTCACCATTCCAAACCACTTGTACTTATTTGAATATACCAGATTTTTTTCACATCCTATAGTTTAGACATACTGTTACCTTTTTATTATATTATTTGCCTTATAACAGTAACAAAAACCTGTAAGCTTCCAAAAACTGTTCTCTTGTCTCCAAGAGAGATGAGGTACTTTTCTCTATATCCCCATAACTTTGTGTGAAAATATCTTCTGTTGTTTATGATGTCCTGGTGTTGTTACTATAATGTGTTATTATGTGTTATTATAATGTGCTATTGTTCGATAGTTCCTCCATCAAATTGAGAAGAATGTCAGAGCAGAGAATGGACATTCAAAGCATCCATCATAGTCCCTGACACTTACTAAGGGTGCAATAGAGTTTTGTCAAAGTGATTTTGCATTTATTCTCTTCAATTATTCAGCCTAGCATTATGGAGTTTTAAAGAAAAACACTGCTGGACTGCTAGGTCCACAAACCTGTTATTGTTAAATCTATTGTGCCCCTTTAAGTTAAAATTATAATACACTGGCGATACTATGATAAAACTTAAAAAACTGAATATTACATAGGAGATCAATCTTTCTCTCACTACAAGTGAACATCTCAGACTGTCTGCTGACTCCCCAAAAATGTGCAAGGTAGATTGATCCTGTTATCAACATCTCCATAATCACTTCCTTTAACAGTACACTTCAGAAGCTGCAGACATTTTCATAGTTTGCACCATTTTAGATTTTCACTGTTGAGACTGCTATATGTCTATAATATATATGTGTATATATACTATATAGTATATACTATATAGATATATGTATATATATCTATGTATAATATGTGTATATATATATATATATATATATATATATATTATAGATATAGCCCAAAATGTGATAAAATGTCTATATAGTGGCCCATAATTTGTTGAATTGTTCTTATGAGGGGATACAGAAAATCATAAGCAGAAAAGTCATATATTTATTCTTTCATTTCCAACTCAAGAAATTATAAACATAACTCTGTAAATCTATTTCACTGCTATGTCCACTAGAGAAATTTAAACTGTAAATCTGATTGTAAAGCTGAAGAAGACAAAATTGTAAATTCAAGGAACATATTTATGCTCAGCATTTCCTTGGAGAAAATTAAGATTATAATCTTATGTATGAAAAATGACAGCTAGTGTAGTATCTACATTTATTCAAAAGAGATAACATTATTTAAGTGACTCATCTGATTAAACATAAATTTATTAGAAATTTATTTTGGGGGCACCTACGTGACTCAGGTGAGTGTGTGACTTTTGATTTCAGCTCAGGTCATGAATTCAAGGTTTGTGAGCTTGAGCCTCATGTCAGTCTATGCACTGACAACACAGAACCTTCTTGGGATTCTCTCTGTCCCTTCTCTCTGCTCCTTTCTTGCTCACTCGTTCTGTCTCTCCTCTTTTTTAGTGGGTCTTTGGTTTTGAAATCAAGATAATGCTGGCTTCATGGAATGAGTTTGGAAGCTTTCCTTCCATTTCTTTTTCTTTCTCTCTTTCTTTCTTTTTTTGTAACAGTTTGAGAAGAATAGGTATTAACTCTTCTTTAAATGTTTGGTAGAATTCCACCGGGAAGCGTATGGCCCTGGACTTTTGTTTGTTGGGAGATTTTTGATCACTGATTCAATTTCTTTGCTGGATAGCAGTGTTCAAATGTTCTAATTATTCCTGTTTTAGTTTTGATAGTTTATGTGTTTCCAGGAATTTAACCAGTTCTCCCACATTGCCCAATTTATTGGTATAATTTTTCATAATATTCTCTTATAGTTGTTTGTATTTCTGTGGTGTTGGTTGTAATCTCTCTCTTTCATTCATGATTTTATTTATTTGGGTCCTTTCTCTTTTATTTTTGAGAAGTCTGGCTAGGGCAGTGTTCTATTAATTCTTTCAAAGAACCAGCTTCTAGTTTCATTGATTTGTTCTACTTTTGTTTGTTGTTGGTTGTTGTTGTTGTACTGTTGTTGTTGTTGTTTCTATATCATTTATTTCTGTTCTAATCTTTATTATTTTCCTTCTTCTACTGGTATTAGGCTTTATTTGCTGTTCCTTTTCTAACTCCATTAGGTATAAGGGCAGGTTTTATATCTGAGACTTTTTTGTTTCATAATGTAGGCTTGATTGCTGTATAATTCCCTCTTAAGACTGCTTTTGTTGCACCCCAAATGTTTGGAGTGTCTTGTTTTCTCTTTCATTTGCTTCCATATACTTTTTTTTTATTTCTTCTTCAATTTTCTGGTTGACCCATTTATTCTCTAGTGGAATGTTCTTTAGTCTCCATGTATTTGTGGTTTTTCCAAATTTTTTCTTTTGGTTGACTTCAAGTTTCATAGCATTATGGTCTGAAAATATGCATGGTATGATCCCAACTTTTTGTACTTATTGAGAACTGATTCATGAGCCAGTATGTAATCTATTCTGGAGAATGTCCCATGTGCACTTGAAAAAAATGTGTATTCTATTGCTTAAGGATGAAATGTTCTCAATATACCTGTTAAGTCCATCTGACTCAGTATGTCACTCTAAGGCATTGTTTCCTTGTTGATTTTCTGCTTAGATGTTGTGTCCATTGATGTAAGTGGGGTGTTAAAGTCCCCTACTATGGTTGTGTTATTATCAATGAGTTTCTTTATGTTTGCTATTATTTTATAAATTGGATAGACTCTTTAATTAAGATATAGTGCCCTTCTTTATCGCTTGTTATAGTCTATGTTTTAAAACCTAGTTGGTCGAAATACAGCTTTCTTCTGACATCCATCTGCATGATAAATGGTTCTCCATGCCCTCACTTTCAATCTGCAGGTATCTTTAGTTCTAAAATGTGTCTCTTGGGGTGCCTGGCTGGCTCAGTCGGTTAAGCTTCAGCTCAGGTCATGATCTCACTATTCATGAGTTTAAGACCCACATAGGGCTCTGTGCTGACGGCTCGGAGCCTGGAGCCTGCTTCAGATTCTATATCTCCCTCTCTCTCTCTGCTCTTCCCCTACTTGTGCTCTGTCTCTGTTTCTCTCTCAAAAGTAAATAAACATTAAAAAACTATTTAAAAAATAATAAATGAGTCTCCTGTAGGCTGCATATGTATGGATCTTTTAAAATCAATTTTGATACCCTATGTCTTTTGATTTGAGCACTTAGTCCATTTACATTCAGAGTGATTATTGATAGATATAAATTTAGTGCCACTGCATTACCCATAGAATTGCTATTTCTGAAGATTTTTCTCTGTTTCTTTACAGATTTTTGTTGCTTTTAGTTTTTTGTTCCCATTTAAAGAGTCTGGTTTAATACTTCTTGCAAGGTTGGTTTAGTGGTCATGAACTCCTTCAGTTTTTCTCTGGAGAACTCTTCTCTCTCCTTTTCTGAATGACAGCCTTGCTGAAGAGAATTTTCTTGGCTGCATATTTTTCCTATTCAGCACATTGAATATATCATGTCACTCCTTTCTGACCTGCCAAATTTCTGTAGAGACATCTGCTGCTAACCTTATTTGTCTTCCCTTGTAGGTCAGAGATTTATTTTCTCTTGCTGTTTTCAGGATTCTTTCCTTATCTTTGTGTTTTGCAAATTTTACTATGATATGTCTTGGTATTGCCCTGCTTTTGTTGATTTTGATAAAGGTCCTCTGTGCCTCCTGGATTTTGATATTGGTTTCCCTCCCCAGATTAGAGAAGTTTTCAACTATACTTTGCTCAAATAGAGTTTCTTCCCCATTTTCTCTCTCTTCTCCTGGGACTCCTATTATACAAATGTTATTATGCTTTATAGAGTTCCTGTGTTCCTTAAGTTTACATTTATGATCTAATATTTTTATTTCCTTCTTTTCATCTTCATTATTTCCCATAATTTTATCTTCTATATCACTTATTTGTTTCTCTGCCTCTTCTATCCTTGTGGTACATCCAGTCAGTTTTGTATCTCAGTTGTAACATTTTTTTTTATTTCGGCCTGATTTTTATGTCTTTTGTCTTTGGGATAAGGGACTCCCTGATGTCTTCTATGCTTTTCTCAAGACCAGCTAGTATCCTTATGATTGTTGTGTTAAAAATTCTTGTTCAGGCACATTATTTATATCTGTTTTGAATAGATCGCTAGTTGTGACCTCTTCTTGTTCTTTCTTTTAGGATGAATTTCCCCTCCATGTTGGCATTCTGTGTAGGTCTTTGTCTTCTCTGTGTTAGGAAAGTCTGTTATTTTTCTGCTCCTGGAGTAATGACTATAATAGAAGAGATCATATAATGTCCAGGGCCTGATGCTTTGAGATGTGTTTCTGGTGTATGCTGTGTGTAGTTTGCTATTATGTTTTGGCTGGTCTTTCCCTCAGGTCAGTCCTTTGCAATGTTTCTCCTTGCCTGTAGTGAGGCGTGTTTGGACCTTGAGCAACATGTGGCAATCTTTAAATAGGTGTGTTTTGGTAGGCTTGATGAAAGAGGCTACATTCTATGTCCCCTAGAGCCAAAGCTTTGTAGGACTTTATGGTCTGTAGATTTGGTGGTTGTGAAGGGTATGTGCTAGTCTTCTGGACGAGGGGACCACTGCTACTCTGACTTTCAGGCACACTTGCTCTGGTAAAACAACAACAACACTTGCAGAGTGCAGCGGGGTAGGGCTTCATGTAAGAAGCTCAGGCCTCAACTGAGGGTGCTGTGCTACTCACTGAAGTATGTCTGTGTTGATGGGCAAGGGTACAATGGCATCAGCTCCCTCTTCCCTCCCTGGACAGAGAAGTTCGCTCCCACTACTGTTCAGAAAATCCTCACTTAAAAGTGAACAATCAATCTCTCATTTGTCCCAGCCTTCTCTCAGATCCCTGCCTTCACTTCGTCTGTGTCTAAGCCATCTGCCCACTCAGTGGTGCAGTTCTCCTGTGTTTTATCTCAAGTGTGACACCTAGTTTCAAAATTCCAAATTTTAGCAAGCCACTGCAGCATGGACATGTGCTGATCCTCTGGGGAAGGGTCTCGCTGTGCTGTGGCTGGTGTTGGTTTGTGCCAGAAGGGCAGTTGCATGAACATGTAGGGGCTTGGAATTTATGGTAAAGTGATGCAAAAAGCCAGGATCCAGTTGAGCTGCCCCCAGCATGGGCCTCTGCTTCTATGTTAATGAATGGACTGTTCAATGGTGCCCACTGGCTGTTTTGGCCCCAGAAAGGCAGTGCCACATCTACCAAATAGATTCCAGGAAAAGCAACTGTCTCTCCCAATGTAACCGAGGGATCCTCAGACCACACTGTTTGCTCTGGGGCTCTTCCCTCCTTCTGCACAGGAGCACGTCTATACCTACCAAGCTCCATCTTGGTGATGATACAGACTTCTAACACTTCAGATTTTGAGCTCTGCTGCTTGTAAAAATTCTCAATTATCAGGCCCTCTCATTTTCCCCGCCAATGGTTTTGGGGAAGTTTTTCTTGTGCAATGCCCTGTGCATCTTCTCTCTCTTTTCTCCCTGATCAGAGCTCCCTCCCCTCCGCAGCACTGGCAATTCTTTTCTCCCCCAAATCATAGCTCTGCACCTACTTTCTGGGATGTGGTCTTTTTTCTCCAATTATGTAGTCTGTTCTCTCAGTCCTCAGATCAATGTCATCGGTGCTCAGAATGATTTGATATTTATCTAATACTAGTACTCTGCCATCTTAACTTCCCAAAATCTATTTTTTTTATCAAACTGTTATTCAATGTTTTGTTTCACACATTTTTGTCTGTGAAGAGGTAGAAAATGCAGAATATGCTACAATTATTTGAGAGCTCATAAGATAGATTAAGTTATAACCATATTTAACATTATGACAAATGGGAAGATAACATAGGCTTGAATCACAACAAATATTATCTCTAGAACATTGATGGTGTGTCCCTTAGATATATGTCTAGACATAATTTTAATGTACTGCCATATAGTCAATGTTATTCTATTGGTTAATTTTATTACAGTAATAAAATTCAATTACTAACATCTTTCACTTGGAATTTATTTTTTCTGATTCATATTATCTTTTCTTAGTTCAAGTACATAAAATAATTTTACTAACATAAATTATAAATGTTATCCTTTAATTCATAAGTTCTTAGTGTATCTTAGCTCAGGCTGTCATAACAAAATACCATAGACGAGTGGCTTAAACAAGATAAATTCACTTTTCTCATAGTTCTGGAGGATAGAAGTCTGAAACATCGGTTTGCCCACATGGCTGGGTTTTGGTAAGAACATCTTGCTGGCTTTTTCTCACATGGAAAAGAGAAAGAAAGCAAGTTCTCTAGTGTCTTTCTTTCTTCTTTTTTCTTTCTTAATTTATATTCAAGTTAGTTAACATACAGTGTAGGCTTGGCTCCAGGAGTAGAATCCAGTGATTTTATCTCTTACATATGACACCCAGTGCTCATCCTGAAATGTGCTCTCCTTGATGCCCATCACCCATTTAGCCCATCTACCTACCCATCTCCCCTCTAACAACCTTCAGTCTGTTCTCTGTACTTAAGAGGCTCTTATGGTTTGCCTCCTTCTCTGTTTTTATCTTATTTTTCCTTCCCTTCTCCTATGTTCATCTGTTGAGTTTCTCAAACTCCACATGAGTGAAGTCATACGATATCTTTCTCTGACTGACATTTTGCTTAGGGTAATACCCTCTAGTTACATCCACATTGTTGCAATTGACAAAATTTCATTCTTTTTCATTGCCACATAGTATTCCATTGTGTGTATACACTATATATATTTATATATTGTATAAATATTGTATATACTATATATGTATATAGTATGTAGCATATATGTTGTATAAACATTCTATGTATTGTATGTATATATTATGTGTATACACACACAAACACCACATCTTCTTTATCCATTCATCAATGGACATTTGTGCTCTTTCCATAATTTGGCTACTATTGATAGTACTATTATAAACATTGGGGTGCATGTGCCTTTCAAATCAGCATTTTTGCATCCTTTGGATAGATAAATGTCTAGTAGTGCAATGGCTCGGTCATATGGTAGTTGTATTTTTAATATTTGAGGAACCTCCACACTATTTTCCAGAGTGACTGCTCCAGGTCGCTTTCCCACCAACATTGCAAAAGGGTCCCCCTTTCTCCACATCCTCAACATCTGTTGTTGCCTGAATTGTTAACTTTAGCCATTCTGACAGGTGTAAGATGAGTTGGTATCCCATTGTGGTTTTGATTTGTACTTCCCTGATGATGAGTGATGTGGAGCATCTTCTCATGCCTCTGTTGGTCATCTGGATGTCTTCTTTGGAAAAGTGTCTCTTCATGTATTCTGCCCATTTCTTCATTGGATTATTTGTGTTTTGGGAGTTTGATAAGTTCTTTACAGATTTTGGATACTAACCATTTATCTGATATGTCATTGGTAAATATGTTCTCCCATTCTGTCAGTTGTCTTTTAATTTTGTTGATTGTTTCTTTTGTAGTGTAGAAGCTTTTTATCTTGATGAGGTCCAAATAATTCATTTTTGCTTTTATTTCCCTTGCCTCTGGAGCCATGTCAAGTAAGAAGCTGCTGCAGCCTAGGTCAAAGAGATTGCTGCCTGTTTTCTCCTGTAGGATTTTGATGCTGTTCTATCTGACATTTAGATTTTTTTTCCATTTTAAATTTATTTTTGTCTATGATGGTCCAGTCTCATTCTTCTGCACATCGCTGCCAGGTCCTCCCAGAAACATCTGTTAAAGAGACTATCTTTTTTCCATTAGATACTCTTCCTGCTTTGTCAAAGATTAGTTGGCCGTATACTTGTGGGTTCATTTCTGGGTTCTCTATTCTATTCCATTGATCTATGTGTCTTTTTTGTGTGCCAGTACCATACTGTCTGAATGACTACAACTTTGTAATACAGCTTAAAGTCCAGAATTGTGATGCTTCCAGCTTTGGTTTTCTTTTTCAACATTACTTTGGCTATTCTGGGTCTTCTGTGGCTCCACACAAATTTTAGGATTGTTCTAGCTCTGTGAAGAATGCTGGTGATATTTTGATTAGGACTGCATTGAATGTGTAGATTGCTTTGGGTAGTATTGACATTTTAAGAATATTTTTTCTTGTAATCCATGAGCATGGAATATTTTTCCATTTCTTTCTGTCTTCTTCAATTTCTTTCATAAGTTTTCTACTGTTTTCAGCATACAAATTTTTTACCTCTTTTGTTAGGTTTATTCCTAGGTATTTTATGCTTTTTGATGCAATTGTAAATGGGATCAATTCTTTGATAACTTTTTCTGTTGCTTGATTTTTGGTGCATAGAAATACAACTGACTTCCATACATTGATATTATATCCTGTGACTGCTGAATTGATGTATCAGCTTTAGTAGTTTTTTGGTGGCATCTTTCAGGTTTTCCATATAGAGTATCATGTCATCTGTGAAGTGTGAAAGTTTGGTATATATTTTCAAAAGAGCACTATTCTCATTGAGAGGGTCCACCCTTATGACCTCATCTAAATCCCAAAGGCCACCTCTCAATCACATTGGGATGGGGCTTCAATAACATGAATTTCAAGGGGACTCAATTCAGTCCTTAGCTCATGTATTTTTTTAATTTATTCAACAAATATTTATCTAGTACCTATGCACTATGTACTCCTTTATGCTTAAACTCACTCTTTTCTCTAAAATAGTCCTATTTTCAAAGCACACAGGCTCTTTTTACACCTGACTACATTTCAATAAAGCACAGATTGAGTAAAGAGAAACTTCATATTTCCTCTTCCTCACATTAGAAAAAACATAATATATGTGGTTGTCTACACTTATTTAATATACACCATGAGTAGTGTGTTACACTAGAAATTTTAAAATCTGTATATATTTGTATTTATATAAATGTTAAAAACCGGCACTTTGAATATATTCAGCTCAACTCTGAAGTTATTGAACTTGTATATTAATATTATATTTTGTACACTATGTCAGGAATTAATATATATTTTTTCTACTGAAGTATGATAAGCATATCTAATACAATAACATATCCATAAACATGCTATGGTCTTTGATCTATTTTAACATTAATCCTACTTGCCAGAAATGGACCTACAAGTTAGAGCTCAGAATTTAATTCACAATTCTTTTTGATTTCTTGGAATTAAAACTGTTTATTTGATATATGAATGGATTATTTCACTATAATGAATGGTTTTAAAAACCGCAGGAAAAGTTGAACTGTGTTTTGATTTTTTTTTTATAGTGTAACAAGCATTAAAAATTTTAACATAGTAGTTACAAGAACAGGATAGTTTGGAATTGAGAAAATCTGGGTTTATAATCTCACTCTAAAATGTACAGTATGACTTTGCAATATTAAGTCTCTTTTGTTCATTTTCTGTGTCTTTAAATTTAAATTATAAGATGTGGGGCGCCTGGGTGGCTCAGTCGGTTGAGAGACCGACTTCGGCTCAGGTCACGATCTCATGGTTTGTGAGTTCGAGCCCCGCGTCGGGCTCTGTGCTGACAGCTCAGAGCCTGGAGCCTGCTTCTGATTCTGTGTCTCCCTCTCTCTCTGCCCCTCCCTCACTCATGCTCTGTCTCTCCCTGTCTCAGAAATAAATAAACATTAAAAAAATAAAATAAATAAATAAATAAATAAATAAATTATAAGATGTAATACTTATTATACTCTGTATTTGTTTCCTATTGCTGCTCAAGAAATTACCACTCATTTGGTAGCTTAAAGACAAATTTATCTTAAGATTCTAAAGATCAGAAGCCTGAAAGAAATCTCACTGGATAGAATCAAGCTGTCAGCAGGTCTGTTTCTTTCTGGAAGCTCTAAGAACTAATCCCTTTTCTTAAGCTCTCCTAGTTTCTAGGGGCTCCTGGCCTGGGGTCTCTTGTACCTTTTAAGCTAGGAATGCCAGGGTGAGTCCTTACATGACATCACTCCACATTTCCTTCCCACCACATTCCTCCACCTGCCTCCATCTTACAAGTTTAAAGAACACTTGTGATTATGTTGGGTTCACCCGGGTTATCCAGTGTAATCTACTTATCTTCTGATTAACAGCTTTATTTTAAGTTTATTTATTTATTTATTTATTTATTTATTTATTTAGTGTGTGTGTGTGTGTGTGTGTGTGTGTGTGTGTGTGTGAGAGAGAGAGAGAGACAGAGAGAGAATCCTAAGCAAGATCCGTGCTGTCAGTGCAGAGCCTGACAGGTAACTCAATCCCACGAATTTGTGAGATCATAACATGAGCTGAAATCGAGTTGGACTCTTAACTGACTGAGCCACTCAGGTGCCCCCAAATAGCCTTAATTTTGTCTGCAATGTAACGTAAAATATTTACAATTTTCTGGAGGATTAGGATGTGCACATCTTGGGTGGTGAAGGCATGTTATTTTGCCAACCACATATGCATTCTACATGCCAGCCACTATTCCATATCCTTTTATGAATTCAAACTCACAAATATAAGTTCTAGATTATCTTCACAAGAACCTATATGTTTAGTATTATTATCTACACATTACAGCTCATTCAACTGAATATAATAATAACTGTAATAGTAATGATAATAATAATAGCCTCAGAATAATCACATCTACAGAATAGTGATGGTGTCAGGATTAAATGATATATACAAAATTCTTAAATAGAGTTTAGCACTCAGTACATTTTAATCATTATATATATTATCTTGATCTTTATCATTCTTCTTCCATGTTCCTTACAACACTCTTCTTAAATAGGAATACTCTACAGAAATAAGCCATTGTGGCTTCTATATAACAGATTAAATCACAGGTTTACAACCTCTCCCTCTGAAAGCACTCTGAAAGTAAAATGGATAAAAAGAACAAAACCACGTAAAATATACAAGAATAAAGAAAATAGAGCATGATAGTAATGATTCTACAACTGGAAATCAGGTAAGTCATAAGCAACTTAGAAAAGCAGAGAAAATTAAACCATAAGCCAGCAATGGGGAATTCCATGTGTAAGGTGAATCACACTACAGAATCCTAAAAAGACTAAGAAATTTGAGGCACGGGATTCTTAAAAAGACGCAGCTGCATTTAACACATATTGATATAAAAAAGCTAGGATTATTGGTTTAAAATGTAAAAGACATAATTTAAACCCTAGAACATTCCTTACCCAGTTCACTCCCTGAAGATACTGAACCAGAAAGAATTTGCACACTAGGACGCAATCATGTGGGAATCCCAGACAGCCAGGTCCTTTTCCTTAGCAATGCTCTCATCCCACAGAGACAGTGATAGCTTTTGCCTATGCCCTTCTCTGGAGAATTTCCCTAGTCTTGCCCAAAGATGCCTGGGAGTTATATTGCCCCCACACCCACCCCAAAGAAGAAATGCAAAGTATTACTGATAAAAAGGTACAGAATTATCCTATGGTGTCCCAGATAACCCCCATTTCTCTCCCATGGATCAGGCCTAGGCTATAATTTATCTGAGACCTTAGTAATTTTGCTTCCTTATTCACCTCCCTCACTTTATTTATGTTTCTCTGGAAGATAACCTTCCCGACTAAGTCATAAGCATCTATATTCCTGTATTAGGCTCTGTTTTATTAGTACGTAACCTAAGGTTATAGGACACTCTACTCAATATCTGAATGTGGAATGAAATTTCACAAACTGAAAATTAAGATCAGGGGACTATTCTCACTCAGCTCTAGAATGCTGGGCTGTTAGTCTTTAACACACCATTTAGGGGATTAGAAAATTTCTTTCTAGGGAAACACCAATCCAAGAGAAAAGAACTATAGCTATTGAGAGTCGAGGTTATCCAAACAAAAGGGCAAAGCTAGATTGCCCTCAAGTCAAACTAGGCAAACATACTCCTCCCCCATATACAGATCACAGATTTCAATAAAATGTTTATTACTTCTCTCTTACTTGGTCATCATGAATCACCAGATATTTGCAGAAAATCTCTTGTGTGTGTATGTGTGTGGGGGGCATGTATGTAGGCATATATATGTATATCTATCTACATAGATGCATATATCTATGTATGTATCTATCTATATCTATCTATCTATCTACCTACCTACCTACCTACCTATCATCTATCATCTATCTAGACAGAGAAACACAGAAAGGGAGGAAGAGAGAAAAGAGAAAAAAGGAAATGCAATTCCAAGGAAATAAAAACACACAAAATATCAGGCCACTTTGGAGATATTTTGGTAGCATCTTATGGTACTAAATATATGATTTATATTTAGTATACCTAAATATACCATGTGATCCAGCAATCTTACCATGTGATCCAGCAATCATCATTCTTGGTATTAACCTAAAGGAGTTGAAAATTTAGGTCCACACAAAAACATACAAATGGATGCTTATAGCAGCTTTCTTCGTATTTACCAAAACTTGAAAGCAACCAAGATTTCCTCCAGCAGGTGAATGAATAAACAAACTGGCACATCAAGACAATGGAATATTACCCAGTGCTAAAAAGAAATGAGTTATTGAGCCATGAATAGACAAAGGAACTTTAAATGCATATTGGTAAGTGAAAGAAGCCAATTTGAAAAGCTACTTAATGTATGATTCCAACTACATGACATTTTGGATAAGGCAAAAAGTATGGAGACAACTAATAATGGTTTCCAGGGGTTTTCAGTTGGGAGAAGGAATAAATAGGAATAACACCGAGGATTTTTAGGAGAGTGAAAATACTCTGCATGATATCACAATGAGAGATACATATCATTATACATTTGTCCAAACCTATAGAGTGTAGTGAACCATAATTTAAACTATGAACTTAGGGTGATTATGATGTGCTGATATGTTAATGTATGTTCATCAGTTGTAACAAATATACCAGTCTGGTGGGGAATGTTATGCCTGAGTTGGGAGAGAGGGTATACAGAAAATTTTTATACTTTCCTATCAATTTTGCTGTATATTTAAAAGTAATGTAAAATTATCTCATTAAAAGAATACTAATTAATATTCTCAGAGATAAAAGATGGTTTGCTTTCACTACGCAGAAAAAGGAGTCTTTCATATGAACATTTCAGAAACAAATAAAACCTGGTAGTCAAAAAGAAAAATTTAATTGAGGGTGTATTCCTTTAAGGTAAATATAGTTAACATAATAAAATCATAAATGTATAATAATGGAAAAATGCTTATTCCTCATACTAATGTTTCAAAAGTCTTCTCAATAAATATTTAGACTTATTCCTTGCATTAAATTAATAAATAGATAAAATATCATAGTTAAGTACTATAAAAAAGCTAATGATAGAATCGCTGTTTCAATAGGTTAGTAAAGTTCTCCATGAAAAAGTTATTATTTGAGCAAAGATAAAAAGAATGATTTAATAAAAATAAAAGCAATAATTAATGCATTTGAATGAAGTAAAATAGAATATGCATATAAATACACACACAGAAATGTATGTGTATCTTGTTTTAAAGAGATCATTAGCTCACCAGATAAAGAGGAAAATACAAAAAATAAAAAATATTAAGGTAAAAATAAATACATACAAAATGACTCAAAGTTTCACCCCATAGAAATGGATTTAGAAATATGGAGCAAATGGATAATTTTCTAGGAAAATAAAATTTGCCAATGGCAAAACATTTGTAACACCTACATAATTCAATTACGTATGATTAAGTAAGGCATACAAATTATCAAAGAACTACCCATCAAAAATGTACCAAGACAGTTCTATCAAATTTGGGGGGAAGGGATTATTCCAGTTCCATTAATGATATTGAAGAGGTTATAAAAAGAATATTGTGGTAAAAAAATGTCTATTATCCACAAATCAAAACAAATACAATTTTATGTATGAATATTACTGAGAATAAACTATAGTATCATGAAACCAAATTCAGCAGCACATTAAATAAATAATATATTAATGCATGGTCAATAGCAGTATAAATTATCAGAATCAGAAAAATTATTAATACTATTTACCTTATCAATATACTTAAGAAAATTTATAATTATAAGATTATAATTTTCATTAAAATGAAAAACCAGATTGAAGAAAGAAAATAAGACTTATCTACTCTCTTCTCTCTTCAATCTATAAAGATATATAAGAATCAATTTAATGGATTTCTACATGGGTTTTCCTGTCAGCAAAATGTTTCTCTTCAAAAACTATGTTGGCTTTGCTTTGTGGCATAATGAGGAATGTAAAACTTGTCATGGTTTCCTTATTTCCTTGGCTGTCAAGAAACTAAATTTAGCTTTCAACTGGAATAATTATAAGTTTCTAGAATATTTCTCTTCTCTTTCTAAAAGATTCTGATTTTTATTGTTTCATTTTTTTTCACCTTTACTGAGATATAATTGACATGTAACATTGTATTTAAAATACACAACACAATGAGGGGCACCTGGGTTAAGCATCCTATTTCAGCTCAGATCAGGATCTCGTGGTTGGTGAGTTTGAGCCCCACATCAGGCTCTGCACAGATGGTACAGAGCCTGCTTGAGATTCTCTCTCTCTCTCTCTCTCTCTCTCTCTCTCTCTGTCTCTCTACCCCACCCCCACTTGCATTTGCACTCTCTCTCTCTCTTTCTCTCAAAATAAATAAATAAACTTAGAAAGAAGATACACAACATGATTTGGTACATATGTGAGATGATTACGACAAAAAGGCCAGTTAACATCTCCATATATTCACATAATTATCTTTGTGAGTGCATGTGTGTGAAGTGAGAATCCTTAAGATAACTATGGCCATCATTCTGTATAATTGATTACCAGATTTTATTCATTTTATAGTTGGAAGTTTGTATTCTATGACTGACATGTCATGTTTTCCCTCAGTCCTCCATCCCTTGATGACTATGATTCTATTCTCTGTTTTTATGAGTTTGTTTTTTTTAGGTTCTACATGTAAGAGAGATGATACAGTATTTGTCTTTCTCTGTCTGACTTATTTCACTTAGCATAATGCCCTCAAGTTCCATCCATGTTGTCATAAATGACAAGATTTCCTTCTTTTTCTTTTAAGGTTGAATAATAGCCCATAGTGTGTATATATGCATCACATTTGCTTTGTCTTTGTCCATTTATTCATCGATGGACATTTGGTTTGCTTCTATGTCTTGACTATTGTAAATTATGATTCAATGACCATTGGACTGAAGATATCTCTCTGAGATCGTGATTTTATTTCCTGCCAATATACACCCAGATGTAGGATTGCTGGATCATATGTTATTTCTATTTTTAATTTTTTGAGGAAACTCTATACTGTTTTCCATAGCAGCTATACCAGTTTATACCCACAGCAACACAGCACAAGGATTCTCTTTTCTCCACATCATCACCAACAGTTGTTATCTATGTCAAGAAAACATTTTTGATGATACCGATTGTAACAGGTGTGAGTTAATAGCTCATTGTGGTTTTGACTTGCATTTTCCTGATGATTAGTGATGCTTAGCATATTTTCACCTTTTGGCCATTTGTAAAATTTTCTTTGAAAAAAATGCTATTCAGATCATCTGTCCACTTTAAAATCAGATCCTTTTTTTGTTTGTTTGTTTTTGGTATTAGGCTGTAGGAGTTCCTTCTATATTTTTAATAATACCCCTTACCACATACATGGTTTGCAAATATTTTGTCCCATCCCATGGGTTATATTTTTATTTTTTGATTATTGATTTTAATGTGCAGTAGTTTTTTTGTTTTGTTTTACTTTTAGTTTGATATAGTTCCACTTGTTTATTTATGCTTTAATTGTGTGTTTTTATTGTGATATCCAAAGCAATCATTGCCAAGAGAAATGCCAAGGAGATTTTTCCCTACATTTTCTTCTAGGTATTCTATTGTTTTACATCTTACATTGAAGTCTTGAATCTATTTAGAGTTGATTTTTCTGAATGGTATCAGACAGGGGTCTAATTTCATTGTTTTGCTAGTAAATATCAAATTTTCCCAAAACCATTTATTGAAGAGATTTTTTTCCTATTAAGTATTCTTGGTTCTTTAGCCAAATATTAGTGGATTATATATGTGTGGGTTTAATTTTAGACTCCTGATTGTGTTCTATTGGTCTATGCATTTGCTTTTATCATACTGTATTGATTACCATAGGTTAATAATATAGGTTGAAATAGTGTGATGCATTCAGCTTTATTCTTTCTCAGAATTGCTTTGACTACTTTAAGTCTTTTGTGATTCCACGTGAATTTTAGGATTATTTTTTTCTATTTCTGTGAAAGATGCCATTAAAATTTTGATAGAGATTGCATGGAATCCGTAGATAACTTTGTGTAGTATGGACAATTTTAACAGTATTAATTCTTCCAATCCATGAACATAAGACAGTTCTATTTATGTCTTCTTCAATTTCTTTGATCAATGTCTTAAAATAATCAGTGTATAGATTTTTTTAAACTCTTTGATTAAATTTATAAGTATGTTATTGTTTTTGATGCTTTTGTAAATTATTTTCTTTCTTTTTCGAGTATTTCATTGCTAGTGTATAAAACACAATTAAGTTTTGTATGTTGATCTTGTATCCTGCAACTTTGCTGAGTTCCTTTATTAGTTCTAACAGTTTTTTGTTTTTATTTTAGTGGAATCTTTAGGATTTTCTAAAGATAAGGTAATAAGAACACCGGCAAACAACAACAAAGAAACTACTTCGTTCTTTTCAACTTTTTTTTTTTAATTGGCTAATTGCTCTTAAGACTTTCAGTACTATGTTGAAAAAAGTGGTGAGAGTAAGCATTCTTGTCTTGTTCCTGATCTTAGAAGAAAAGCTTTAAATCTTTTTTTCACTGAGTATTAACATGGTCTTTTCACTTCTAGCCTTTATTATGTTGAATTGCATTCCTTCTGTATCAATTCGCTGATTTATTATGAAAGGATGCTGAAATATGTCAATTTTTTTTTGCATCTATTGAGATGACTATATGATTTTCATCTTTCATTCTATTAATTTAGTGTATCACATTTATTGAATTGCTTATGCTGTAACATCCTTGTATCCCCAGGATGAATTCCACTTAATCATAGTATATGATCCCTTTAATGTGATGCTGAATTTGGTTTGGTAGTACTTTGTTGAAAATTTTTGTTTCTATATTCATCAGGGATATTGGTCTACAGCTTTCTTTTTCTTGTAGTGTCCTTGTCTGGCTTTGTTATTAGGGTAATTCTGGCTGGGTGAAGTGAGTCTTGTAGTGTTCCCTATCTCTACTTTTTGGAAGAGTTGAAAAGGATTGGTATTAATTCTTCTTTAAATAATTGGTAGAATTCACCTGAGAAAGCTTCTGGTCCTGGGCTTTTGTGTGGAACCCTTTGATTGCTGATTCAATCTTATCATTGGTCTGGATTTTTTATGTTTTTATGGTTAAGTCTTTGTAGGGTGTGTGTTTCTAGGTACTTATTAATTTCTTCTAGGTTATCCAATTATTTGGAGTGTAATTGTGCCAAGTTGTCTCTTGTGATCATTTGTATTTCTATATTTTCATTTATAATATCTACTCTTCTTATTTTGAGTCCTCTATTTTTCTTGGTCTAGATTTATGAATTTTGTTTATCTTCTCAAAAAAACAGCTTTATCAATTTGAATTCTTTTTTAAAACTGAGAAAGTTAAAATTTACATATTCTAGAATTTATGTAGAAAATAAACAGAATAATTAAAAATAATAACTAACAAGCATGAAAATATGTCTAAGTGCCTAAATAATTAAAACTGCATTATTGGCAAAATAATAGGTAGAGAGATATTTGGGAGAGATTTAAAACTCCTGAAGTAACAAATATATTTATGGGAATAAAATATATGATATATATACCTACTAAAATGGGGGAAATGAATTATCAGTTAATAATTCCATAGTTGGGAGAAGTGTGAAGAACTAATACACTATATCACCTATTTTATATTGAATAAATTCTGAATGACCAATTATTTAAAAGTAAATACTGAAATCATGACAATGTGAGAAAAATAACATAATTTCTTCATGCAACAAGTGGATTATACATGTCACTCAGAAATCAAATGAAAGACCTTTAAAAATATGTAAAATAAATTGTCAATATACAAAAATATTTAAATCAATTAATAATTTAAAACCTGACATTTGGAAATATAAAAAAAAATAATTAACATGTTACTCTAATCAGGACTAAGGAAAAGTTAATTATCAATCATACAGATAGCATAACTAAAGAAAAAGACAGTGGAAAGAACAGAAAATTCTACATGTAATTCTAAGTCACAAAGTTGAAAACTTAGAGAAAATGGTTGATTTTCTGACAAAATACAAATTCCAGAAATAAACCTAAGAAGACCATTCCCTGGGTCAATATTGAAAAAGTTATTAGAATTCTACGGAGTCACACTTGTTTTTTCAACTAGACTATAGTGGACTGGTAAATCTAATTTTAATTTAAATTATTGCAGACAACAAAAAGATTGCTCTCCAATTTATTTTAGACATTTAAAAATTATGACAAGAAGAAACTTATAGGTTAAATTAATTGTGACTATAATAAGATTCTAAATAAGAGAAAATGTATTCCACACACAAAAAAATACACTAATCACAATTTTTTCATCTAACATCATTACACTTAACATCGGTGTATGTATAAATTCCTGAAAATTAAAGATTTAGTTATCTTCATGGTTCAAACCTCAATGAAATGTATTATTTTCTGGGATAATATAATTACATTTAATAAATTAAACATAGTAAGTAATATATTTTTATTAGCCATATATCCAACATATAACCAAGAATAGAAACTAAAATAGACAAATATCCATTAAATAAGTTAAAAAATTACCCAAAATTGTGAAATATTGTCTCCACCAAAATAACACTCCAGACAGTTTTACAGTTAGTTTGAGTTTAATAAATAGATTGTTTTTGTACTTTGGAGACACTGAAGTGCATAGCAAAATAAGTTGAATTTATTAGCAGCCTAACCTACCAATGCAAATTCATACATAGATTTATATTCCTGTGTTCATTTGTGCTAGAAAATAAACAACTGAGGGAAATAAAACCCATTGTATATTCGAACCAAGTAATATTTACCTGAAAAATGCAGGATTATTTAATAAAGGAAAATGAATAAAATTCACTCAATTAACAAATCTAAGCAATTACAGAAGTTCCAATGATTAGAAAATATTCTAATAAAATTTAATATTGAAGATGCAGAGAAACATAATCACTTTGACAGCACTGGTGATGATGTGTGGTGGTACATCTACTCTTTAAAACAGTTTTGCAGTTTAATGTCAACCTGCAACTACCATACAACATAACAATTGCATTTCTAAACATTATCCCAGAAAAATGAAAACTTATGTGCACATAAAAACTTGTCCACAAATGTTCATAGCAGATTTATTTGTAATATGAAAAACTGGAAGTAGCTCTGATGTCCTTCAACAGATGATTGGTTAAGCAAACTGGTGTATTAACACCATGGGATACTACATAACAATAAAAAAAAATACTATTGATACATGATGATTCACTTGAAGAATTATGAATAAAACAGCCTGACCCCAAATTTTACATGCCACAGTATTCCAATTATGTCATTTTTGACAAGACAAGATTTTAGAAATAGAGAAGAGCTTCGTGGTTTGTAGAAGTTGGGAGGAAGGGGGCTGCAAAGGAGGTGGTTGTGGTTAAGGAAGGGCAGAACAATAGGGATCCTTATGATGATGGAACTGCTCAGTTTCCTGACTCTGGTGGTGGATACAGCAATGCACATATTATAAAATAATATACAACTAGATACACACAAGAAGTCCAGTTAAAGTTGAGAAATGAGTAAGATCAGTGTATTGTATCAAATCAGTATCCTAGTTGTTATAATATTCTATAATTCTGCAAAATATCATCGTACTAGGAAACTGGATGAAATGTACAGGAGATCTCTCTATATTATTAAGTACATATGAATCTACAGTTATGAAATAAAAACTCTGAAAGTTACTAAATGGATAATTGAAGCATATTTTGATAGCACACACACAAAAAAATCCCTAATTTTGAAAGAAGAGACTTTTTTAAAAGTTTATTTATTTATTTTGAGAAAGCAAGAGAGAGACCATGAGTGGGAGGAGGGGCAGAGAGAGGGTAAAAGGGAATCCCAAACAGGCTCTGCACTGTCAGCTTGGAGCCCAAGGCAGGGCTCAAACCCATGAACAATGAGATCATGACGTGAACTGAACCAAGAGTCTGACATTTAACGGACTGAACCACACAGGTGCCTTGTGAAACAAGAGACATTTCATTTATTTTTTTTAAGAATATAGTCTACTTTGGGGGGCACCTGGGTGGCTTAGTCCGTTAAGTGTCGGACTCTTGGTTTCTGATCAGGTCATGATCTCAAGGTTCATGGGTTCCAGCCCCTGTAGTCAGGCTCTGCTCTGAGAGCAGGGCCTGCTTGGGATTCTCTCTCTGCTTTCCCCCACTTACACATGTGGGTCTGTATGCTTTCTCTCTCAAAATAAATAAACTGTTTTAAAAAGGACAAAATATAATCTACTTTTTGCATTGTTCTAAAAAATTATAGACAAGGAAATAAAGTACTTTTTGTAAATGATAAATTATAGACAACATAAAAAAATAATTTAACAAAGGTGTTGCTTTCCTACCTAGAAAACATGAGAATAAATTCAAATGTCAAAGGAATATATGATACAATGGTAAACTAGTTTGTAACCAGGGAAATGGAGGAAAAAAAGGATCTGTTTAGAATACCAAATAGAGAAGTGTTTATAAAAATAATGTGTTGATATGTGTACAGAATTCTGAACATTCTCCAACAATGCTGGTGGACATGTATATTAAATATTTTGAGATTAAAAATACATATTAAAATGCTTTGAATGTGTAAAATGTCTTTGGGACAAGATTTTTACCGGAGTTAACAGGATAAGGTTTACACAGAATGCTTGTGTATGTGCATAGGAATCGCATATGATCCATGATGCGCTGGGCCACGTTCTATAAATTGTATATATATAAACTTATTGAATCTTTGTAACAAGCCCATGAAGTAAGCATTGTTAACAGTTCAACATTACCTAGTGAAAAACTCTATTAGCTGACAGATGATAAAGAACTTACCCAAGACTATCCAACCAATTATTTGGTAAAGCTAGAATTTGAATCCAAGTAGTCTACCTCCAAATACCTGTGATCTTTATCACTGTGACCAAGATGTGTATCACAATCGCTGTCACAATTTCACATAAGATTTTTTATCTTACCATTACATAAAATGGAAGAAATTCCCCTATTATACAAAATGGAAGAAATTCCCAGAGATATGATTCTTCATTAGGTCAGATTTTAAAAATACAATGTCAAGCCCTACAATCATGTAATGAGATAACTATGCAATTATTATATAGAAATAAATATATGAAATAACATTTGGTAAGAACTATTATTTACATGTATCCTAATTTTTAAAAAATAATGTGTTAATATAGACATAAGTAAAAGAATGGAACAGAATGAGCCAAACTGCAATCAGCACTTACTTCTGATAGAATTTGAGATTGTTTTTTTTCTTTAGCTATGTCTATAAAGACACACCTGAACTATTTCAACAGATGTGCATTCTATTTTAGACAAATAACTTAAAATGTTTTAGAAGTAACTTCATATAAATCACTTACTTGAAGAGCAGCCTGCACCTTGCATGTCTGAAATGGATATACCTATCCAAGTTCCATATTACTAAGAGAAGTTAAACACAGATCTTAGAAAATCCAAACACATTTTTTGCAGTGATTGATAAAATTTGTATTTCAACTATATCTATTTTATTACAATTGCAGTGTTTCCCATGTAGAAATAGTTGAAGTTTATGGGTCAAATAAATATTTTCCAGCACATTTTATCAAATAGCCACTACTAGGTCTCTCTTGGGCGGGGGGTAGGAGGGACTAGTAAAAGGAGAGACTATTGTTGAGGCAGAAAGGGATTATCTAATAGTTTTCTCTGCTACTTTTCTATAGACCTTCTCCTTTAAAAAAATGTTTTATTGTTTATTTTTGAGAGAGACAGAGCATGAGTGAGGGAGGGAGAGAGAGAGGGAGACACAGAATCTGAAGCAGGCTCCAGGCTCTGAGCTGTCAGCACAAAGCCCCACACCAGGCTTGAATTCACAAACCGTGAGATCATGACCTGTACTGAAGGCAGATGCTCAACTGACTGAGCCAACCAGTTACCCCCAGACCTCCTCCTTTAAAAAAAAAATGTCTATATGTTGTAAATAGCAGCATCATTTTTTCTTGAAAATTAATTTCCCTTTAGAGTAAACTTACATTTAAAAAATAATATGTTAGTCTCAGTATGAAGTTTACCAAGTGACATTTCATTAGATCAGCTTGGTTTGTTGCTCTTGGCCTAATTTCTGGAATTAAAATCAAGACCAGAAAATCAAAATACCATACTTAATTTTCCAAAGAACATTTCGTTAATTCAGCTTATTAATACTTTAGTGAACTGTTGTCTTGCTTAGTATTTTTATTTTGAAAATTTTATTTTGTTTGCAGTGATTGCTACCCAACTTACCTGCAGAGTATTTAACAGATGATCATGTCAGAACAATTTATGTATCATTGTGGTAGTTCATTGCTACTTCCCTCAACAATCTATTTCCCACTGAGTCCTGTATTCTATGCAATGTTAGCTAAAATTAGCACAGTTTTTTTTTATTCCTATGACATTATCAAATAAAAATATAAGGAGTAGAAAAAAGGGTCTTCTGCAAAAAACAAGGAACCACATGTGGTAATATCTATAAGAAAAATAACTACCTTTGAGGTAACTATACATGAGAAATCATCATCACGGACATTTACTGAGCATTTTTATATGCTTGGAAATAAAAATCCAAAGAAAATGAGTTGTCTGTTTTTCCTGTTTGATTTTGATTTTTAGAAAAGTTTCCTCTCTAGGATTTTCTATTTGAAAATTTCATCTAGGGGCTCCTGGGTGTTTCAGTCAGTTGAGTGTCTGACTTCGGCTCAGGTCATGATCTCACAGTCCGTGAGTTTGACTCCTGCATTGGGCTCTGTGCTGGCAGCTCAGAGTCTGGAGCCCGCTTTGGATTCTGTGTCTCCCCTCTCTGCCCCTTCCCTTTTCACACTTTGTTTCTCTCTCTCTCAAAAATAAATAAACATTAAAAAAGAAAGAAAGAAATTTCATCTAGTTGAGATCTAAGAGAAAAAGACCTCAAATGCCTAACCATATTGCATCACCTCTGAGAGTACATCTTCTTCTGCCCTATCATAAAAATATATTTTGAGGATTAAATTACATAATCTCTATGACAGTGTTAAATTGTACCACTAATGTTTATATGGTACTAATCTGTTTAGTTGCTAAATAAGTTTAGAGAATTTTAAATTTTCAAATAGAAAACCACTAAGCTGTAATGCAATTCTGTCTCTCTATTAAAGTCTTTATTTTTGTCACTTAACAGAGAGAGGACGCTCTCTGAGAGGAGTATCCGTTAGCTGTCTTAGTACTAACTTCTTCCAATAAAGTTTATGTTTCCGTCAGTTGCACTAACTAAATACCACTGCCTCCATGCTGGTCACAAGGAGATATGCTTCCTGTCCATTCTTTTCCAAGCATGAAGGGAAACTATAAAGGAATAAATGAATGAAAGACATGTTGCTTGTAATATATTAGACCTTAACTACATCTCATCCATACAAAAAGTTTTCTGGTAAAAGACTGATAAGTGAAGCCTTCCTGGAATTGGTATAAATTTAGCAAATCTGACTTTTACATGTGATTTTAATAATTTGTATTATGAGGCCATATGGACATAACCTCCGACTTCTACTCTTGGTTGCTTTCAAGCCCCTTTGCATGAGGGGCACATCATTATGACACCCTAACAAGGCCATAGCAACTACTCCAATTCAGTTTCAAATCTTGCAGTGAGGAGGGACGGGTTAGGGGTGGGGAGACACCGTTTTTCTGCTTATGACAGGTCCCATCCACATAGTGCAAGCCCACTGTCTGAGCATGAGCCTGTATCTAGGGGGCATTCTAAGCTTACCTTCAGCCTGTACTTAAACTCCGCCTCCCTGCATGACTATGACCTTATTCATCTAGAACCTGGGTAAAACCGCTTCTTTGAATTTACTCCACCACCTGATAGTCTGAATCATTTTCCCTAGGCTATTCATGCAGCTCAAATGAATTAGGCCACCTTCTGAATGGGAATGTTTTAAAATGTAAAAGATCCTAAATAATTGCATATTTAAAAATGGAAAATCTTGGGGCGCCTGGGTGGCTCAGTCGGTTAAGCGTCCGACTTCGGCTCAGGTCATGATCTCACAGTCTGTGGGTTCAAGCCCCGCATGGGGCTCTGTACTGACAGCTCAGAGCCTGGAGCCTGCTTCAGATTCTGTGTCTCCCTCTCTCTCTGCCCTTCCCCTGCTCATGCTCTGTCTCTCTCTGTCACAAAAATAAAAACATTAAAAAAAATTTTTAATAAAAAAAATAAAAAAATAAAAATGAAAAATCTTAAATAGTACCAGTCACCTCTTCCACCTTCTATTAACAACAATGTGAAATGAAAAAAAGAAAATGATATTGTTCTAATTAAAAATACTCCTACAACTCTGGTTACCTCGTAAAATTTATATCGTTTCTGTGTGAGACACAGAAATCTAGGATCCACACCTAAAAACAATAATAGATTATAATGTTGAAATTAGATTGTTTATTATGATGTGATCCAGTTCTACATAAAAATAGCTAAGTAGCTGCTGTCGTGCAAAGTAGAAGTTCTGGTCAATTTTCATTACTTATCCAAACCACTGATTTCCCCATGCTTAAACTGTTCAACTATTTTCTTTTTCTGACACACCATAATTACCTAGAAGTTTCAAACTTCATTTAATTGTTGAATTCTATTTGCATTTGTATACTTAAATTTTTCACATTTGGTTTGCTTTATGATACAACCTGCACTCCATGAGAAACTTTGTGATCACTGTACTTTGTCCCTGGATGTCATGCACTCTGGGACTTTTTGGCCAATCTCTCTTCAGTCTGACTGGAATTGGCCTTGTTGATCAAAGGTGAATGTTTTCTGAATTGCATCTGGTATCATGCCGCCCAACTCCTCCTCAGAGACACGGAAGTTAAAGGTGTTTCCCTCGGCTTTCCACTTTGATCCAACTATTTCCCCAATGACTATATCTATATCTATATCTATATTAAATAGAGCACATTTATGAAATAGTGTATTTGGCTTTCTCTTATCCACATTAAAATCTTTTTAGATTCCATATTCAAGAAAATGGTTGTACAAGCCAATTGTTCTTTTCCAACTGATAAGGACTTGTTTTGGGTTACAGATATTTCAGTTATTAAATACCTTGCCTAAGGACAGCTTAAAACAAATATAAACATGTATATATTTTTTTCAAATAGTTTATCTGTATATCATCTTATGTTGGTGTCAATAGTGTTGGTGCCTCTTTCAAACTTTAGTCTTTAACGTTTATGTATTTGTGGACTTAGTTTAGACGATGTACTTTTGTATTGATGATTAATTACTCAATTCAAGAGAGATAAATATATAAAGAGAAAGAGAATGGAGGGAGTCTTATCCCACAGAACTTATCCCACAGAACTTTTACTAAGTATTAATAAAAAAAATGACTTTAAGGAGTTTTATTCACATAAAAGTACAGAATAAATACCCAAGTATATATTTCTGTGGACATGTAGGGGGAAAAAGCGGGAAGGTGATGGGACTATTTACAACTGACCACAGTTCATTGTTTTTATGTGAAAATAAATGTTTCACTTGCTGTGTTTATATACATTTACATTTGGTTGAAAACACTGTCTAATTGTTACAAATACACCACTCATCCCTAGAGACTACCTTAGATTTTTTTTTTTTTTTTTTTTTTTTTAGTTTTTATTTTAATCACCCTGTGCTTATCACAACAAGTACACTCCTTAATCCCCATCACCTATTTAACCCATATCCCCCACCCACATCCCTTCTGGTAACTCTCAATTTGTTCTCTACGGTTGAGAGTCTGTTTCTTGGTTTGCCTCTCTCTTCTTTTTTCCTCTTTGCTAATTTGTTTTGTTTCTTAAATTCTGCATGAGTGAAATCATATGGTATTTGTCTTTATCTGACTTATTCCACTTCTCATAATACTATCTAGCTCCATCCATGTTGTTGCAAATGGCAAGATTTCATTCTTTTATGGCAAAATATTCCATTGCAAAATTGCAATATTGCATATTCCATTGCAAAATTGCACAATTGCATATATATATATGTATATATATATATATGTATACATATATATATATATATATCTCCTACACACGCACACACACACATACACACATACCACTTCTTTATGTATTCATTAACTGATGGACACTTGCGTTGTTTCCATATAGTGGCTATTATGAATAATGCTGCAACAAACACAGGGGTGCATGTATCCATTTGAATCAGTGTTTTTGTGTTTTGGAGGGTAAAAATCCAAAAGTGTGATCACTATATGGTAGGGTAGTTCTATTTTTAACTTTTTGAGGAAACTCCATCCTGTTTTCCATAGTAATTGCACCAGTTTGCATCTTCCCAACAGTGCAAGAGGGCTCCCTTTTCTCCACATCCTCGCCAACACCTGTTGTTTCTTGTGTTGATTTTAGCCATTCTTACAGGTGTGAGGTGATATTTCATTGTAGTTCTGATTTGCATTTCCCTGATAATAAGTGATGATGAGTATCTTTTCAAGTGTCCTGGCCATCTGTATGTCTTCTTTGAAGAAATGTCTGTTTATGACTACTGCCTATTTTTTTTTTAATTTTTTTAATGTTTATTTTATTTTTGAGAGAGAGACAGACTGTGAGTGGTGGGGGTGGGTGGGTCAGGCAAAGAAAAAGGGAGACACAGAATCCAAAGCAGGCTCCAGACACTGAGTTTATTTCTGTTTTCTATTCTGTACCATTGATCTATGTGCCAATTTTTTTGTGCCAGTACCATACTGTTTTCATTACTATAACTTTGTAATAGAATTTGAAATCTAGAATTGTGATACCTCCAGCTTTGCTTTTCTTTTTCAAGGTTGTTTTGGCTATTCATGGTCATTTGTGATTCTCTACAAATTTTAGGAATGTTTGTTTTAGTTCTGTAAAAAATGCTGTTGGTATTTTGATAGGGATTGCATTAAATGCATACAGTGCTTTGGGCAGTATAGATATTTTAACAATATTTGTTCCTCCAGTCCACAAGCATGCAATGTCTTTCCATTTCTTTGTGCTATCTTCAATTTCTTTCATCAGTGTTTTATAGTATTTAGAGCACATATCTTTAACCAATTTGGTTAGGTTTATTCCTACATCTCTTGTGATTTTTGGTGTAATTGTAAATAAGATTGTTTTCTTAATTTCTCTTTCTGCTGCTTCATTACTGGTGTATAAAATGCAACAGATTTCTGTACCTTGCTTTTGTATCCTGCAACTTTACTGAATTCAATAATCAATTGTGGTAGTGTTTTGGTAGTCTTTAGGGTTTTCTATATTAAATATTGTCATCCAAAAATAGTGTAAGTTTTCCTTCTTTCTTACCAATTTGGATGCCTTTTATTTGTTGTCTGATTGCTGTGGCCTGAACTTCCAGTACTATGTTGAATAAAAGTGATGAAAATGGACATCTTTGTTTTGTTCCTGACCTCAAGGGGAAAGCCCCCAGTTTTTCCCCCTTGAGAATGATGTTAGCTGTGGGTTTTTCATAGATAGCCTTTTTACCCTCAGGGATCTTTCCTCTAAACCTAATTTGTTGAAGGCTTTTATCATGAATTCATGTTGTACTTTATCAAATGTTGTTTCCTGCATCTGTTGAAATGATCATATGGTTTTTATGCTTTCTCTTATTGATATGATGCATGATGTTGATTGATTTTGCAAATATTGGGCCACCCTTGCAATAAATCCCACTTCATCATGGTGAATGATTTTTAATGTATTGCTGGATTTTGTTTGTGAATATTTTTTTGAGGGTTTTTGCATCTATGTTTATTAGGGATATTGGACTGCACTGGTTTTGTTTTGTTGTGTGTGTGTGTGTGTGTGTGTGTGTGTGTGGTATTTTTTTAAATGTTTTATTTATTTTTGAGAGTGAGTGTGCAAACACCGGAAGGACAGAGAGAGAGAACAGAAGATTTGAGGTGGGTTTGTGCTGACAGCAACAAAACCAGTGTGGGGCTCAAACTCACAAACCACAAGATCATGACCTGAGCTGATTTTTGAAGTTCAACCAGTTGAGCCACCCAGGCACCCCAAGTGGTATTTTTATCTGGTTTTGGAATCAGAGTAATGTTGTCCTCAGAATAAATTTGGAAGTTATCCTTCCTTTTATATTTTTCGGAATGGTTTGAAAAGAATAGGAACTATTTCTTCTTTAAACATTTGGTAAAATTCACTTCTGTAGCTATCTGGCCCTGGACATTTCTTTGCTGGGAGTTTTTTGATTACTGATTCAATTTCTTTGTTGGTAATGAGTCTGTTCAAATTTTCTATTTCTTCCTGTTTCAATTTTGGTAGGTTAAGTTTTTCTAGGGATTTATCCATTTCTTCTAGGTTGCTCAATTTTTTGGCATGTAGTTTTCCCTAATATTCTAATTGTTTTTTATTTCTACGGTGCTTGTTGTTATTTATCGTCTCTCATTTGTGACTTATTTACTCGAGTCCTTTTTCTTGTTTTTCTGATAAGTGTGGCTAAGGGTTTATGAATTTTATTGATTTTTTTCTCCCAAAGAAACAGCTCTTTGTTTCAATGATCTGTTCCATTGTTTGTTTGTTTGTTTCTGTATCGTTTATTTCTGCTCTAGTCTTTATTATTTCCTTCCTTCCACTGGTTTTATGTTTTATTTGTTCTTTTTCTAGCTCCTTTAGGTATAAAGTCAGGAGGTTTATTTGATATTTTTTCTTGCTTCTTGATGTAGGCCTGTAGTGCTATAAACTTCCCCCTTAGAACCACTTTTGCTGCATCCCAAAGGTTTTGGACCATACTGTTTTCATTTTCATTTGTTTCCGTATATGTTTTAATTTCTTCTTTTAATCCTGGTTGACCCATCCATTGTTTAGTAACATGTTATTTAAGCTCCATGTATTTATAGTCTTTCCAAATTTGTTCTTATGGTTGACTTCTAGTTTCATACTGTTGTGGTAATAAAAGTTGCATGGTATGACTTCCATCTTCTGAATTTATGGAGGTTTGTGTTGTGGGTGATGTGATCGATTCTGGAGAATATTCTGTGTGCACTTGAAAATAATGTACAGGGGCACCTGTGTGGCTCAGTCGGTTAAGCGGCCAACTTCGGCTCAGGTCATGATCTCGCAGTCCGTGAGCTCGAGCCCCGCGTCGGGCTCTGTGCTGACAGCTCAGAGCCTGGAGCCTGTTTCAGATTCTGTGTCTCCCTTTCTCTGACCCTCCCCCATTCATGCTCTGTCTCTCTCTGTCTCAAAAATAAATAAACGTTAAAAAAAAAAGAATGTACATTCTGTTATTTTAGGATGGAATGTTCTGAATATATCTGGTAAATCCATCTGGTCCAGTGTGTCATTCAAAGCCATTGTTTCCTTGTTGATTTTCTGTTTAGATGATCTATCTTAGAATTTTGACTTTTGTTTCCTCTTTAGCTTCTGCTATTTTGAAAATTATCATTGAAGCTAGAAAAATGCATGATGAGCTTTTTTCAACTCTAATGGACTGCTGGATTTCTGTATCAACTTTTGTTTGCTTGTCTGTGCTTTTGTTAAAGAGAAGATTGGATGCCTTGGACAATGTGCAAGCGGTTGTTAAAGAAATCTAAAGCAATTCATGATTCTATTCCATGCTATGGATTTACTTGCTGATTTCTTAAGAAACTATAGGCATTGTTTTAGGAAGGAAAACAAACAGAATGCCCACATAGTGACATGAGTGTAGATTGAGTTTCTTTGGCTTTTGCAACCAAGAATAGTTTAAATGTATTCATATATTTTTCATAAAAAGAAAGGATTTATTTGTGTTCTTTTTCAAAGATCTGCAAAAGTTGTATAGATATCCCATTATTTAATTTCATCTGAGGAATATGATGTTTTATGAATAATAACAGTGTTACCTGTTAATAAGAAACAAGAGATATTTGAAAAATGAGACACTGCATTTCTAGTTACAATGTTTTTATGGTAGGTCAAAGTATTAAAGCAAATCAAAGGAAACACTGTTAAGATTAATTCTAATTAGAAGAATGAATGCCACCTCAAGGAAGGCTGTGGAGAATGAAGCCAGTTTCCTTATTGTAAACAAGATTTCAACTGAGTCTTAAGTGTCCTGCAATGACTCAAGGGTACCAGACATATCTAAATAGAGTGTTAATCAGCTCTTAATCTTAAAGGCACTCAGTCACAATCATAGCACTATGATGATACCACAAGGTATTTTTCATATTCCTATTTTCATTTAGTCAGAAGTAACTTTCCAGTAATATAACATATAATTCATAGATTTAAAGCTATTGTCCAAGGGCACTTGGGTAGATCAGTTGGTTAAGCATCTGACTTCAGCTCAGGTCACAATCTCACAGTTCATGAGTTTGAGACCCACATCAGGCTCTGTGCTGACAGCTCAAAGCCTGGAGCCTTCTTCAGATTCTGCGTCAATCTCTCTCTTTCTCTGACCCTCCCCTGTTCATGCTTGGTCTCTCTCTGTCTCTCAAAAATAAATAAACATAAAAAAAACTATTTCCCATAATTTGGCTATTCATGATAATGTTGCTATAAACATCAAAGTGCATGTATCCCTTCAAATTAGTATTTTTGTGTGCTTGCATAATACCTACTGCAATTGATGGGTCTAGGATAATTCTATTTTTAACTTAAAAAATGTTTATTTATTTATTTTGAGAGAGAGAGAGAGAGAGAGAAAGAGAGAGAGGGGGAAAGAGAATCCCAAGTAGGTTCTGTGCTGTCATTGCAGAGCCCAACACAGGGCTTTATCCCACAAACTGTGAGATCCTGACCTGAGCCAAAATCAAGAGTTGGATGCTTAACTGATTGCACCATCCAGATGCCCCTACATTTTTGACTTTTTGAGGAACCTCCACCCTGTTTTCCAGAGTGGCTGCACCAGTTTGCATTACCACCAACAGTTCCTCTTTCTCCACATCCTCATTTATTTTCTGTGTTGTTAATTTCAGCCATTCTGACAGGTATGAGGTGATATCACATTGTAGTTTTGTTTTGTATTTCCCTGATAATTAGTGATGTTGAACATCTTTTCATGTGTCTGTTAGCCCTCTAGATATCTTCTTTGGAGAAATGTCTACCCATATCTTCTGCCATTTTTTAACTGGATTACTTGATTTGTTTTGTTTTGTTTTTTGAGTATTGAGTTTGCTAAGTTCTTTATGTATATTTGATACTAACCCTTTATCGGATATGTTATGTGCAAGTATCTTCTCCCATTCCATAGGTTGCCTTTTAGTTTTTTTTTCCTTCACTATGCAGAAGATTTTTTTTTTATTTTGATCAAGTTACAATATTTTGTTTTTCCTTTTGTTTCCCTTGCCTCTGGAGCCATGTCAAATAAGAAGTTGTTATGGCCTAGGTCAAACTGCTTGCTGTTTTCTTCTGTAGGATTTTGATGGTTTCCTGTCTCACAATTAGGTCTTTCATCCATTTTGAACTTATTTTTGTGCATGGTGTAAGAAAGTGGTCCAATTTCACTGTTTTGCATGTTGCTGTCCAGTTACCCATCAACTGATGAATAAGAAAGATGTGGGATATGTGTGTGTGTTTATTTATATTCCATGTATTTATATTCCCTATATTTATATATTCCATATATTTATAATATAATGGAAAATTATTCAGCCATAAAAAGAATGAAATCTTGGTGTTTGAAATGATGTGGGTGGAGCTAGAGGGTATCATGTTAAGTGAAATAAGTTAGAGAAAAACAAATACTATATGAATTCGTAGAATTTAAGAAAAATATCAAATCTACATGGAGGGAAAAAATAGAGGTAAACCAAAGAAACAGACTCTTCACTATAGAGAACAAACTGTTGGTTACCAGAGTGGGGGTGGAGGGGTGAGTGGAGAGATAGGTTAAATAGGTGATAGGTATTAAGGAGGGCATTTGTTATGATGACCACAGGGTGTTGTATGGAAGTGTTCAATCACTAAATAGTACACCTACAACTAATGTTACACTATACATTACCTGGACTTTAAATAAAATTAAAACTAAAAAAAATAAATAAAAATAAAACTTTTATTGAATCAAATGATTGTTTTCCTATTAATATAGCATCCATTACTTAACACAATGCATCATAGAGAAAATATGACATTCTGAGAATTTTGGACAAATTACTAACATAGTTTTGTATCTTAAAAGAGTCTAGTATTGGGGCACCTGGGTGGCTCAGTCAGTTCAGTGTCCAATTTCAGCTCAGGTCATGATCTCAAGGTTTGTGGGTTTGAGTCCTACATCAGATCCTGTGGTAACAGCTCAGAGTCTGGAGCCTGCTTCGGATTCTGTGTCTCCCTCTCTCTCTGCCTCTCCCTCCTTCTCAAAAATAAATAAACATTAAAAAATTGAAAATAATGTTGCATAAAATAATTTGTGCTTTACCTCCAGATGTTGGGTCAAGAGGGAGATTATTGCTCTTTGCCTGTAATATGTTGGTAGGTGAGGGAAATTACAGTGGACATGGGGAGAAAGCCTACTTTTCAATGACTTATATAAATAAAATTCACCAATAATGATTTTAATGAAACTCATGTCTGGCTGAATAACAGTAGCAATGGAGTGAACTCAGCCTTTCCTTAACTTTGTCAGCTCAATGAGGTGTTAATATTATGGTCAATGGGACCATGGCCATATTAGATACAGGCAACTTCTTTCTTTAGTTCTGCTTTTTAAAATAGTAATATTCAGCAATGCATTTACATGTAAAGTCTTTCAATGTCACATTTTAATTTAATGAAATCAGCACTTTTCTGCATTCATAGGATGCAATGTAATTGCCTTTTGGGAAGAAAATGAGAAGATAATTCCAATATAAAACTTTACAAACTAGCATTTATGACTTTAATGGAAACAAAATCCTCCTTTTTCTCCCTTGCACCAGGATCTCTATTTTTTTTAAATTTTATTTTAGAGAGAGAGAGCTTGCAAGCAGGAGAGAGGCAAAAGGAAAGAGAGTCTTAAGCAGGCTCCACACCCAGCACAGAGCTGATGCAGGGACTGATCCCATGAACTGGGATCATCAGCTGAGCTGAAATCAAGAGTCAGATGCTCAACTGAATGAGCCACCCAGGTACCCTCTAGGCTTTCTAAAATTTTACTGTCGTTTTAAATACAATTGAGATAATTTATCTGCAAGTGACTTCAAAGTTGTTGAAGACAGATATTATTTCCCTTCACTAAACTTTTTTTTCTATAACAATCTATCAAAAAGAAAAATTAAACAATACAAACAGTAGACACAATAAAAGTCTTGTTTGGTAGGGTCAGTATACTCATCTAAAAACCTACATTAAATAGCACTAATAATTCAAACTAAAAATAATTTGCTTTATCAAATTGAAATATTTTAAACTAATGAAACTGAAGCTAATGCTCTAAAGCTTTCAAATTCAGTAAACCATTCAAGCATTTCATCTACAAATGCACAGCAAACACTAACTGCCAATTATCAAAATGGCTTTTAAAGCATAGATTCCATGTCAACATGTTCAAAATCAAACTTAAAATCTTTCTTCACAACTTGCTCATCCTTCTATATTCCCATTTTGAATAAACCATTTAATCACTTAACCCACAAATTCCAGAGACCCCTAGACCTCTCTCCTTCCTTTCTCCTACCACACCTCAAAGGTCATTGAAGCCTATTGATTTTACTATGTTAGTATCTCTAAATATCAACTCCTGCCTAACTATTAATAAATTAAGTCAGATTTTCATCATCTCCCACCTGAACCAATGTAAGCTCATTCTTGTCCCTTATTCATATCTTCAAGAGCTAGAATATAAATATGACCATATTAGTCCTGTGTGTTTATTTTTCAGTGTTCTCAGTAGATACCACTGCTGAGAGCTGATTAGAATACAAGATATGCTCAAAAATTTCTCCTTTTCCTAATTTGTTTTTGTTACATAAATATAGTCTACATTTCAATTAAGACCAAACTCTGCAGTTTCCTCAATTGTCTAATATATTTCTAGTTTAGCACATGCTGTTCTGCCTCCTGAAATACTTTTCTTTCCTCACCAACCTCCCAATCTCACTCTGCTCCCATCTGGAAAAAAAAAAAAAAAACACAAAAAAACCAAACTATTCCTACTTTATGATCCATATAAAACATTACTTCTTTGACAGTATACCTTATGCATTCAAGTTGATGACTTGTGATTTGTGTCAATATTCTATTTTGGAAATAACTTGCAAAATTGCACTTATCACATTTTATTCCAATGATTTATTTACATCACTATCTTTATCCCTTGATTGTGTGCCCTTGAGAACAAATAGCGTTCCATATTTATCTTTTTATCCCTAACACTTTTCACAGTGTCTGACACATATTATGACTCAATAAATGTTTGTTGAGTTTAATTGGCATAAAATAAATCAAAGACTATGTACTTATGTAAAGCTCTACCACTTACGCAAAATTTTGTGGGGTTCTGTATCACACCCAGAAAGAATATAAGCTTTGAGAGGTCTGTTAATACAATCAAGTTTTATTACATTTTTTTTTTAAAGACTCAAACTCTTAGCTTTAGTTTTCAGTTTGTTAAGGGTTTGGCAATACTTCCCTTCCTCATACAAATTATGGCTTGTTTACTGAGTCACATTTTTAAAGTACCTTGAAGAGTGATAATGAACTATTACTTAAGCAAAAGTGATGTTCCCTCTATATGGGGTTCAGCCTGATTCTGATGTTTAATTTCTTTTTCTATTGTCTCCATGGATTGGAGGGAATGTATGAATAATCAAAACTCACAGCCGCTGATGGGAAACTAGCCAGAAAGAGATGACATTCTAATGAAGAAATAATTTACATTGAAATAAAATTGCAGAAGGTGGGAGGAATAGCAGTTTGATTCTGTGGTGTTATATTATCTAATACAAATATAAATCCTTTTCAAAGATATTTTGGAAAAGATTTTGATTCCTTCCAGGCTAGAGACTCCATTCTAAATGAAAATATAAGATATGCTAACTGAAAAAATTATCTACGAGATATTTACGTATGATTTTAAGTTGAGAAACTCAATTTTCTTTCTATTATTTTATATATGAACCTATACAACATTTCTATGATATAATATCTAGACAACATTTTTAATTATGGGAACTTGTAAGTTTTATCTACGTGTATCTGTCTGTATTTGTGTGCATGTATCTCAGCATAGTTTATAGTTCTTATTAAAAATAAAAAGGTTAACCTTATGAGAATTTCAAAAGTGAAATAAGTTCAATATTTTGCAAATAGTTACCTAAGTCACTTGAAATTAAAAATTTTCGGGGCATCTGGGTGGCTCAACTCAAAGTGTCCAACTTTGGCTCAGGTCATGATCTCATGGTTCATAAGTTCGAGCCCCACATGACAGTACGAGTTCATTTGGTCAGCAAGGAGCCCACTCCGGATCTTCTGTCCCCCCCTCCTCTCTGCCCCTTCCCTGCTTATTCTCTGTCTCAAAAATAAACATTGTTAAAAAATTGAAAATTTTCACAAATAGGTTATGCTATTTCCTAAACTTACTCATTACATAGACATTTATTTGTATCTATTATATATCACCTATAAAATCCTATGTATTGACAAAAGTATAATTCATACAGAAAACAGTACTCTCAGCATTGAGACTTATAATCTATGGACTGAAACAAATATAAGTAAGGAGTTAACAATAATAAATAAGCATATTAAAGAATAATTTTAAACAATCAAATTACATATTGGGGATATTTTACAAGCGAGACCTACACAATAAAAGGTAAAAGCAAACATAGAAGAAGCTGTTAGAACTAGAAGACAAAAGTGTTGAAAAAGCAGCCGATGAAAAGAGGACTTGGTTAAGAGAGAAGACAAAGTTTCCAGAGTATGGAGCAGTAGACAGCAACCTCTCAAGGGATGGCAACTTGAATGGATTGTAAGAGCTGCTATTGTGTCACTGTAACTGTTATATCTAAAACAGCAATAAGGGGCGCCTGGGTGGCTCGGTCGGTTAAGCATCCAACTTAGGCTCAGGTCATGATCTCATGGTCCGTGAGTTTGAGCCCCGTGTCGGGCTCTGTGCTGACAGCTCAGAGCCTGGAGCCTGTTTCAGATTCTGTGTCTCCATCTCTCTCTCTGCCCCTCCCCTGTTCATGCTCTGACTCTGTCTCAAAAATAAATAAACGTTTAAAAAATAAATAAATAGGATACCATTGGAAGATGGCGGCATAGGAGGACGCTGGGCTCACCGCGCATCCTATGATCACTTGGATTCCACGTACACCTGCCTAAAGAACCCAGAAAACTGCCAGAGGATTACCAGAATGGAGTCTCCAGAGCCAAGCGCAGACGAGAGGCCCATGGAAGAGGGTAGGAAGGGCAGCGAGGCAGTGCACGCTCCACGGACTGGCGGGAGGGAGCCGGGGCGGAGGGGCAGCCTGCCGGCCAAGCAGAGCCCCCGAGTCTGGCTGGGAAAAGCTGAGGGGCCTGACGGAGTGTGTTCCGACAGCAAGCGCGACTTAGAGTCTGGGAGGTCATAAGTTAACAGCTCTGCTCAGAAAGCGGGAAGGCTGGAGGACAAAGGGAGGGAGAGTTGCTGAGCCCCCGGACAACAAAGCTCAGTTTGGTGGGGAACAAAGGCGCTCGCCAGCGCCATCTCCCTCGCCCATCCCCCAGCCAAAATCCCAAAGGGAACCAGTTCCTGCCAGGGAATTTGCTCACTCCTCGCAAACAACCAACTCTGTGCTTCTGCGGAGCCAAACCTCCGGCAGCGGATCTGACTGCCTCCCGCTGCCACAGGGCCCCTCCTAAAGTGGATCACCTAAGAAGAAGCGAGCTAAGCCTGGCCCTCCTGCCCCCGTGCACCTTGCCTACCCACCCCAGCTAATATGCCAGATCCCCAGCACCACAAGCCTGGCAGTGTGCAAGTAGCCCAGACGGGCCATGCCTCCCACAGTGAACCCCACCCCTAGGAGAGGGGAAGAGAAGGCACATACCAGTCTGACTGTGGCCCCAGTGGTGGGCTGAGGGCAGACATCAGGTCTGAATGCGGCCCCGCCCACCAACTCCAGTTATACACCACAGCACAGGGGAAGTGCCCTGCAGGTCCTCACCACTCCAGGGACTATCCAAAATGACCAAACGGAAGAATTCCCCTCAGAAGAATCTCCAGGAAATAACAACAGCTAATGAACTGATCAAAAAGGATTTAAATAAAATAACAGAAAGTGAATTTAGAATAATAGTCATAAAATTAATCACTGGGCTTGAAAACAGTATAGAGGACAGCAGACAATCTCTTGCTACAGAGATCAAGGGACTAAGGAACAGACAAGAGGAGCTGAAAAACGCTTTAAACGAAATGCAAAACAAAATGGAAACGACGACAGCTCGGATTGAAGAGGCAGAGGAGAGAATAGGTGAACTAGAAGATAAAGTTTTGGAAAAAGAGGAAGCTGAGAAAAAGAGTGATAAAAAAATCTAGGAGTATGAGGGGAAAATTAGAGAACTAAGTGATACACTAAAAAGAAATAATATACACATAATTGGTATCCCAGAGGAGGAAGAGAGAGGGAATGGTGCTGAAGGGGTATTTGAAGAAATAATAGCTGAGAACTTCCCTGAACTGGGGAAGGAAAAAGGCATTGAAATCCAAGAGGCACAGAGAACTCCCTTCAGACGTAACTTGAATCGATCTTCTGCACGACATATCATAGTGAAACTGGCAAAATACAAGGATAAAGAGAAAATTCTGAAAGCAGCAAGGGATAAACGTGCTCTCACATATAAAGGGAGACCTATAAGACTTGTGACTGATCTCTCTTTTGAAACTTGGCAGGCCAGAAAGGATTGGCACGAGATCTTCAGTGTGCTAAACAGAAAAAATATGCAGCCGAGAATCCTTTATCCAGCAAGTCTGTCATTTAGAATAGAAGGAGAGATAAAGGTCTTCCCAAACAAACAAAAACTGAAGGAATTTGTCACCACGAAACCAGCCCTACAAGAGATCCTAAGGGGGATCCTGTGAGACAAAGTACCAGAGACATCACTACAAGCATAAAACATACAGACATCACAATGACTCTAAACCCGTATCTTTCTATAATAACACTGAATGTAAATGGATTAAATGCGCCAACCAAAAGACATAGGGTATCAGAATGGATAAAAAAACAAGACCCATCTATTTGCTGTCTACAAGAGACTCATTTTACATCTGAGGACACCTTTAGATTGAGAATGAGGGGATGGAGAACTATTTATCATGCTACTGGAAGCCAAAAGAAAGCTAGAGTACCCATACTTATATCAGACAAACTAGACTTTAAATTAAAGGCTGTAACAAGAGATGAAGAAGGGCATTATATAATAATTACAGGGTCTATCCATCAGGAAGAGCTAACAATTATAAATGTCTATGCGCCGAATACGGGAGCCCCCAAATACATAAAACAATTACTCATAAACATAAGCAACCTTATTGATAAGAATGTGGTAATTGCAGGGGACTTTAACACCCCACTTACAGAAATGGATAGATCATCTAGACACACGGTCAGTAAAGAAACAAGGGCCCTGAAGGATACATTGGATCAGATGGACTTGACAGATATATTTAGAACTCTGCATCCCAAAGCAACAGAATATACTTTCTTCTCTAGTGCACATGGAACATTCTCCAAGATAGATCATATACTGGGTCACAAAACAGCCCTTCATAAGTATACAAGAATTGAAATTATACCATGCATACTTTCAGACCACAATGCCATGAAGCTTGAAATAAACCACAGGAAAAAGTCTGGAAAACCTCTGAAAGTATGGAGGTAAAAGAACACCCACTAAAGAATGAGTGGGTCAACCAGGCAATTAGAGAAGAAATTAAAAAAATATATGGAAACAAATGAAAATGAAAATACAACAATCCAGACGCTTTGGGATGCAGCGAAGGCAGTCCTGAGAGGAAAATCCAGGCCTATCTCAAGAAACAAGAAAAATCCCAAATACAAAATCTAACAGCACACCTAAAGGAAATAGAAGCAGAACAGCAAAGGCAGCCTAAACTCAGCAGAAGAAGAGAAATAATAAAGATCAGAGCAGAAATAAACAATACAGAATCTAAAAAAAACGGTAGAGCAGATCAACGAAACCAAGAGTTGGTTTTTTGAAAAAATAAACAAAATTGACAAACCTCTTGCCAGGCATCTCAAAAAGAAAAGGGAGATGACCCAAATAGATACAATCATAAATGAAAATGGAATGATTACAACCAATCCCTCAGAGATACAAACAATTATCAGGGAATACTATGAAAAATTATATGCCAACAAATTGGACAACCTGGAAGAAATGGACAAATTTTTAAACACCCACATGCTTCCAAAACTCAATCGGGAGGAAATAGAAAGCTTGAACAGACCCATAACCAGCGAAGAAATTGAATTGGTTATCAAAAATCTCCCAACAAATAAGAGTCCAGGACCAGATGGCTTCACAGGGGAGTTCTACCAGACGTTAAAAGCAGAGATAATACCTATCCTTCTCAAGCTATTCCAAAAAATAGAAAGGGAAGGAAAACTTCCAGACTCATTCTATGAAGCCAGTATTACTTTGATTCCTAAACCAGACAGAGACCCAGTAAAAAAAAGAGAACTACAGGCCAATATCCCTGATGAATATGGATGCAAAAATTCTCAATAAGATACTAGCAAATCGAATTCAACAGCATATAAAAAGAATTATTCACCATGATCAAGTGGGATTCATTCCTGGGATGCAGGGCTGGTTCAACATTCGCAAAACAATCAACATGATACATCACATTAATAAAAAAAAAAAAAAAAAGAGAAGAACCATATGATCCTGTCAATCGATGCAGAAAAGGCCTTTGACAAAATCCAGCACCCTTTCTTAATAAAAACCCTTGAGAAAGTCGGGATAGAAGGAACATACTTAAACGTCATAAAAGCCATTTATGAAAAGCCCACAGCTAACATCATCCCCAATGGGGAAAAACTGAGAGCTTTTTCCCTGAGATCAGGAACACGACAGGGATGCCCATTCTCACTGCTGTTGTTTAACATAGTGTTGGAAGTTCTAGCATCAGCAATCAGACAACAAAAGGAAATCAAAGCCATCAAAATTGGCAAAGATGAAGTCAAGCTTTCACTTTTTGCAGATGACATGATACTATACATGGAATATCCGATAGACTCCACCAAAAGTCTGCTAGAGCTGATACAAGAATTCAGCAAAGTTGCAGGATACAAAGTCAATGTACAGAAATCAGTTGCATTCTTGTACACTAACAATGAAGCAACAGAAAGACAAATAAAGAAACTGATCCCATTCACAATTGCACCAAGAAGCATAAAATACCTAGGGATAAATCTAACCAAAGATGTAAAAGATCTGTATGCTGAAAACTATAGAAACCTTATGCAGGTAATAGAAGAAGATATAAAGAAATGGAAAGACATTCCCTGCTCATGGATTGGAAGAATAAATATTGTCAAAATGTCAATACTACCCAAAGCTATCTACACATTCAATGCAATCCCAATCAAAATTGCACCAGCATTCTTCTCGAAGCTAGAACAAGCAATCTTAAATTCATATGGAACCACAAAAGGCCCCGAATAGCCAAAGTAATTTTGAAGAAGAAGACCAAAGCAGGAGGCATCACAATCCCAGACTTTAGCCTCTACTACCAAGCTGTCATCATCAAGACAGCATGGTATTGGCACAAAAACAGACACATAGCCCAATAGAATAGAATAGAAACCCCAGAACTAGACCCACAAACGTATGGCCAACTCATCTTTGACAAAGCAGGAAAGAACATCCAATGGAAAAAAGACAATCTCTTTAACAAATGGTGCTGGGAGACCTGGACAGCAACATGCAGAAGGTTGAAACTAGACCACTTTCTCACACCATTCACAAACATAAACTCAAAATGGATAAAGGACCTGAATGTGAGACAGGAAACCATCAAAACCCTAGAGGAGAAAGCAGGAAAAGACCTCTCTGACCTCAGCCATAGCAATCTCTTAGTCGACACATCCCCAAAGGCAAGGGAATTAAAAGCAAAAATGAATTACTGGGACCTTATGAGGATAAAAAGCTTCTGCACAGCAAAGGAAACAACCAACAAAACTAAAAGGCAACCAACGGAATGGGAAAAGATATTTGCAAATGACACATCGGACAAAGGGCTAGTATCCAAAATCTATAAAGAGCTCACCAAACTCCACACCTGAAAAACAAATAACCCAGTGAAGAAATGGGCAGAAAACATGAATAGACACTTCTCTAAAGAAGACATCTGGATGGCCAACAGGCACATGAAAAGATGTTCAATGCTGCTCCTTATCAGGGAAATACAGATCAAAACCACACTCAGATATCACCCCACGCCAGTCAGTGTGGCCAAAATGAAGAAATCAGGAGACTATAGATGCTGGAGAGGATGTGGAGAAACGGGAACCCTCTTGCACTGTTGGTGGGAATGCAAATTGGTGCAGCCGCTCTGGAAAGCAGTGTGGAGGTTCCTCAGAAAATGAAAAATAGACCTACCCTATGACCCAGCAATAGCACTGCTAGGAATTTACCCAAGGGATACAGGAGTACTGATGCATAGGGGCACTTGTACCCCAATGTTTATAGCAGCACTCTCAACAATAGCCAAATTATGGAAAGAGCCTAAATGTCCATCAACTGATGAATGGATAAAGAAATTGTGGTTTATATACACAATGGAATACTGCGTGGCAATGAGAAAGAATGAAATATGGCCTTTTGTAGCAACATGGATGGAACTGGAGAGTGTGATGCTAAGTGAAATAAGCCATACAGAGAAAGACAGATACCATATGGTTTCACTCTTATGTGGATCCTGAGAAACGTAACAGAAACCCATGGGGGAGGGGAAGGAAAAAAAAAAAAAAAGAGGTTAGAGTGGGAGAGAGCCAAAGCATAGGAGACTGTTAAAAACTGAGAACAAACTGAGGGTTGATGGGGGGTGGGAGGGAGGGGAGGGTGGTTGATGGGTATTGAGGAAGGCACCTTTTGGGATGAGCACTGGGTGTTGTATGGAAACCAATCTGACAATAAATTTCATATATTGAAAAAAAAAACCAAAAAGAAAAATTCCAAAAAAAAAAAATAAAAATAAATAAAAATTAAATTAAATAAATAAATAAATAAATAAATAAATAAATAAAATAAAACAGCAATAAGCACTACTCTACTATAGGAGGCTTTCCTGAGATTTTCAAATAGGCTCTTGTGTTTCTTATATTTCCAGAGGAACATAAAAATATCTATTAGTAGATACAAAAAAAAAAAAAAAAAAACACACCTACATCCTTAGGAAATTATAAAAATGCAATTTATTTCCTAAGATAAGTGATAAATCAATAGTTTATCTTATGGGTTTTTCTGTAATTGGTCAGTCTTCAAGGTGACATTATGACATTTATAAACAGTGTCAAATTTCTTAAATAAATAGGACATCTTTAATAAGTTGTATATCAATTTCACTTGGGTATAAGTGACACACAGTCAAATGCAAATATTTTGGGTTTACAATTTGATATATTTTGACAAATACTCATAATTAAGTAACTACCATCCTAAGATATGGGACGTATTCATCATCCCCCCAAATTCCCTTATATTTCCTTAGAGATAGCTGCCACCCAATTCCTCCTCCATCTACTTTACTTTGTCATATTACATTAATTTCATCTGTTCTAGAATTTCAGATCAATGGAATAATACAATATGCATTCTTTCTATCTGCTGATTCCTAAATCTCCAATCTCTCTCTCCAAAAGTGGTGACTATTAGTACTTTCTTAAGTAATCTCTACCCCCAACATGGGGCTGAAATTCACAGCCCAGAGATCAAGAGTCACATGCTCCACTGACTGAGCCAGATAGGTGTGCCTGCAACTGTTAGTACTTTCTTGTATATGGGTCCAAAGAAGAAATAAGATACATATCCTTTTAAAATTTTACACAAATGGTTTCACACTGTTCTGCACTTTTTTTCCACTAAATAGTGTATCTTGGATCTTTATGACTGTAGGTTTTAGACATATAATTATTTACTGGCTTCTATTTATGGTATGTTGAGGTTGTTTTAGCTTTTATTTTTTAATTCCATATATAAGTGAGAACATATACTATTCATCTTTCTCTGACTTATTTCACTTAGCCTAATGCCTTCAAGGTCTATTCATATTGCTGCAAATATCAGGATTTCCTTCTATTTTATGGCTGCATAATTGCCACTGTCATTATTAACCATATATATCACATTTGCTTTATACATTCCTATATCAATGAACAATTAGTTTGCATCCATGGCATCACTGTTGAAAATATTGCTGTAGTGATCAAGGGGTGCAGATATCTTCTCAAAATAGGGACTTCATTTCCCTAGAATAAATACCCAGAGGTGGATTGCTGGTTCATATGCTAGTTCTGTTTTTCATTTTGTGAGGAATTACCACCCTCTTTCACGAGGGGCTGCACCAATTTACATTTCTACATCCATTTCTCTAAGTAAAGTCAGTAGCAAGAAGTTGTTCAGTAGATCTGCAGGACCAATTAGATGATTCCTTTCTCTGATATTGCTGGTGTGACTTTTTATTCTTTTTTGCCATTAATTTAAATCAGAATGTCTCAAACGTATTTAAGAGAATCAAGGCCTATAAAAATTGAATACTTCTTGGGGTGCCTGGGTGGCTTGGTCGGTTAAGCCTCCGACTTCGGCTCAGGTCATGATCTCACGGTCTGTGAGTTCGAGCCCCGAGTCGGGCTCCGTGTTGACAGCTCAGAGCCTGAAGCCTGTTTCAGATTCTGTGTCTCCCTCTCTCTCTGCTCCTCCCCTGTTCATGCTCTGTCTCTCTCTCAAACATAAATAAACGTTAAAAAAATTAAAAAAAAAATTGAATACTTCTCCCAAACATAATATACAGTTGGTAAAGTAATAGGCATGAGAGCAGTTAGAGAAAATATATAAAAATTAAGGCTTAAATCTTGCAAAGATACTGGGTAACTGGAAATGGTCTAATCAGAAAATTATCCATTTTAATTATATTTTAAAAAATCTATTTTAACAAGTCATCTATTTTTATTCATATTGTTATTTTATTATTTATTCCCTTTCATATATTTGATTTTCTTTTTATCCTGCCTTCCTAATATAAAATATAGATCATTGATTTTAGATATTTCTTCTTTACTAATATAAGTAATTTTTATTTTATATATTTATTTTTAAATTTATAAATGTTTGGGGCGCCTGGGTGGCTCAGTCAGTTGAGCGTCTGACTTCGGCTGGGGTCATGATCTCGCTGTCTGTGAGTTCGAGCCCTGCGTCGGGCTCTGTGCTGACAGCTCAGAGCCTAGAGCGCGCTTCAGATTCTGTGTCTCCCTCTCTCTCTGACCCTCCCCCATTCCTGCTCTGTCTCTATCCCAAAAATAAATAAATGTTTAAAAAAATTTTTTTAATAAAATTATAAATGTTATACATACACACAAAAAAGCACCCCCCCCCCCCACCACCACACACATACATACACCCTTACCCCTGAAGCACTGCTTTTAGGTGAATGCAGAAAATTTTGATGTTTATTTTTCAATTAAAAATATTTTGTGGACACTGGGTGGCTCAGTTGGTTAAGTGTCTGACTTCGGCTCAGATCATGATCTCACGGTTTGTCGGTTCCAGCCCCATGCCAGGCTCTGTACTGACAGTTCAGAGTCTGGAGCCTGCTTTGGATTCTGTGTTTCCCTTGCTCTCTGCCCCTCTCCCACTCACACTGTCTTTCTCTCAAAAAATAAATAAACATTAAAAAAATTTTTTAAATAATTTATAATTTTTATTGTGATTTGTTCTTTGGCCCATGATCTAGGTGTAATTATTATTTAACTGATCACTATCTGGGTATTTTAGGCTATTTAATTTTCAGTGGTTAGAGAATATTATTTTATTTTATTATTTTATTTTATTACATTTTGTTTTTTATTTCTTTGAAATTTATTGAGATATTTTATGGCCCAACATACAGTCTATATAGATTAATATTCCATGTGCACTTACAGTCTCTCTACTTCAGATAGGAGTTCCACCTTTCAACTATCATTGTGGATATAATATATCTCCTTTCTGTTCTATCAGTCATTGGTTTATAAGTTTTGAAACTCTTAAGAAGTACATACATATTTAAGTATATTCTTTTTAGTGAGTTATCACTTTTATACTCAAAATGTCTTTCTTTACAAATATGTTTTGTTCTGATCTGAAGAACGCATGTCTGACATTAGTATAGCTCTCCCCCACCCCAAGTCTTTTTAGGATAATTTTTAACATCTAATGCTTTTTGCATATTTTTACTCTTCACATAGTTATGTGTTTATATTTAAGACATGTGTCCTCTAGACAGCAGGTTGCTAGGTCTTGCTTTTTATCCAATTTAACAACCTACCATTTATTTGGAGTGTTTAGAACATTTAAAGTTAATTTAATTGTCTCTGGGTTTGGGTTCCAGTCTACCCTCTTGCTATTTGTTTCTGATTTTCTCTACCCATTCTTTGTTCTTTTGTTGGTTGGTTGGTTGGTTGGTTGGTCGGTTTCTTGGTTTTTTTGTTGTTGCTGTTTGTTTGTTCCCCCTAACATTGTTTGGACTGAGTTAGTGTTCCATTTGAGAGTTATTTACTGTATCTCTTTCACTATTTTATAGGAATTTTCTTCTGGGGCTCAGCAAGATGCAACTTTAACTTAACATACTCTAGATTAATATTACTATAGTATATATTCCTCAGTTCTCCCTTCCTGTCCTGAGGTGTCACTTCAACTTATGTTACAAATCACATAATATGTTGTTTTCTTTAGTCAATTACCATTTGAAAATTTCAGAAATTACAATAATGACTTTTATATATTTTCCTACATATTTACATGTTTGCTAGTTCTTGTTATTCTTTTGGATATATTTAATTTTCCACTGGTAGTATTTTTCATTCACCTAAAGAACTAGATTTATTATTTCTTATAGTGAAAGTAGCTAATGATGAATTTTATAAGCTTTATTTTTTCATAAAATATTCTTAATGTACCTCATTTTCTAAAGATTATTTGGCTGGATATACAGTTACAGGTTAACTATTGAGTTTTGTTTGCCTGTTTGGTTCTACTCTTTAAAGACAATTCTTTTTCTTCCATCTTTGATTGTTTCTGAGAAGTTTGTGAGATTTATCTTTTATTTCCAGGATCATATAAATCTATCCCTGAGTTCTAAGATTTTCTCTATTACCAATTTTCCATTAATTCAAATATATTGTGTCTTGCTCTTTGTCCTATTTCAGTTTCACTGAGCCTCTTGGTTTTGAGTTGATTGGTTTTTTTCATTAAACTTGAAAAAATTTAAACCAGTATTTAAGTTGTTTTTGTTGCTGTTTTCTGAACGCCCCCACCCCTTTCTTCTCTCTTTCAAGGTCTCCAATTACACATTCACTCCATTTATTGCTTGATTTTTTTTCCCCCATGTGACTGAGGGTCTTTAATTTTCTCGTTTTTTTTTTTTTTTCTTTGAGCCTTAGTTTGGATATTTTCAAGTTCGCTTATATTATCTTATGCATTATTTAACGTGCTGTGGAGCTGCAATGACTTTATTTCTCATGTTTGATAAGACCCACTAGACTCCACAAAACATACTTGTATAAGGCTTTATTTAAAAGCAAATGAGGGGCGCTTAGATGGCTCAGTCCGTTAACTGTCTGACTTTTGATTTCAGTTCAGGTCATGATCTCAGGATCGTGAGATCAAGCCCTGCTTCAGGTTCTGTGCTGAACATGGAGACTGCTTGGGATTTTCTCTCCTTTTCCCTCTCTCTTTGCCCCTACCCAGCTTGTGTGCACTCTCTTGCACCCTCTCTCTCAAAATAAACAAATAAACTTTAAAAAAAAATAATAAAAGCTAATGATATGATGCAGCAAGAGAGAGTAAAGGACAGTACTGGAGAACTAAGAGACATCAACATGCAAGCACCCAAAGGGCTGGGCTAGAATAGGTTAGACTGTCTAGCTTCAGTCAATATCTGTGTCAATATCTGTTACAGGAATCTTAGCTTTGGGAAAGCTCAAAGGAAAAACCTTCAGGAGGTACACTTATGTCTTCTTGGCTACCTGATCAAGCCAATCTTTCCAAGCTGGTTAGACTATATTAACCACAATTTTTTTTTCTATGTTTTATAATGCTTCGCTACTTTGATGGGTCTAATTGGCTGGAAAGAAACTGTTCTTCTAAGGGCCAGTTAATTCTCAAGATATCAATTTCCTATGGACAGGCCTTTCATATTCACACCAATTAATCCCAAGTGTATATCCTTTTCTTCTACCATCTCCTGTATTCATCTCTCTCATACCAAACCAATACTTCCCCTGCCCTAAATCAGCCCATGGCCAGAAACCAGACTACTAGAAACTACCACTTAGCCCAGAGCCCACAGACATTATTCAGACCAGCCAATCTTAAGTTGTTTTCCTGCCTTGCCTTGCCTCATCCTTCCTATAGAAAATACAATAATACAGTTCTAGGCCATTCTTCCCCCCTTGGTCCTTCTGCCTTGTGATCGAACCTGGTGTTTACCCATGTAGTCCTGCAGGCATGGCGTGCTCCCTCCTCTGCAGAACTGTAAGTAATAAATTCTTCTTTCAATGGCATTGACCCATGTTTCCACTTGGTCACCTCTGTAAGTTAAAATTCCATGGGTGCAATTGGAACATAGGCCAACTGCAAACCATTAGTAAAGAAATTGACCTCTGAGGTCACCAGGGGAATTTGGGTCCTTATATAGCACATCATAAATTCCATTGTCCTTACCTTGAACAACAATAACCAGACATCTGGACATGCCCAAAGACAAAGACAGAACTTTTCCTATTAAGATAATCAACAGTATCTACAATTCAAGCTCTGACTCTCTTGGTCAATACTCTGTCATTTTAATTAGTTCATGACTCCTTTTTTTTCCCTGTCATCTTTTACGCAATTTATAGAATGCAAAAAGCATGATCATATAAAATCTTGACAATTTTTTATTATAATTTTTGAATTTTATGAGAGGTACAAATCAATTAATTATTACATTGAATTAATCTATTAACTAATTCTAATTCTTCTGCAGCCAATAAGCTTCTATTGAAAAAAACATCATGTGGAGGTTTTAATTCAATTTTCCAATATATATGATCATCAATATCAGTGTTATTACTAATTTTATCAAAATCAAATTTATACCATCAGTTACAATAGTATTACACCAAATAGCAGTTAGGCTAGAAGTTGGACAGAGAATGTTACAATATTCTGTGCCTTCTTTTCTCCCATTTGAGCCTTCTCTACATGAACCATCTTCACTTCAAACTCTCTGAGTTTCTCATTTTGATATCATATCAGAAATAATAATTGCTATTTCAGATAAGGGTCATACTTTGTTCCGACTTGACCACATAGTATGATCCTCAATAACATTAAGTAGCTAATAGGAATATCTACCAACCGAAAAATCTATGATTATGTGGCTACTGGAAGACATTTATTTTTATTTCCACTAATCTAATGATGTTATATTATGTTAAATAATATACATGTTAAATATGTTTACACCTTAAAGAAAATGCCCTAAAGTATTTTATTAACCGGTTTTTTTATCTATTTGCTCTCTTAGTCACTGAGAGGTATTAAAATTTCAACTTTCCATATGAATCATTTTCTTCTATTGTTCAGCATATAGTTTTACATAATAAAATCTTCATGTGTTTGCTGATCACTTTCCCCGTTAAAATTTAAATTTTCCAGTTTTTTGGAATCTATTTTTTTTTCATTTTGTTTGCCTTAAAGATAATTTTTTTAACTAATTTATTGGTTTCTAGAGAAACATGGTTCTTAATATGCTCTCATAATTATAGCACAGTTTGGGTATTTTAACTTTCATAATGATATTATTTAGGAACTCCAGGTTTGTTGTAATAATTTTCTCATTTTGTGATAGAAGAATAGGAATATGCTTTCTAATAGTCTAATCAGTTCATTCCCTTATTCAATCGGTATTTATTAAACACATACCATGTTATAATTATCTAGTAGATATGAATATTCAAAGATTAAAGATCCAGTCTCTATTCATTTAGTTCACACAGCAATATGAATTGTTACCCTGATTCATTCTTCTTACTCTTTACCACAGGTGATAATAAATGTCTGAAAAAAACCTATCTACCTGATGGTATTAAATTAATAAAAAAAATTTATAAACTTATTACAGTAAGGATTACAAGAATAGCATGTACTATCTTATTTATAGATGTAATTTATAAGCTTAAAAATTTTAAAGCCAAATTAATTCCCTGTGTAGTCTTTCTGCTTCTTATAAGAATGTTCATAGTCATTGGATTTTTCCTAATTAGTAAAATTTCCAACCCATGCAATTATTTGTGTAAAGTTTATAGCACAAGTTTATAACACCTGATTACTAAAAATTTCTATATAATAAAAAAAATAAATCTGTAGATGTCAGCAATGCATTCCTAACTTTTCTCCACAGTTCTTCTACAAGGAATATTTAAGAAAATAAAAAAAATTATAATAATGAAATGCCTTTGACAACATAGAAAGAAGGTATTAAAAATCACAAACTATAATGACATATCATAGACTTCCATTGCTGTCACAAATAGATTCCATAAATTAAAAAGAGATTGAAATAAATTTATTAATCCAGTTTGGCTAGTTAAGTAGATAACTGTTACTAGTTGGTCTTAAAAGAAGATTTCTTTAGGGGTGCCTGGGTGGCTCAGTTGGTTGAACGTCTGACTTCACCTCAGGTCATGATCTCATGGTTTGTGGGTTTGAGCCCTATGTCAGGCTCTGACAGCTCAGAGCCGAGCCTGGAGCTTGCTTCAGATTCTGGGTCTCCCTCTCTCTCTGCCCCTCCCCTGCTCGCACTCTGTCTCTCTCTTTCTCTCTCAAAAATAAACATTAAAAAAAAATTTTAAAAATAAAAAAAAAAGATTTCTTTAAATTCAGCTTATTAATGATTACTGCATGGGTAATCATTTTCATTGTCCAAATGTGAATAACATAATAAAAATTACATAACCCAACTTATGAATGTAAGGGGCATTTGGGCAATTTTAATATATGACATATTTTAATAGATAGAAATAAAATGTTTTGTACACTAACAATAACTTTAAGTTTTTCTTTCAAGTAGGTAGAGTAAATGGTATCAGTATTTTTCTTCAAAACTTCAACATTAGACTTCTGATTTCAGCTGTAATATGTAAAAGGCTCTAACTATGAAGCCTATCCCTACAACAAGATAAATTAGACAAACTGAAATTCAACAAATTTTCTTAAACTCTTCAAAGAACTGAGTTGATAAAATTAAAAATCACCCCAAATTCTAATGGAGAAGTCAAATCCAGAGAGTCACAGGAGAGACCTGCTTATCTGAAGCAGAAGCTACTGGAGCCATGAACTGGCAAGAACACTTAAATGGTAATTTTCACAAGTTGATGGAGATTTAGTATGGACTGGGGTGAGAGTGAGAAACTCCTGAAAGATGTAATCCCCCACTCTTTGTGTGTTTTACCTCCCACAGATTCATTGGTTTTACTTTCATGGGTTTTACTTCCAGTAACCTTACAAGCATATGATGGTAAAGAGTAAAGAAAGATTCCTGCTGCCTCAGCCCTCATAGCTCTGGCTGGAAGAGGAGAAAAGTAATCATTGTGAAAGAAGCAAAATATTCTTGAAAGCAAAGGCTTATTTGCCAGGAGAATAGACTTCACCACAGACTTTTCCCACCTCATAAAATCCATTTCTCCCACTCCAGAAATCTCAAGATTTCCTGTCTCAAATAAGAAAGTCTTAAAACTCAAAAATGAGGACAAAAAACTCAAAATGAGTTAAAATATTCAGCAAATGCCTCGCTCAGGAGGATATGCAGAAAGAAAGCATGTATATTGCAAGATGTCCAACATTATTTTTCATGAGAGAATTGTGTATTAAAATAGTAAGATACTAATACAGACCTAGGAGAGTAACTAAGATAAAATTTTAACATATTGCCAATTGCCGGCTAAACTGTAGAGGAATAGGAACACTCATGCTTGTCTGGTGTGAATACAAAAATGGTAAAGTCACTTTGTGAAACAACTTGGCAATTCCTTAGAAACATAAATATATATTACCCTACAATATAGCAACCATGCTTTGGGGTATACACCCAACAGATTTGAAACTTTGGTTACACAACTGTCACAAGGATACATACCTACAGCAGTTTTATTCCTAATCACCCAAAACCAACTTTATCAAGATGACCTTGAAGGGCCAAAGGTCAGGCCTTCCCCAAATGGTTCACTTTAGCATGAAGATTATTTTGAGTTAGAAAGCAATCAGAATGCAGGAGATTCAGGAAAAAAGGCTGTTTACCTTTACATGCAACTGCCTAAAAAGGACTTTAAAAACTGCTCCACAGTTTTTAGCCACAGATAAGCACATTGTGATATTTATGGTAAACTGGGAGGAATCTAGCAAGATCTGTTTGATAAAAAGCGCTTTATGTCCCATTGTTTCTGAGTGGTACAATGAACATTTGTTTACCAAACATTTACTCTTTTTCATCCTCCTGTGAATTGCATTTCATTATTTTGAAGTCTCAAACTGCTACCTTCTTGTCCTTAGCTCAGAATGGCATACATATCTTATTTTGCCTGTCTTAAAATTTCCATGTCTGTGTGGGTTCCTCATATACACAAAATTTAATTTTGTTTTCTCCTGTTATTCTGTCCCATGTCAGTTGGATTCTTAGTTTCGCTGGAAGGACCTTAAAGGGGACAAGAAATTCTTCCTTTCCAACAACCTTCAATAGTTGCAAGAATAAGTAATATTCTATCATATAGGATGTACATTTAAATGATGGAATAGGATTAAATGACTTAAAAATGAGTTATCAATTCACAAAGAGACATGAATGAGTCTTAAGTACATACTGCTATAAGAAAGAAGCCAATGTGAAAATGCTACATATTGGATGATTTCAATTATATGAGATTCTAGATAAATCAAAACTGTAGAAATGGTAGTCAGAAAGGAAGTCACTTAGAGTTCAAAGGAGAAGGGAGGGTTATACAGATGTAAAGGGATTTTTTTCTATGGTAGTAAATCTATGCTGTATGGCACTGTAAAGGTTGATATGTTTCATTACGAATTTGTTAAAGCCCAAAGAATTCCACAGGATAAAGGGTGAACATTTATGTATACCAAATTAAAAAATATATAATATTAAGTAAAGAGCTTGGGGAATCTCAGTATTAAATACAATATGAGATAAAATAATCTTTTACAAATGTATGATGCAAACCATAGGGGCCAAGGGGAGGCTACCCAAAGTTGGGCTACTTTGGCATGAAGATTACTTTGAGCTAAAAGCAATCACAACCAAGAAAATTCAGGAAAAGCCCTTTACCTCCCCTTTAACTGCCTAAATTTACACTGGAAAGGACTGCTTATACCAGGAAGAAAGCTATTAACAGAGATTCCAATTTACCTAAAAAAACTTATCTGCATAACAGGGAAATCTTTACTTTCTAAACATCTCTCACCTTCTTGCTAATGGTCTTCTTTGTATCCTCAGACCAGACCCCTCTCCTTAGCTCAATGTGTCATATGAGGCACATGTTGCCTTGTCTTTGGAATTTCACATCTGTGTGGATTCTCATATGTATGATATTAAATTCAATTTTCTCCTATTAATCTGTTTTTATGTAAATTTGATTAGTCCATTTAGAAGGACCTGAAAAAACATAGGAAATTTCTTCCTCCCCAACTAAGAGGGCTAGCATAAAGTGGCAGAGTTAAGTCTAAGTCACTTTGGAATAAGTTAAATCTGTTAAAACCAAAGACAATGAATAAGATCATTAAGACAGTTATTCATAACCACTGTACTCTGGTTGATAAAACTATTTTCCCATATGGGTACAGGTTAACAATTCTGGTATGACTATACATATATTCTGTAACTGAGTAAATGAAAGATGGATAATAAGAGTCACTTTTCTCATTATTGGGGTGGTAGTTATTTGTAAGAATTGAGAAAAGGCTAGGATGATCCATGTGGAGAAGACTTAGAGTGGTAGATATTAATATGCATTCATTTTAGCTTGATATAGAAAAAGATAATTACATATAAAATATATATGTGCACATACACAAGGTAGTTTATATACAGGTGCGTATACATATATTTCCTTGTTCTGTCACCTGAGAGGGGCTAGGAGCAATGACACAACAAAGACACCCAAAACCCAGAACTTAGTTTCTAATAATATCCTCCAATAAAAGAAAGTAGGATTCCTTGGAAAATGGCTGGTTTTAGGGTTAGAGCAGGAAATACACAGGATGAGTTTAGAGTATTTTATAGTGTCAGAAGCAAGATAGTAGTCAAAAACTGAATGAAAACAAACCTAATGTTGATGTGGGTACATCAAAGGGAAACAAAAGCAAACTAAAAGAGCTCCCAATGCCAAAGCTGGAAAAATTTGACCAACAGAATGGATAAGGTGGTATTGGATTACAGTTCAAGTATAAAATAAATATACAGGAGTCCTTACTGATGAACCATAATGAATGAATCAACAAATGAATGACTGACTGAATGATTGAATGAGGCAGAGGAAACAAACCTCAAGTACAGAAGGATAATTCCAAATAATTTGTGTGGATATTCTGCCCTCAAGGTAGGGGAGCATAATTCTCTACTCCTTGAATTTGGCCTGTGCATAGTGACTTTTCTTTCAGAGTATAGTGTAAAGAGCATGAGGGTGTTGCATGACAGACAAGTAACTTCGTATTGGAGAAATTAGAAAAAACACTATCTCAGCCAGGTGATTAAGTTCAACACCAACAGTGATAGGTAATCTTGATATGTGATGAAATGGTTCTTTAACTCTGTAGTTTTCCTTCCAAAAACAAAACCCCAGACTAATCAGAAGGAAAATATATCAATACTGATTCATTAATTGAAAGATGTAAATTACTAACATAATAATAATCTAGGAAATGGGGTGTGAGCTATACAACATTGTAGAAAAACATTTAAGTTTGATTCAATTATGTTTTAGTTGAAAAAAGTAATTTTTAGCAAGTATAACATTATATGTATTTATTATTGAATTATATCCATGCCAGACTGAATAAGTGAACATTTTGCTGAAAATATAGAATTGTATTCAGCTCACTAGGTCATTGATATTTAGGAGAGATAAACATAATTTTCTGCTTTAAGATGCATAGATTTTAAGAATCATATCAAAATAAGCAAAGTAAAATAAATGAAAATCAAGTCTGTCTTGTATGTATTGTTTGCTGGTATATATCACACTACCATAAACTTTAGTGGTTTATACGACAATGAAAATGTTTCTCATGAATTCTGCTGATTTGTTGAGTGACTGCAGTCAGCTGATGAATTGGCTGGAATAGAATAAGGTGGGCTTATAATCACACTGACAGGTAGAACTGGCTGTCACTTGGGGTGCCACATGGCCCTTCATTCTCCATTAAGCTAATGGCCTTCCATATGTATCCATCTCAGGGTAAAGTTAAAGATGGTAAATGTGGAGGCTCCAAGGGGTCTCTTGACGCCTAGATTCCAGAACTCACATAGTATTAGTTCCAAATATGTAGTTGATTAAAGAAAATCACAAGGCCTGCTTGATGGATGCGAGCATCAGCAATGCCACATTGCAAAGTACCATGCATATTGGGTTCGAAGGAATTTGTGTCCTTAAAACCATCTACCACACATATACATACTGGCATTACATATGCTAGTATAGTATATGAACAGGGGAATTTCTCTTGTGATGGGATTCTCATGGTGCATCATTTTGATCGTCATCTCCATTGTCAATTCTAATGTGTATTAAGATTTTCCTATGAGCAGGACATACTTCTAAGTAAGTCCTAATTAACTCATTTCTGTATAACAAAAACTGCAGTACTGGCAAGGTTATTCTCATTGTAAACGGATTGTAGCACATGTGTTAGAAAAACGGTTTTATTTTCATTAGTTAATTGGTTGATTGTAGTTTTTACCTTATACTAGAGACATGATTGAGGGCAGTTTAATCTCTGCGTTTTGCATTTTAAACTGATAAAATTAGATGGTAGTAATAAAAATTTCAAGGTCGCTCCCAGTTCTGGTTATTTATGAAGCATCCCTATTGATCAGGTATCATGGATCATATATACAAATATACTTACAGAAAGTGATATTGCCACTTTCATGGCCCTCCCCTTTTTTGTTCTTATTGTTGAAAAATATTTAAAATAATTGATTTTATAAAATATTGCTTATGGTTGAGTTTCACCGTAAACTTGAGAAAGGCTGAGCTGAAAGCGCAGAAAGTTTCATGTCTACCATTTTTCCATTAGAAGGAATTTCCAAATTAAACAGCCTTATGGAAAATGAGGATGGTAACCCTGTTAGAACTTTGATCATTTCAACACTACTGTCTTCTCCACCCTCTTTCTCCTTCCAGTTCTATAAATGTTTTAATGCATTGATCCCAATGAATGAATTGAATGGATGATCCCAAAATGAATTATTTTGATAATATTTTATATACTATTTATATAATAAGTGAACTATTTCTTATTTAATATTTTAATAAACCCAGATATTTAACAACTATAATTCGAAATACATTTTGTTGTTTCATAAACTGTTTCCAATTGGATGCTTTTCTAGTTTCTTTATATATTCTTAGTTCTACAGACAATGCTCATCATATTCCTCTATTAGAAAATTAGGCCAAGGCTCAGAGACCTTATATGATTTTTCTAGGACTACACAGCTAATGGGGTTACAATTTACGTATCTTTGAATCACAATAACCACTTTATTTATAATAAATATAAAGTATTTTACATTAACTCTTTAAAATAAATATTTAAAAATACAACTCAAGCCATCACTAAGCACACATATTTAAGCTGCAATTATTAGCTTAAAGATATTTAAATAGCATCCAAGAATTTGGCAATACTTATTTACTCCAGCCATTAAGGCTCCAAATCCATAACAAAAAAGAATCATCAAGGGCAATTAAATATTAATGTTGTTTGTTGTATCTTCCGGGTTTAAATGTTTCATGATCAGAAATCAGAGTTGGCCTCATTGTTAAAGGACTATAGTGAAATCTGAAGAAATAGTATATAATTTATGTCTGTTTCTAACTTTGATGTTAATTATGAGTAGTGAATAATCATATGTAACCTTTAAAAATTCCCCAAAAGTAAAATTTCACAATTATTATAGGCCAAATTACATAATTTATGTAATGTTTATGGATTGGATTGGATTATTCTACGGCTTTTCATGAAAACTGTTCAGTGAGATTGGAGTAGGAAAGAAAAGCTATGGAGTGGAGATGAACCATGATTTGCTATGAATTATTTTTTGTGTTTTTTTTTTAAGTTTGTTTGTTTGTTTGTTTATTTATTTAGAGAGACACACAGTGCATAAGCAGGGTAGGGCAGAGGAGAGAATTCCAAGCAGGCTCCCCACTGTCAGTGTGGAGCCTAATCCAGGGCTCAAACTCATGAAAGTGAGATCATGACCTGAGCCAAAATCAAGAGTCCGATGCTCAACCGACTGAATCATTCAGGTGCCCCTGTTATGAGTTTTAAAAGTGGAAGTTGAGAGATAAGTACAGAAGACTCATTGTTCAATCGCTACTTTTGTAAATTGCTTGAATACTTTTATGATGAAAGACAGAATGTTTGGTACGAGTGTGTGGCATACCTATTTAATGTCTTCCCTGGAGATCAATGGAAAGTTAATATAATGCTATAATCAAAACTTTAATTATATACACTATTTATGACTAGACATTGACATGATACTGTGATGATGTAAGCCTGGGAGTTCTGGGTAAGAAATGAAAAGCTTGAAAAAGTATTCTGGTGACTCATTTGAGTCCTGAATAAACCTATGCCTGAAGCTATACACACCCTTACATCCTTATTATATGAGGCAGTAAATTACTTTTTACACATAAACTCATTTGAAGACGGGATTATTTCCCTTACAACAAGACAAGTCCCAACAAACATGTACGTATAAAACAAAGTGTTATAAGAGGAAGATTTCAATAATCAAAAAGTTCATAAATTGAGACATCAGATTTAATTATAGATTAATATTAGATGAAAATGTTTACTGCCTTAAAAATTCAGGACCTTTGACCTGAACTTCGTTTTTTTCTCTAAGATCTATAAATGTATACTTGTTGCCTTTAAGTTATATATATTGTATATTTCTGTAGAAAACATAAATTATGAAGTGATGATTAATCTTATTTTTTGTCCAAAGAACTTCTGCACCTTTGATGAAATAATATCAGAAGTGATAAGGGAAAAACATATATCTTAAATATTTTTTATGAGTAAGTGAATGAAGAAAGTTAAGTTTCAGAATCATTTTTTTCCAATTACTTAATATTACCTAGGTTTTTTTTTTCATTCTCATTTGATGGATAAATGATGGCAAGCATGTGATTTTTAAAAAAAGAGTAAGCATTTCTGGTTTCATACACTAGGCTTGATGGTTCTATAGCAAGTATTTCAGTTAATAGTATATCAGAATCTGTATTATAAAGATTTTCTCATGTTTATGTTTGGAGTATTGAGAGCGATAAAGGGAGTATTTTGACAAGATACACTTGTCAAAATTAACACTAAATAATTTCAGACTAATTAAAGCAACTGCTTATATAAATGTTATATTTAAGTGAACCATATACAATGCTTAGACTAAAAAAATACATTCACAACTCAAATTGGTAGTGGGAATTAAGGTTACTTTAACTGCACTTTAGGGAAATAATTACACCTTATATGATTCACTAATAAAACATTTTTAAGTAACAATTTATTTGAATATGGTTGACACACAATGTTCTATTAGTTACAGGTATACAATATAAAGATTCAATTTCTTCATGCATTATGCAATGGTCACAAGTGTCGCTACCATCTGTCACCATACAACACTGTTATACTATCATTTCCTGTGCTGTGCCTTTTAATTCTTATGACTTAATTACTACATAACTGGAAGCCAGTATCTCCGTCTCCCCTTCACCCATTTTGACCACCCTCCCACCCCTCTCCTCTCTGACAACCATTAGTTTGTTCTCCATGTTTATAGTAAAATACAATGTTTGAAATAGGTTTTCATGTGTCTCTTTTTGTTGGTCATTTTGAAGATTCTATGCAGTGTTCACAAAGCATTCAACAATTTAAATTAAAAATGATTTAGAAAATGAGTGAGGAAATAGAGGAAATTTAAAATAGACGTATAATTTATTAAAGGTAAAAACTCTTAATTTCTAAAATATACTAAAACTGTCTTCAAAAAACTTTATTCAGTACTAAAGAAGTATATTGAACTTAGCTAATGGTTAATAAAGACAAGGTCTTCATAGTTAAGACCAAGTCAGATTTGCCACTTTTGATTTCCCAAGAATTTTTCATGGAAATTGTTAACCTCCTCATAGTTGTTTCAATATATATGTTAAAAGATTACATTAATAATACCATGTGGTGACAAAACTTTGACACCTGCATTAGTACAAAAACAATATAAAAACATAACCAATGAAAGTTAAGATAGTTTTTAAGAAGAAAAAGAACCCAACAAAAAAGGGTATTTTCCTGCTCATTTTCTACACTGAGGGTCCAAATTATGATTGCACTTTTTCCTATTATGTTGTTCCTTTTGAAGAATGTAATAGGATGAATAATGTCTCCCAAGTATGTAATTTAAAATAATCATTGTGGTAACTTTTTTCGTTCTTCTGATATGATGGAGTAATTCTTTAGTGTAAATATGTATGTGCATATGCATACATACATACATACATACATACATATTTATTTATACATTCAGACTTGGAGAAAAAGAGTTAAGGAGAAACTATACTTTCACATTAAACGTAGTCAACTTAATGAGTCCAGGAAAGTGATTGTTCTTATAATTTTACAGTATTTTGAAAAAGAAATAGAACTATGAACAAGCCAGATTTTTGCATTCAACAATGCCTTTTATCACATTTTGAATATAAAGTTAAAAAATTAGTCTAACTTTCTTTTTATTTTAGTCTGTTAAGGCCTAAAAGGTTGTATAAGGAATGTGTGCACATGTATGTTTGCATGTTAGTGCACATGTGACTAATTTTCATGTAACCAAAACTTGAATGTTTCCTCATGTAGATTCCAGGATATAAGATTCAATCCAATTCATTGTTTTTATGTAATCAGATACATCATTTCTTTAATCCTTCCTAATTATTGTATTGTTTCAAATATTATATATGTATGAAGTGAAGATGTGTTGACATCTGGGGACAGTTAGAGTTTGAAATTAATTTTAAGACAATTGATCATTTCAAGTTTTAAGACTATTTTTTTTTACATTCACATAGCAGCTTTGATTAAATAAAAGGAAACCAGGAGGCATAACCAATCTAAAAGCAACAAGATCAATAAAGACCGATGGGCTTGTTTCTTTTAACAAAATGGGATTTCATGCACAATGGACCCATTAATTCATTTCCTATAGAAAGCCTCTGGTCTATTACTTTTTGAAGCCTATGCAAGCATTATCTTTTTCACGCATATGGACAGAATAAATGTAAACATATTCTACATGCAAATAGGTACTTTAAATGCACAAAATATTCCTGTTATATATTTAACTATATGAAATATTTGAAACATTTTCATAATTTTAACTTAATCTGTTTTAATTATAGTTTTAATTCTTATCAGACTTCAACATCTCTGTAAAATATCAAGTACTTAATGACATTATTAAATATGATAAATAAAACAATAAGTCAAGAAATTCTAATATATATTATTAAAACCAAAAATATTATTATGAAATAGTACTAGGAATGTATCTGTACACTGATATAACTTAATATAATCAGGCCATATCAGACAAAATAATAGAACAGTGATGATTCCAAAATAACAAACAGTGTGACCCCAACTCCTACAGAACAGGTAGGATAAAAGTTCAAAGTACTGCCTAGGAAATTCTTTTGACCTTCAACATACTTCTTAGTTATACATACTTATTAATTACTCCAAGAAGTCCACAGGACTTTATTCATTCTCACTCAATCAAATGGATGGTAAGTGGACAGAAATAACACAGCTCAAGAAATACAGATGCCGAGCACATACTTAAAAAAAAATCCATGATGAGGAAAATGAAAATCGCCCATAATCTGATTCTTTCTTTATTTTCTTCCTCCACTCCCTTCATCCATTATATTTATTATTTAAAATGTGTACTAAATTTGCTCCCAGCAAAGAGCGGAGAATAAAATAACAAGAAGTTATGAATCTTGCCTCTAAAGAGAGTGTATTCTATTTGTACATAGAAAAAAAATCAATGGACAGGTATGCAATCTCTAGTAAATGTTATGACCAAGCTATTATAAAGTAATAAAAATTTTTTGAGAAGCAGTTTCATTTGCATTTTTTGACACTACAGAATACTTCTTGAATGAAAACTAGGCAAAAGATGAGAACTGAATAACTTGGTAGAGAGAAGAAAAAATCTTCCAGACAGAGAAAATAGTATGGGCAATGGCTTAAAATTAAGGGATAAATCTGTTAATTTGTAATATACAGATTATAAAATATATATTATAATGCTACCAAAATTTACTTAAAATTTCAGCCTGAACATACTCCCAATTTTATAAACATGCTGGTACCATATTTAATGACTATATAATAACAATCATAGTAATTAAACTAGTGATTCATACTGAGTTATTAATATGTGCCCAGAATTATTCTCTGTGATTTATTCAATATCCAAACCTTTTACATAAGTTTGAAGATCATCTAATTTTATAGATGCAGTTTATTATCAATAAAATGTTAATAAAAAAGGTAAACGTATAATTTGTCCATTACCTATCTATTAATACTCTATTTTTATTTTATTTTATTTTTTAAACTGAATTTCTTCTTTTTTAAAATTTTTTTTAATGTGTTTATTTATTTTTGAAGGAGAGAGAGAGAGAGACAGAGCATGAGCGGGGTGGAGCAGAGAGAAAGGGAGACACAGGATCAGAAGCTGGCTCCAGGCTCTAAGCTGTCAGCACAGAGCCCGATGCGGGGCTCGAACCCACAAACTGTGAGATCATGACCTGAGCCCAAGCCGGATGCTCAACCGACTGAGCCACCCAGGCGCCCCTCTATTTTTATTTTAGAAGAAACACATTTTGTAAAATAGTTTAGAAATTTATTCAAGTTTATCTGATTTTAAGTTATCACTGCAATTACCTGAATTAAGTGAACACTGAAAGTATTGCCTAAAGTTCAAATGAAAAACTAGATTGAAGAAATTTCACTGGAAAAAATATTTCAAAAATAAAAGAAAGAAGAGATAAAAGAAAGAAAAGTAAATAAAAGACAGGTTAAGATATAAAATATGGAATTGGCAGCATCAATATGTGAATAAGAGGAAAAATGTAAAATGGGGAAACTTTGCTATTTTATAAAAAGGGATATATATATCTAAAACTGAAGGATAAATTACAAAACAAGTGAAATTAAAACCTCATACCTCAAAAAATCGTAGTATTTGTAAAAACACCAATAAAAGAAAAATTATGTTTCCAGAAATGCAGGATAGACCACTATGTAAAAGTAAGAATGAGTTGACATTAAATTTCTCAATTACAATTTTAGATGAAACACAGTAAGTTGTTGTTTTTACAGTATTAACCAACGAGACCATTTAGATGCAAGCATATTACCATTCAACAGAATCAACAACAAAGATTTCAGAAACATAAGCCTTCAGGTCATGTACTGAAGACCCACTTAAAAACTATTCTTTTGTATATACAACTTAAATACAAAAAGAAACAAACCCAGAAAATTTTGTAGGAAATATATAAAGCAAGGTGGTCAAATACTTTTCTAGGTTTGTTGTCTTACCGACAACAAAAAGAAACCTAATACCAAAAATTTTTAAAAGAGAGAAATTGAATGAAAACACAGAAAGTATAGCTATAATCTGAGAAATAAAACTTTGTACAATATCAACATGATGAAGTGGGCTGGTGGAATATATATGGTCTACGTACTGCAAGAGAAGTCTGGGGTTTTGCAATCATACTAAGGTGTATGTACATGTATGCATGTATTTACTACCATTAGCTGTGTGACCTAGAATATTCTGAGTTGGTGTTCAGTAGGAAGAAGTGATGAATCTTCTCTAGCTGAGACTTACTTCCAGCCCATAGTTGCTTTGAAGTATGAAGGCAGATGTTTTACTTTTTCAATGATGACAAATATTCAGGGTTGTTTTTTTTAATCTCCTTTTTTACATCTGGACAACTAATTTTTTTTTATTAACATTGAGTAGACTAAATGAAACATAGTGGTGGGCTAAATCCAACAGTTTTAAGGGTCTACACTATAAGATTGCTACTCAGATCTGACCATTATATTGAACAAGGAGAACTTGAAGGCCATAATTAGTCATAAAGCATTACTCAGATGCATTTGGTAGGCTAGTACTTTAAAACTTGAATGAAATCTAACAATTGTGTCCTTACTTTTCTTGTTATTCTCTGATAATAAGGCACTAGTCACTTTAGTCACTAGAAAAAAATACAGTCCTGCAATACCAGTCAACACTATATATTTTATGTAGAGTTGAAGATTTTCCCCTCTCCTCACTTTGGCCTGCTGATTTAAACTGCTTCTAAAATCTCCATGTACTAGAATGTTTGCAAAATTTGCCACAATATTTTCCCTTCTTGTGTCCATAGCCCTGTGAGACCCTAAAAGTTATCCATGAGAATTTCACTGGGCAACAGGTCAGTAGGTTATGTACACAGAGACTTAGAAGTATTTATGCATTGGGGTTTATCCCCTCTTGCTACTTGGGAACATTGTGACCATCTCTATGTGAACATGTCAGGAGTAGCCTACTTGATAATGATATGTGTGACCAAGTCACCTCATTTGTCCTCATTGACCTCAAGCCAACTGCCGATCAATCCAGCCATCTTATATCACCCAGGCACAGCAGAGGTGACAACGGACTATAATAGTATGCAAGTCAGCTACACAAGAACTACCAAGCTCACATTTTAAGTCATGATAAACCAATACTTATTGTTTTCACTTGCTAAATTTTAGAGTGGTTTTTTACACATCAACAGCTTACTGATACACTCCCAATTAAGATTAGAGTCAGATGGGGCGCCTGGGTGGCGCAGTCGGTTAAGCGTCCGACTTCAGCCAGGTCACGATCTCACGGTCCGTGAGTTCGAGCCCCGCGTCAGGCTCTGGGCTGATGGCTCAGAGCCTGGAGCCTGTTTCCGATTCTGTGTCTCCCTCTCTCTCTGTCCCTCCCCCGTTCATGCTCTGTCTCTCTCTGTCCCAAAAATAAATAAACGTTGAAAAAAAAAAATTAAAAAAAAAAAAGATTAGAGTCAGATGAAAATATAAGAAATATAGAAACTCTTATTTTAGCAGATGTTGATAGCTTACCCTTTCCTTCCTACTTGCTTTTGTGGGCTCCCTGGATTCCTCCCACTGCAACTCTCATATGTGAGATGGTGTTTCTCCTTGAATTCATTGTTCAATATTTCTACCTCTATTGCCATGTTAATCTTCTTGCATCTGAAAGTTCTTATCTACCTTCATTTTACGGAGTTGCTTTGCCTCCGTCATAGCCTTCTTGGTCATAATCTTTCAAAATCAATTTTTTACTATTAGTCAAACTGTGGATTCCAGAACTAGTCCCTGGAAATAATGCACTTTTGACCAAGCGCATGAAGGACTGTAATTCTTTCCCAAACATGACCAAAGCCAGGCAAATTCAAGCACTTTAATGGCTCTTTTTACAAACGATAGTTTAAAACCAACTCAACATGTACTAAAATTAGAAGGGAAAAATATAACCTCCACACTTCATTTCTTTAAAGTCTCTCTTAGATCAAGGTAAGAGGAAAGAGTTGTATCCTGAGTTGTTTTATGGGCTTTCTAATTAAAATGAAAGTTAAGATATAAATTATGTTATACAATTTTCCTTCACCCTGTTATCAAGAAACAGAATATAGGGGGCGCCTGGGTGGCTCAGTCGGTTGAGCGTCCAACTTCGGCTCAGGTTATGATCTCACGGTCTGTGAGTTCGAGCCCCGTGTCGGGCTCTGTGCTGACAGCTCAGAGCCTGGAGCCTGCTTCGGATTCTGTGTCTCCCTTTCTCTCTTCCCCTCCCCTGCTCATGCTCTGTCTCTCTCTGTCTCAAAAATAAAAAAACATTAAAAAAAAAAAAAAAGAAACAGAACATAGGATGGGAATCACATAGCTTCCCAGCTCAAACTTGGAAGCGAGTTTCTCCTAGTTGCACAAAAATCCCCACTGAAAGAAGTGTTCTACTATATAGTCCCTTCAGAATGGATCATATCTAAGCCCTTACTGTGGGGCCCCTGTAGTATATGTTCTATTTGTGATTTGAAGAGAATACGCTTTTGACTACCAACAGCTGGAAGTAAACAAAGCCATACCTATCCTAAGGACTCCATATCAAAGCCATAATCTTAGCCTCATCATCATGCTATAGCAAACCTACAACAGCTGTATGTGAGAATAAGCCATAAAACTCCCATCAGGATTAAACAACTCATTGAGCTCTTTGCCATTATACCACCAATCTCCATATTTTAGAATATACCAATCACAGAAGGCATTCAGCACAAGGCATTTTCTTAAACCACTATTTGGCAGCTGTACTCCAAGAAACATCATGGTTTCACTTTAAAATACTTGAAAAACATGGTTTACAACTATGTTGATAAAGTAATGACTATGAAAGTTTGGATTTTAGGTAAATTGAATTGGAACAACATGAATTTTATTTTGTAAGTTATTTGATTCAGAGTCAGGTGTAAGTGTGATCTTATTTAGCAGGTGGTTACAGCTGTTAGTGTGGAAATAGATTCCTGGCTAAATGGATAGGTTTCTTATTTATAAATTTGTTTAATTCATTCACTTTAGAGTGCCCAGGTGTTCCAGTGATACATGGCAAGATATATTTTAGATGGATAAATACATGAAATCTAACACAACAAGCTGCATACAGAGGAAATAATTAAATTTAAACCAAGACAACTGCTATAACAGATAAATCAATGCAGGTACAGCACTTAATTTGTGAGACAAATGGTTGTGGTCAACAGAGTCAAAAAGTACAGAAAGCTACCATAGTAACAACTCCCCAACCAGACCCACATAAGCATTAGGGCAGTCAAAAGAACGGATTTAATTACACACACCTAGGTTTCTGAATTGTGATAGTACTTTGCTGTATTTCACCTTCGTCATCTCTAAGCCAAGAAGAATCTTGGACTAAAACAAATCTAGTGAATAATGATAAATTAATGATAAACAGCTGAGTAATCTAAAATACAAAGGGTATTAAAATTTTCTTTAAATAACTATTTCAAAATAAATGAGGAAAGTACTGCCTCATTTTTAGTAGCATACATAGAAAGGATATATTTAAGATTCTTCATTTTGTCATTTTGTGTAATTTCAATGTTCATTACAGATATTCAGTAATAAACATTTGATTTTAAAATGCGTATTACTCTTTAAATACTCCATGTGATAGGGGTGCCTGGGTGGCTTAGTTGGTTATGTGCCCGACTTCAGCTCAGGTCATGATCTCACAGTTTGTGAGTTTGAGCCCTGTGTCATTGGCTCTGTAATGATACCTCAGAGCCTGGGGCCTGCTTCAGATTCTGCATCTGCCTCTCTCTCTGCCCCTTCTCCACTCACGCTCTTTTGAAAATAAATAAAACACTAAAAAGATAAAATACTCCATGTGATAAATTATTGTGCTTGTTATAACTGTGGCTATAGAGATTAATACCTTTTTAAGCCTAAATTTGATTTTTCAGTCAAAATGGGTATTTTTAGAATTATATTCACTGATATTTTATGGAAGCAAATATTTTAGCAGGTGAAGAGTAAGTAGAGGAACCCTTCATTTTTTGTCTAAGTATTATTTTTGAAATATAAAATCCTATAAATATCACAATCCAAATGAACACTGACTAGTTTGCCAAATGATTTTGAACAACCATAATTTCCATTTCACTATGAGTATGGATAATAAGACAGTGAACAAATAGTTTATCATCCAAACCAGAAGTCTTGAGTCAAAAGGGGGACATTATGAATAGTGTCCTTCGCCAGCAAGGACAGTCACCTCAATCACAGTTGTTCATAATGAGTATAATAAATCTGTAAACATAGGAAAAACTGGGACAGTATTGTCTGAGACAGAAACACAAATAGGGATATACAAAGGAAGAGTAATAACTAAACATGTTGCATATATTTGTTTTATAAGATTGTTTTCTTTGCAAAGTAGTTATAAAATATTTATTTTATATTCTGTGAAATATTAATAAAGTACTTACTGATAATTAGGGGAAATTTCTTTTTTTATACTGAAAATGAAGGAAAGGAAATAAAGGAAAAATAAACTTGGTCAGAATTGTTCAACATTATAGAAGTAATCAATGAATTTGCTTCTTAAGAGACATTTCCATCTCCACAATAAAGCAGGCCATACTTTTCCAAAAAGATTTGAAATATTTTGTATTAATATTATTAAAACTAAATGGAGACATTAAAAAAATCACAATATTAAACCTGTAGCACAGATTCATCTACAGTGTCAGAAACCCTTTGATCTGATTATATTTAAATGTACACTACCTGAACTTTATTTTATTTTTTAATATTTATTTTTGAGACTGAGAGAGACAGAGCATGAATGGGGGAGGGGCAGAGAGAGAGGGAGACACAGAATCAGAAGCAGGCTCCAGGCTCTGAGCCATCAGCCCAGAGCCTGACGCGGGGCTCGAACTCACGGACCGTGAGATCGTGACCTGAGCTGAAGTAGAACACTTAACTGACTGAGCCACCCAGGCGCCCCCTACCTGAACTTTAATAGCACAGCCATTATAACTTGCAAAGATACTGCTTGACAAAAAAAACAAAAAACAAAAAAAAAACACCTCCATGCTTTCAATGTTTAAATTAAACTCTAATTTCTGAGCTGAAATATAAAGAGCTTGGAAGTCAGCACTCTCATTTTTATAAGAAAAAGCTAAACAAAATTTAAAAAACAATGGTTTTTCTTGAACACATCAGACAACTGATGTCACGGGACAAACCACCACCTCGAAATCTGAAGAGAAGGGTGAAGCCAGAGCCATGACTGAAACCTGCTTATCTGGGGCAGAAGCCATCAGTAGGAATAATGAAATGGTAATTTTGACAGATTGCTCAAGGCTGAGTAGTACTAGCATAAATGGAAAATTTATGGGGCCACAGTCTTCGTGGAGACTTAACACTTTCATGGGTTTTACCTTGAGGAACTACACCAAGTTTTCACAGTAAAGTCACCTATGTTTCTGATGGGAGAGAGGGACAGTAATCATTGTGAAACAAGACCAGAACATACTTCATAAAAAAGATCTGCTTCTCCAGGAGGGAAAACTTTATCAGTGCCTTATTCCGCATGGATGAAAGGCAGTTCTCCTATCTTCCAGCTTCTACTTCCTCTCTCCTGTCACAGTAGGGGAAGTGGGTAAGAAAGTCTTGTAAAGTGTAAATGCCAGGTCCTCTGAAATTAGATGGAGATTATAGAAAGCATCCTTTTCTCTCCACTTTATAACCAAACCAACAGAGCTCTCGCCTAACAGTGGATCACAGCTCAAATAAGTTTAAAAAGCATAATTTTTGAGGAAAAGTACTTAGGAAAACCCAAAGTCAACAGAGGAGACAAATGAAAATTACACTAGAGAAATCTGAAGCCTTTGGTATATATAACTGCAGCAAACATTAAACACAAGTCAAATTCCAGCCAGATTAATATAAAACTTTATACTGAAGGCCAATTTACCTCAGTTCCTATTATCCAATATATCACACCCAGCTTTTAAGCAAAAACAGTCTGAAGAGAGAAAGCAAGCATCAGAACCAGACTCTTATGGCTCAAATATTGAAATTTTTAGACAGGTAATTTAAAGTAACCCTGATTAATATGTTAGGAAAACTCATGGAAAAAAGTAGACCACATGCAAGAACAGAAGGAGATCAATGGAAATTCCAAGCAAGAATTGAAAAGAAATGCTAGAAATAAATTTTATTTTATTTTTATTTATTTTTTAATGTTTATCTTTGAGAGAGAGATAGAGCACAAGTAAGGGAGGGGCTATGAGAGAGGGAGACACAGAATCCAAAGCAGGCTCCAGGCTCTGAGCTGTCAGTAGAGTTCGACACGGGGCTCAAACCCATAATTGTGAGATCAAAACCTGAGCCAAAGTCAGACGCTTAACCAACTGAGCCACCCAGGCACCCACTAGAAATACATTTTAAATAGCAACAAAAACCGAAGAATGCCTTTGGTAGGCTTATCAATTGACTGGAAACTGATGAGGAAAAATGAGTGTGTTTGAATAAAGGCTGATAGATATTTATCAAACTGAAATTCAAAGAGCGAAACGAATGGGGGAAAAATAGAAAAAGGAAAAAAAAAAGAAACAAAAAGAAACACAATATCCAAAAACTGTAGAGCGAATTCACAATGAGTTACATGCATAATCGGAGTACTAGTGAAGACAGAAAGAAAAGGAAATATTTGAATAATGGCCCAGAAACTTCCAAAATGACTGAAAACAAACCACAGATCCAGAAAGCTCAGAAAACACCATGCAAAATAAGCACCAAAAAGACACAGCTAGACATATCATATTCAGATTGTTGAATACAGAAGACAGAAAATTTCAAAAAAAAAATGGAAAAAAAGAAACACCTTACATTTAGAGGAATAAGGATAAGAATTATAATGGACTTCTCAGAAAACACACAACAAGAATAAAATATTTAACTGTTTAAGACCAAAAAAAAAAATTTTTGTTTCTTCCTATATTAACTTACTTTAACTTGAATTCTTGGCAAAAAACTATCATTCAAGAGATAACAGACTGAATATGTATGAACTGAGAATAGAAATATGTATGTGAGAGACAAAAAGTAACTTGTGTTTTCTGATCTGTCCATTTTATTAAATTTATGTATTTTTTCTGGTAAGCAGAAGTATATTGGCAGTTTACTCAAGAAAGAAGTGTTAGTACAGCCTTTGATATAGATGCTTGCAAAAACTCATTGAAGAAAAGTCATCACAAAAAAGAAAAAGCAAAGAAAACAAAAAGGCTATGGCTCCTTTATGCTTTAGCTAAAAGAGCTATTTGGGATGTTAGCATCCTGTTTTCTCTCCACAGAATTGTGGATTTGAACTTTAGCAGTAAATGGCATTCCAATCTTGTTGCCATAGACATATTAAAGCTTCTGGCAGGTTACTGCTTTGTGTTAGGTTCTGTCATGGGTAAAATGTTCTTGTCTGGGGAAGAAAATACCTGTCAGAAGCAGATGGGGGCTTAACATGGTGTCAGCATTGTGGAAAAGTCAACATTTGTTCTGTAGTTCACTGCAACACTAACGAAAATGAAAGGCAGGCAAGGTAGAAGGGTGATAACAAAGGACAAAGTAATGAAGAGGTAATCAGGGCTGGGTTTTTGAAATAAATTAATTCATTTTATATTTCATCATGTATGTTTGTTAGGGTTGAATAACAAAGTACCACAGACTAAATGGCTTAAACAATAGTAATTTATTGCCTCCCAGTTTTGGAGGCTGGGAGTCTGAGATTAGGGTATCAGCAGGTTTTGTTCTTTCTAGCTGTGAAAGAAGGATCTGTTCTAGGTCTCTTTCCTTGGTTGTAGACACCCATCTTTTCCTTATGTCTTTATATTCTCTTCTTGTATACCTTTGTCTATGTCTAAATTTTCCTTCTTATAAGGACACTAGGCATATTGTCTGAGGGCCCACCCTAACAACCTCACTTTACATTAATTACCTCTATAAAAATTGTATCCTTATAAGGGATAGGATCCTTATAACCCTATCCTTATCCTATTCCATTCTGTGGTGCCAGGGGTTAAGCTTTCAACATAAGAATTTGGTGGGAACAGGATTCCACCCATAGCACTTTAAAATTCTGAGAAATATTTTACCCAGAGTTTCCTGAAATTATAGTTTCAGTGAGTCATTCTTATTATTAATGTTATATATGTGATTTAAGTAATTAATCAAGAAAATTACAGTTAACAATTTATTAAATATATATGTAAAAAAAATATTGGCCAAAATGGTAACCCTATTTTGGTCAATGAGACATCTGGAAGCACTTGGAAATTTGGATTTGAAGGTGAATTTTGTGGGTTTGCCTGTTTATCTTTTGCCCTAATCTGTAATTCAGATCACTCTCATCAGGAGAGTATTTTTTTTTTTTTTTTTTTTTTTGCTGTGGATTGGGCTGAAAGACATATATATAGTTGTTAGGTTTGTCTTAAAACAATTACAAAGGTAATGTAATTCCAGTTGACCTTTGTGAATCATAAGAATCCCTGTTTAACATTACACTAATTCCACTTTTCGGGAGGTGGACATAAAAAGGACTGGGATTTTCCTCCACACTGAAACAACTAAGAAAATCAGGTTACTGTATGGAAAAATGATTCTCAGGACATTGAAGCAATATGTGATTTTTTGCCCTTGAGAAATAGATCATCTAAAGACATATTTGACATAATTACTCATTAGAAAAATCAAAATCAAAACCACAATGTAATGTCATTTTACTTCCAGTAGGATGGCATAACCAAAACGTCAGACAATAACAAGTGTTGATAGGAGGTGGAAAAATGAGAACTTTCACAGATTGCTGAGTGAAATGGAAAATGGAACAACCACTTTAGAAAATAGTTTGACAGTTTCTCAAATGTACACGTAGTGTTACCATATTACCCAACAATTCTACTCCCAGGTATCTATCTAGAAATGAAACTATATAGACGTCCATATAAAAACTTGTACTAAATGTTCATAGCAGCATTGTTGATAAAACCAAAAAGTAGAAGACCCAAAATCTATTCTACTGAAACAAAGAAAATTCCATATATCCCTATAATAAAAATATTATTTGGCAAAAAAAGAATAAGCTGATCCATGTTACAACATGAATGAGCCTTGAACACATTATGTTAAATGAAGCAAACAGAATGCTGACATAGTGAGGGTTATTTTGGAATGATGAAAATGTTCTAAAATTAGATTGTGCAAATAATTTTTTGAACATACTAAAAACCATTTATATTCACCTAACTCTGAACATACTTAAAACCATTGGACTATACTCTTTAAATGGGAAAATGTTGTCATATTTGAATTATCTCAGTAAAGCTGCTATAAAAAAGAAAATTGAAATGTAGAAATGGTAGAATCAGTAGAAAAAGAAGTTAAAACAGTAATTATAACAATATTCTATTTGTTGAAAAATATAGAATGAATGAGCAAGTAGAGACATCAAAATTATTGAAAAATAAATACCCAGGATGAAGCTTAGGAAACATAATGTCCAAGATCAAAAATACATATGATGGAATTTAGGACCAATTAGACTTACAGATTATTGTGTTTGAAGACATACCAATAGAAACGCTCTAAAATTAAAAAGGAAGAAGAAGAAGAAGAAGAAGAAGAAGAAGAAGAAGAAGAAGAAGAAGAAGAAAGGAAAGAAAAATTATCTCGGAAAAAAAAAGAATAGAGCATCAGTGAACTCTGAGATAACCTCAAGCATTTAAAAATATTATGTTAGAGTCACTGCACTGACAAAAACATTTCATAATGGCCAAACCCACACACAAATATAGTAAGTTCAACTACCTCAAGCACAAGAAACAAAATTATCCCCAGGCACATTACAAATTACTTAAAGCTAATGATAAAGTGAAAATCCTTACATACCTACTAGAACAGTGAAAATAAAACATAGAGGCAACATTAAATGCTGACAAGGATGCAGATGAGCTGGATCTCCATTAGTACTACTCTAGAAGATAGTTTGGCAGTTTTTTTTTTTCAAATTTAAGCCTATATTTGTAATCTGGCCTAGGAATTACAACTCTGGATATTTATCCCAGAGAAATGAAAATTTACATTCACACAAAACTCTCCACACAATTGTTCATAGTAAGTTTATATGCAATATCCTAAGCTGGAAACAACCAAAATATCCTCCGTTAGATGAATGGTTAAACCGACTGTTGTACATTCAATTAGATGAATGGTTAAACCGACTGTTGTACATCCAATACCATAGAGCACTACTTAGCAACAGACAGGATTGAACTATTGATAAACACAGCAACTTGGATGAATCTCAAGGGAAGTATGATGTGTAAAAAAGACAATCTCAAAAGATCAGGTACTGTATGATTCCATTTGTATGATATTCTTAAAATGACAAAATTATAGAGATGGAGAGCAGATTAGTGGTTGGCAAGGGTTAGGGATGGTGGGAATAAGGGATAAGTATGACTATAAGAGCGTATCAAGGAAGGTGTTTGTGGTGACATTGTGTTGTATTTTGACTGTAGTAGTGGTTTCATGAATCTACATATGTGATAAAATGACACAGAACTATATACACTCATTGTACCAATGCCATACTCTGGTTTTAATATTGTACTATAATTATGAAGATATAACTATTGAGGGCAACTAGGTTAAGGATACATGAGCTTTTTCTGTACAATTTTTGAAAATTCTTATGAATATATAATTATTTCAAAATTTGAAAAAATACAAACCCCTAAGACTGCTTTCATTTCACTGAAATGAAATTGCTTCCTCAGATGGATGCTGACTCTTTTACCTGAGTGGAGGCTGGGGCAAAGGAGGAAGGGTCACATGAAGTAGATGTAAGCCCAGCCCACAGTGAGGAGCCAAGTCCCTCCCAGCTCCTCCTGGATTATCTGACCTATAGAAGCATAAAGGAGAATAAATGATTGCTGTTTTAAGCCACTGGATTTTGGAGTGGTTTGAAGTACCAGTGTGACAATAGCTAACTAATAGATGCCTACCTGCCTCACCTCCTCTCCACACCCCTGAGAAAACATTTCAATAATGGCCAAACCCACACACAAATATAGTAAGTTCAACTACCTCAAGCACAAGAAACAAAATTATCCCCAGGCACATTACAAATTACTTAAAGCTAATGATAATTAGCTTTGGTTGGTCATTGGTGACTGTGGCATTGGCGACTGTGGCATTGGTGACTGTGGCAGAGACCGTTGTCTTCCAACATCCATTCTAGCCTTCTATTACCACAAGTAATAATCTTTCTGATTTTTATCTGGTCATATGTCTATCTGGATTAAGACTACATTTCCAGCTTCCATCTTGTAATTAGGGGAGGCCATGTGACGAAGTTCTGACCAATGGCTTACAAAGGAAAGTATTGTGTGACAGTTTCTGGGCACCTTCTTTAAGAAATAGCAACATTCATTTTGTCCTCCTTTTTCTTAGCCCCTCACTTCTTCTCAGGGATTAAAATGCAGAGGTGATGGTTGGAGCTAAAGCAGCCATCTTGGATATGAGGTGGAAACTACATTTTGAGAATGGTAGATAAAGCAACAAAGTAGAAGAAATGAGGGTGTTTGTTGATCATAGAGATGCTATACCAGCCCTGGGCTTCTTATATCTAAATTTCCTTTATGTGAGAAAGATATAGACTTCTAGTTTATGTTTTCAGTCACTCACAATGGAACTTAACCTTTATTTATACAGTGGCTTATTATTCACCCCTTTTTCATGCACTTATCCTGGGAAACCAAACACGCTAAGTATTATATGCTTTCCATTTATTAAATATTTTTTAGGCACTTACTGTACATCAGTATGATAATTCTGGGGAAACAGTAAGGAGCGATATAGACATGGTCTTTGCCCTCAAGGTCTTCAGAAAAAAAAAGAGAGAGAAATCTTAAAAGCAGCTAGAGCAAAAAGACACAATTCATACAGAAAAGCAAAAATAAGGATGACAGAACATTTCTTATGGAAAAAAAATGCAAGCTGAAAGAGGTTGAAGAAAGATTGTTAAAATACTTTGTGTGTGGGAGGACGAAACCCTGTCAAGTAATAATTCTTTATCCAACAAAAGTAACTTTTAGAAATAAAGACTTTAAAAAATGTTTATTCATTTATTTTGAAAGAGAATCCCAGAATCTCTGCACTGTCAGTGCAGAGCCCTATGTGGGGCTCGACCCCACAAACCATGAGATCCTGACGTGAGAAATAGAGTCGGACACTTAACTGACTGAGCCATCCAAGCACCCCAATGCTTTTAAAGATACACAAAATGCCAAATACGCCAAATGAATTAGCAGCCAGCACACGTGCACTACAAGAATGTTAAAGACAGTTTTTGAAATAGAGAGATTATCATACCACATGGAAATCTGATGTATACGGTGTAATAAACACTGTCAAAACTGGTTACAACATGAATGAAAAGACTTTATTTTTTTTAAACTCTTAAAAAGGTAATGGCTTGTTCAAACAAAAATAACAATGTATTGTGGGTTCCATAGAGAGAAAGAAAACGTATGACAACAGTAGCTTAAAGTCTGTAAGGGGAGAAATGGAAGTACACTGTTGTCATAATGTCATTACACTGCATGTGAGATAGCAAGTCAAGGTGATAATTTTAAAAGGTCATGTTATAAACCTCAAGGCAACATAAAAGGGTTGTAGCAACCCTAAAGACATGCATCTAATAAGCAACAGAGTAAAATGGAATCCTAAATAATATATGCATCCAAAAGGAGGCAGAAAAATGTGGAAATGGGGAAGTATGTAAAAAAAGTAAAGAATAGATGGTACAAATAAAAAGCAAACAACAGGATGATAGATTTAAACTCTACTATATCGATAGTGACATTAATGTAAATGGTTAAACTCCTCTATCAGAGCAAACAAGCACACAATATTGTCAGGAATTGAAAGTAAGAACCCAACTATATGCTACCTACAAAAAAAAAAAGAAAAAGATCTACTTCAAGCATAACGATGGAAAGAAATATCATGCTGAGTAAGACAGAATTAAAATAAAATTGGGAGACTTCTAGATTCAGTTCAGAGTTGTGCAGAGGCCTATAAATATCCCTCCTACCTTCATAACAAGGCAAACGTTGTACAAAATTTGGTTTAACAGCTCTTTTTGAACCCACCGAAGAACATAAATTGCAGGGTAAACAAGTGACTTGAAATCTGGATAAATGCTGGCACCTGAGGTTACAATCAGCACGCCAGCATTTGCTTCCTCAGGACAGAGGCCCCAGAACATAAACTGGTAAAAAAAAGTACAGCTACAGCATTGCAGGGAATACCTAAAAGTCAAGTGTGGGCAAATAAGAGTGTGAGATCCTTGGCAGCGACAGAGAGAGGGCTGTGGGGTCATACCTTTGGCAGACTTTTCCTCCACGAACCCTCCCAGGATGTCACAGAGAAGACTGAAGAAAAACCAGAAGCTTTTCTTGCGGTGGGGGAGGAAGACACCAGCTGCTGTGCAGAGTGGCAGAGGAGTTTCCCCCATCTTCCCTACAGATCACAAACCTTAATCTGTACGGGAAAAGCAATAAAAACTGTCACCTGGAGCTCTTAAAACTTGAGAGAGAAAACCCAGGGCCATTGGGGAAAAGAACAGAAAACAAAGCAAAACAATCAAACAGCAAACGCCCGCACTGTCCCCAGGGGAATTTGCAGGAATACAAAGGAGGGCCAGTACCAGAGTAAGAGGACACTTACCACTTGTGAAGCCGGCCCCACTGAAACCCAACTGACACAGTTCCAGCCAAGGCTGCAGTGAAAACCGAACATCAACCAACACCTCCACCCTCACCTGCCACTCAGGCTAGCAAGCACTGCCAAAATACCATAATGGAACACAGCTGGGGGAACCATAAGAAAAAGAGTCCCTTTGACCACAGCACAAAAAAGGAAACCCCAGGCCAAGAAGGGAGCAGAAAGTGAGGGAACAAACAAACAAAAACCTCTGCAAGTTAACCTACCTCCAAAACCAAGTTATCACCGGAGGAACTTGAAGGCTCTGGTGCAATGAGAGTGATCATAGCACCAAGGCGCCTAAAACCCCACTCATCCCCGATGAGATTATCAGAAGCCCACTCATCACAGGCGTAGCAGAATGAAAGGAGTTCGATTTTACAAGCAAAACAAAATACTTGCCTCAGTATCCACTGTAGCATAAAACAACATTTCAAGCTTCCGATAAAAAAATTACACAGCATACAAAAGAGTGAGGAGAAACAAATTCTGAAGAGCCAAAGCAAGTGTCAGAATGAGACTCAGATATGAGACTGATGTTAAAAATAATCCAGCAATTTTCCCCAATGGACATTCATATGGCATTCTAATCTACATAAGAAAAATACTGTGAGTCCATGTAAAAGTGTTCAATGTCATTAATCACTAGGAACATGAAAAATAAAACCATAATCAATTATCATTACATACCTTCCTGAATGATTAAACTGAGTGATATCACCAAAAGTTGGTGAAAATGGGGAGCAGACATAACTCTTATACCTGTACCTTGGAATCACTTTGGAAAAAGTCCTGGCAATATCTTGTATAACTAAACATACACTTATCAATGATCCCTTAATTCCAGTACTAGGTATCTAATCCCCAAAAGGAATATATACATATACACAAAAGCATGTAGACTCAAATGTTCCAAAGCAACTTTATTCATAATGGTTAAAAATTGGGGACAGTAGAGTCCACTAACAGGTGAATATATTAACGAACAGATGTATATCCATACAATGAAATAATACCAATAAAAAGAGATTATACTATTCGACTTCATGTATTTAAAGTTCTGAAACAGACTCAAGCAATATATGTTCTAAAAATATCAGAACAAGGGGCACCTCAGTAGCTCAATCGGTTAAGCATCCGACTTCAGCTCAGGTCATGATCTCATGGCTCATGAGTTTGAGCCCCGCATCAGGCTTTGTGCTGACAGCTCAGAGCCTAGAGCCTGCTTCAGATTCTGTGTCTCCCTCTCTCATTGCTCCTCCCCTGATCATGCTGTCTCTGTCTCTCAAAAATAAACATTTAAAAATTAAAAATAAAAATATCAGAACAATAGCTGCCTCTTGTGGGAGGCGTGAGTTGAGTGGAAATGGCATGGCCAAGCTTTTGGTGATGATAATCATATTCTATACCTTGATTTGTTTTACAAGGGTATGTGCATATATCAAAGCTCTGAAAGCATACACTATCATTTGTGTAATTCATTGTGTGTAAAATTACCTTAGAAGAAAAGAACTGTATATAAATATTAAATTCTAAGATCTGCATTCTAAAATATTTACAAGTATTCTGATGTCTGTTATTTAGTTTTAAATTCATCAAAAAATAAGGTGGCCTGATGGATGGTTAGAGGTATGGGTAAATGGATAGACATCTGATAAAGCAAGAAAAGTGAAAGGTTTGTGGTAGAGTCTAGGGATGTGAATATGAGTGTTCACTATACAATATTTTCAACTATGATACTTTTATTAAAGTTTCTATAATAAAAATTGGGAAAAAAAGAAATATAGAAGAGACTGACTACTCTCTCCAACCACTGCAGGCATCTAGCTAAGATATGGAGAAATGGAGAAAGTATATATTTCTTTACAGTGTATAGTTTTCACCATTACATGAGAATGGATACTCTAGTAATCACAAGGGAGGATAGAAAAATCTTTTCCTTCTATCCTTCTAAGTTCTCAGCTGGAGTTCTGTAATAAAAGACAGATTACCAAGAGAAAAACATACAAATTTATTTAATATGTCACATGGGAGTCTTCACAAGGAAATGAAAACCCAAAGGAACTTTTAAACCTCAGCACTATAATGTGAGGTTTGATGAAGGGTGAAAAGTCATGGAAAAATGGAATAAGACAAAAGGATATGAGGTAAGGGTGATAAACTGGGGGAAACTTAGCAAGGTCTGTTAATTTGAATTCCTCTCAGTGTCCCTCCGTCTTTGGAAATAAGGATGTTTCTTTCCTCTGAGTACAGTGCAGGCCGCATCTCATCCAAGGGCATTCTGACCTACTTCAGGGATATGAGGGGGTCTTATGACCTAGTTGGAGCGACAAGGGGAATCAGAGATTCCTTCCTGCGTCTGCCATTTCTCAGATTCCTTCAGCTTAAATATTCAATATGCCAAGGTGTCATATGATAGAGTAGCATTTCCTGAACCCTGTCATACAGAAATAAGACTTAATTGTATCTAAAGCAACCAGAGTACATTTCATTGTCTGAGAGAGTGAGCAGAAAAGTCACAGATCCTGCCCCAGATATCATCCAAGGGACAGGGAGGAACTAGCCAAACATAACAGGTTTAAAAGGACAGTTGTGGGAGGAATAAAGTCACTTTATCATTACATTCTATTGTATTTTTCTGTTCAACCTGGTAGTTCCACACAGATTTTCCTGGCAAGGTTAAAGGTACACTTTAGATTAAACATTATATAGCTATAGTGTCTCCAATCTATGCAGGGGTGTGATTTTTCACCAGTGGAATGAATTATTTTGTAGTGATTAAATAAGTAGACGTTAAAGCCAAACTGCCTTTATATTTTGCTGGCTCTACATTTATGGACTATGGAACAAAATTATTTAACCTCACAGAGCAAGTTTCCTCATTTGTAAAGTGGAGATAATATTAGTACGTATCACATAGAGTTTGTGAATTTGTGAATGGCCTCAAACATGGAGGGCTAGGAGAGACTGAAGAAAGAGGCTGGCCACCCCAGATTGGGAAGTGGCAGGTCGATCAAGCAAGAACTTACACAAGAGGCTTCTCTTGGGTGGCCGCAAGACAAGTAGATCTCCACACCTGCCTGCCAGAATCTTCAAAGTTTGCATAGAGGGCTCTGTGAGGTTCAGTCAGCATATTGTCCCAATGGCCTCAACTATGCGTTGTTCTCTCAAGACTGCATTCTTGAAATCAGCTCCCACTGTGGGAAAACTGGGCAGAATGTACGTTCCAAGGACAGGAGATGGGTGAGGAGCTTTCCATTGCATGGCTCCAGCTCTCAGGTCAACTGGAGATCATGTTTTCTTGAAGACCTCCTCCAACAGGGTTGTAGTTAGAATTAAGTGAGTTAATGATTAAACCATCTAGGGAAGTGCAATATAAATACTGGAAAATATAATATTGAGTATTGTTTGTACTTTTATAAAGGCATTTTATATAATACTAAATGACTCTCTTTTATCTTTTATAGTATTTGTTAAATTCACTACTAACACCAAACATATAACCTCTCTGTAACTTTCCACAACCATTTAGGATATACTCTTACTCCCTTTACTCCCCTCCTTCTAGAGGCTCTTTTAATGTTACTCTTTGGACCACAACTATTCACTGTGTTTGTATTCTTTGTCTCTTCCAGGTTGCAGGCCTTCAATTTCCAACTTGTTCTCAACCAAAGATACTGATCTTTAGGTGCCTACAACTCCTTATCTTTCAGAAGGCCCTTGGACAGACACTGCCAACCACCACAGCCTTTTCTCCTCCATAGTCAGAAAGTGATGGATTCCTAAAATCTTCATAATGTCCCCTAACAGCTTGAAGAAGCCAGACCAATTCCCAATGATTTGGGATCTAATCACTTGAGAGAGGAATGTTAAGCAGTTTGGCATGAGGGAGGATGAATAAAGCAGATGCTGGCCATACCCTCAAACCACCCCCCACCAGGTGCTAACAACCATACCTTCAAAGCCACCCCTAAGGGCTAACAGAATAGGAAAGGCCTAGCCACAAAGGGAACTTCAAGACCTGAGCAAAGATTGTTCAGCCGTCTGTGATACCTTGAATACAAGTCAGGGTCTTGCCTAGGCTGACAAGCCTTAATTGTGTAAGACATTATTGAATCCTACCATTCCTCTCCCCCTTGAAACTATTCAAAAACTTACATAGACAATTTCTACTACCTGCTTCTGTTAAAGAGAATATTTACAAACATTGGACTCCCCATTTTTTGGCTCTAACTCAATGTCAGCCTAACTGCCTTCTTATGAATGAGCAGGAAAGCAGAGTTTATGCCCAATTTGTTTTTCAATAATTACTGACTCTCCATCTTAATTTCTCACTTTCCAAAAAGATCCCCACTTTGTACATTCTGGAATTTAGATAGGAGTGAACAACAATGGAGCAAACACTGGTTAAAACATCAGAACAGCACAAGCCGGGGTGGTTTGTTTCCCTCATTAGTTGCAAGCATCTCAGACTCCTCTCTTTTTTTACTTAAACAAAAAATTTTTTAAGTTAATTTATTTTTGAGAAAGAGAGAGAGTGAGTGTGAGTGGAGGAGGAGCAGAGGAGAGAGAGGGAGGGAGAGAATCCCAAGCAGGCTCTGTGCTGTCAACACAGAGCTTCTCTTGGGGCTTGAACCCACCAACTGTGAGACCATGACCTAAGCAGAAATCAAAAGTCGGATGTTTAATAAACTGAGCCACCCAGGCACCTCTCTCTCTCTCTCTCTCTCTCTCTCTCTCTCTCTAATTATTTATTTACTTGAGAGAGAGAGAGAGAAAGAGAGAGAGAGAGAGAGGTTATATGCATGTGAGACTGGGGACGGGTCAGAGAGAGGGGAGATTCCCAAGCAGAATCAGGCTGTCAGCACGGAGACCTACATGTGGCTGGATCACAGGAACCATGAGATCAGGACCTGAGCTCAAACTAAGAGTCGGCTGCTTAACAGACTGAGCCACCCAGGTGCCCCAAAGACTTCTCTCTTGATCCAATTCAGCTCCTTAACCCATATTCAATAGTGTGGGAGGAAGTAAAGATGCTACTGTCATATATATGCCAAGCCACAATTTTCACATTCATTTCTCTGGTTTGGGTTCATTATTTCATGTTGCTTTTGTCGTTGCTGTTATTTTAGTTATGCTTTCTAAGTCCTAGTACATTGTTGTGGATTCTACACACTTTAATTTCCATGGCCAGAGAAGCCAATAATGCAACTCAATCTGTTCCACAAAAGAGAGTTTTTGATACATGTTATTGTGTGTGTGCCTCCTGGGGAATTAAGGAGGTATATTCTTAATAGACCCAAATGCAGGTTTATTTCATTTTTTGAAAGTGACCCAAATACGGGTATATTTCACATTTTGAAAGTTCATGTTATGCCGCCTTGCTTTTATAAAAGACCCATATTAGTATCTGCTTCCCCTAACCAAAAGAAATCTGTAGAGAATTTTCACTTTTGGAGGAAAAAAAAAGGTGAAAACCAAGAATAGTGTTCAGGGTTTGTTTTGCAGTAAGCAGTTGTAGAGGCAGCACACATCCTGAGAAGTGAAAGTGTCATGGCTGAGAACTTCCCTGGGAACTCAGCATTAAGTGGCCAGGATTTGAACTGTTTCTGTGAGCACATGCGCTTTGTCTTGATTTATTTTGTGAATCTATTAGCAAGATGTGTCCTAAGGTGTCAGAAAAGCCTATGAGATGTTATTTTGGGGGGATCGAGGAATGCTAAGAAATTTGTTCATATAAATTAATGATAACTGATAGTTTACACCATTTCAGCTTATGAAAGATTTCGTAGGAACACTCTACTTTCTGGGGCACCTGGGTGGCTCAGTCAGTTGAGGGTTCAACTCTTGGTTTTGGCTCAGGTCATGATCTCACAGTTCATGGGATTGAGCCCTGCGTTGGCTGTGTGTTGGCAGCACGGAGGCTTCTTGGGATTCTCTCTTTCCCTCTCTCTGCCCCTCCCCTGCTCACATGAGCATTCTCTCTCTCTCTCTCTCTCAAAATAAATAAACTTAAAAAAAAAAACACTCTACTTTCAGATAGTGAGGGGAACCTGTATTTTCAAAACGTGAAATAAAGGCTACTTTAATTAAAATGGTAACTTTCATTTCTAAATTTTAGAAAATATTATTGTGGTATAGAGTAAAAGAACGATTTTGTTCTCCTGACACAGCCATTCAGCAATTTATTTAATCACTCTGAGGTCTAGTTCCCCCTTCTACAAATAGAAAGTGGTAGCTATTATTAAGTGCTCTAGCTTTTCAATTCAAATTTCACATCTCAATTCAATGTAAAACATAACAATAAAGACTTTTTAAATGGACTTAAATAGATGTGCTCACTGTATGTATGAATTGAGCCAATTTGGACAAGGTAATTGATACTTAAGGGAATTCAACTGAAGTTCCAATAGTTTGGCGAGTCAAAAGGTAGATATAATTATGACTGGTGTTTCACTTAGGTAAAACAATATTTCAACAACTGAATCATTTGGTAGTGTTGTAAGAACAGACAAGAATAGCACTGAGATGAGACCTAGATTAGTCACATAATTCTCCATCTCAACAACAAAGGGGCTTCTGTTAAAAGACAGTATTCAGGGGTGGCTTGGTGGCTCAATTTGTTAAACATCTGACTTGATTTAGGCTTAGGTCATGATCTCACAGTTCATGAGATTGAGTCTCTTGATGGGCTCTGCACAGACAGTGCAGAGCCTTCCTGGGATTCTCTCTCTCCCTCTCTCTCTGACCTTCCCCAACTCGTGCTTTTTCTCTCTCACTCTCTTTCTCTCAAAAATAAATAAATAAATATTAAAAAAAAACAAAAAACAAAAAAACAGTGTTAGGAAAGAATCAATGGAATTTGGAACTCTCCCATATCACAAATATGGGAGTTTAAATAGCAAGACTATAAGAAAAACTTAATGGACACATTTATTATTAGTCTTTATTATGGTAATAGACATTAAGTCTTCAGGTTTTGCAGCCATGAAAGTTCAATCCATTTTCAAAGAGAAGTAACAAATAGCGATTTGGCTAAACCTTATACAGATGACTAGAAGAACTTTCTGGCTGGGATGATGGAGAGATGTGAGACATGAGTTCCCAATAAGATTGCAGATTCTCATTCCTTAAAGATAAAAATAAGATGTCTACCTTCTTGGGATTACTTTACTGCAGACCTAGGACTAAGTCAGGGAGATGAATGAAGCAGGCATTAAAGTTTCATTCCGGGCCTGTAACTCCATGCATTTCTTGAATTCACCATTTTCACCCTGTAACAGATTCAGCAATGCAGCAAAATTACCAGGCAACCCAATTTCTTAGGGTTGTAGCAATGTCACAGATAATTAAATAGAAACTGGGATTTTGTCCTGGTTTCAATAAATTGGCCAGCTGGACCACCAGCAACATCTCCCTATGCAGTTATAGAGATCTAGCAGTGTGTTAATAAAAGCCTCAGGGAGGTCCCACAAACTATTGGCCATTTTCTATAGGAGATATATAGCTCTGGGCAACTTCAAAATGTGTATCTAGTATTCCTGTTCCAATAAAAAGAAAAGCATAAGAGTACACAGTGTGTACATATGTATATGTGTATGTGTGTTAAGTGACCTAAGAAGTATTGAAAATTAATGAGACATTATGGAAAAATGGTTAACTTCCCTCTCCCCCTACCATGTATAGCTCTGCTAATTCAACAACTCACCAGCTGTTAATACTTAATACTCAAAGGAAAAACACATTTGCAATTTAATGAAAGCACAAGGTGGTAGGTTCTATTTAGAAATGTCATGGTAAAGGCAATTTTGTCTCCCCACACCATTTTTTTTTAAATTGACCTGTCTAATACCTAACAATTCTCATATATAACTTGCTAGTGCTGTTAACACAAAAATCAGTCTAATGTCAATAATAAGTGAGAGGTTTAAAAAATAATAAAAATAAAGTAGGTATTTATGTATAATTAAATTCAATGATATAATTAAACATAATATAAATATCACTCAACACTTGTGAAGAATTCAATTAGTTTCAAGTTGACTATGGAGGGAAATTGGATGAGGGGATAAAATTCTGTGCATTCCTTTACTTTCTGATTGTGGGTTGAGTAAAGATTATGTTATTGCTTATTTTTCTAGTAATTCAAATTAATAATGATAGTAATTTTAATAGAATTGCTACAAAAAGTTAAATATTGTTATATTTTCCAAATTTCTGAAAATAATAATATTAACAATAATAATAACAACAATAATAAACTATTATGTCCTAATAGTGCCATTTCTTACTCAGCTTGTTAAGGAGAAAAGAGCTCTAATTATGAGAACCTCTCTCCAGGGAACCAATTCTTGACTATACATTTTAATGGCAATTTTCCCACTTACCAGAACAGTTTGGAAATTGCACACATCCATTTTTAGGTCTTTTATTTTTCAGTGTAGACATCACAACCCTTAAATGTTTTAATAAATGTTAAATTGACATCATACTAACTTTCAAACTAAAGTTTTGAAATATTTCCATTATGAAAATTAACTTTAAGTGTGGATCTCCATTTCTTATCTGTATGTTGTAAATGTTACCCACACAAAAAAACATATAGTTTCTAACAAAGGGCCTTACCATAAACAGTCTCTATATTTGTGGCACTTTTGTCTGTAAATATATTGTTTTAACTAAGAAATTTCTAAGTCACAGCATACTCTTGTAACATATTGTAGACTCTTAAAGGAGACACTATTTTACTGGCATGTAGCACTAGACAATAGACAAATTCTTCTCACTAATTGATTAATCAATAAAGAGGCATATGTATGTATATATATAATAAAACATATATATGACATACATACATACATATATACATATACAAGAAGACAGGAGACATAAATATAGAGCTCAATATGAATTAGCAATGCAATGTTAATACTGGCTACTGTAGTGGGATTATATGTCAAATTGTATTTTCCTTTACATATTTTTAATTTTAAAATGTTCTATAATAAGTATGCATTACTTCTATGATAACAAACATAAAATTTTAAGAAGGATAAATAGAATAGCTTCATGGGTAATCTCTGAACATACAAATGATAGCATTGAAAACAAATTATTTTTCATATCCACAATATTTCTGCTAAAAGTCAAATTCCTATTATTAATTCTTTCTAGCTTCTTACACCTTATATATTTAGAAACTGAATATCATATATGAATCTGGCATTTATTTAATTTCTAATTTAAAAGTCTCCAAAGTAAAAAAAGTTTTTAATTTTTTAATTTGATAAAGTTGACACTATATTTTGTAAATGTCAGGTATACACCATGTTACTTTAATACATTTGTATATTGTAATATGATTGCCATTGAAGCAATATTTATCACATTACATCTTAGTACAATATTATTGTCTATATTTATTATATTCTATGTTAGATCTCAATGACTTATTGACTACTTGTTACAAGTTTATACCGTTAAATGTCATCAGTCTTATGTCCCCAACACTATCCCCTAGTAACCAATAGTTTCTTTTCTGGTTTTCTTACAGGCTTAACTTTCTCAGATCCAAACATTTAAATTATATCATACAATACTTTTTTTTGTCTGATTTATGTTGCTTTGCATAATGTGCTCAAGGTCCATCCACATTGTCACAAATAGCAGGATAGCCTCCTTTCTCATGGCTGAATAATATCCCACTGTGTATTTATAACACATCTATTTTGTCCATTCATCCATTGATGAGCATTTAGGTTCTTTTCATATCTTGGTTATTATGAATAACATTGCAATAACTATGGGAGTTTATATGTCTTGTCAAAATCCCAATTTAATTTATTTTGGTTATATACCAAGGAAGTAGAATTGCTAGATTATATGGTAAATCTATTTTAATTGTTTGAGAAATCTTTATATTGTTTTCTCTAGAGGTTGCATAATTCACATTCCTACAGGCAGCGTGTAAGGGTTCTTTTCATCACATCCTCACCAGCAATTGTCTCTTGCCTTTGATAACAGCCATTCTAAAAAGTGTGAGGTGATATCTCATTGTGGTTTTTATTTTCATTTCTCTGATGATCAGTGACACTGAGCATCTTTTCATATGCCTGTTGGCTATTTTGATGTCCTCTCTGGAAAAACGTTTAATTAGTTCTCCCATTTTTTAAACAAATTTTTTTATTATGTCACATTAGTTCTTTATAAATTTTAAATATTAACCCCTTATTTGATATATGGTTTGCAAAAATCTCCCGTTCTGTAAACTGCCATTTTATTTTGTTAGTTGTTTATTTTGCTGTGCATAAGCTTTTGCAATTGATGTACTCCCATTTGTGGATTTTTGCTTGTTTTTTTTAGGATAGGTGGGGCAGAAAGAGAAGGAGAGAGGGAGAGAGAGAGAGTATGAGAATCTTATCAGGTTTCATACTCAGCATGGAGTCCAATGAGGGGCTTGATCTCATGACTCTGAGATCATGACCTGAGCCAAAATCAAGAGTCTGATGCTCAACCTACTGAGCCACCCAGGTGCCCTAATTTTTGCTTTTGTTGTTTGTGTTTTCGAAGTCATGTCCAAAAAATAATTGCTAAGACCAATACTGATAAACTCCTTTCCTATGGTTTCTTCCAGGAGTTTTAGGGTATTAGTCTTACATTTAAGTTTTTTGTCCATTTTGGGTTAATTTTTGTAAGTGGTGTGATATAAGGGTTCAATTTCATTGTTCTGGATGTTTCTCTGATTTTCCCAGCATCATTTGTTGAAAAGACTATCCTTCCCCCACTGGGTTTCTTGGCTCCCTAGTCAAATATCAGTTGACTATATATGCCAGAATGTAATTCTGTGCTCTTGATTCTGTTCCATTAATCTATGTATTTTGTGTCTGTATTACTATCGTTTTGTAGTATAGGTTAAACCAAGAAGTGTGATATTTCTGACATTGTTATTTTTTTCTCTGGATTACTTTGGTTATTTGGCGTCTTGTGTGGCTCCACACAAATTTTAATATTGTTTATATTTGTGATGAATGCTTTTGGTATTTTGGTGTAGACTGCACAAAATCTGTGGGTAGCTTTAGGTGGTATGGCTATTTCTTATTGTTTTAGTCCATGAACACATGATGTCTTTCCATTTATTTGTGTCATCTTTGATTTATTTCAGGAAAATCTTGTAGTTTTCATTGTAGATCTCTAATTTCCTTCGTTAAATGTATTCCTAAGTGTTTTATTGTTTTTGATGCTATTGTGATTAGGATAATTTTTCTGATGCTTCAACACTAGTATTAAGGTACACCATTGATTTCTGTAAATTGATATTTAACCTGCTATTTTACTAAAATCATTAATTCCAACAGCCTTTTTTTATTAACTCTGAGCTTTCCTATATATAAGATCATATCACCAGTAAATAGTCACAATTTTACTTTTTCCTTCTCAATCTAGATGCCTTGTATTTCTTTGTCTTGCCTAATTGCTCTAGCTAGGACTTCTAGTACTATATTGAATAGGAATGGTGAGTGTTGGCAAAATTGTCTTGTTTCTGGTCTTGGAAGAAACTCTTTCAAATTTTCTCTATTGAGAATAATGTTAGATGTGAGTTTGTTGTGTATGGCTTTTGTTATGTTGAAATATATTCCTTCTATGCCCAATCTATTAAGGGCTTTTACCAATAAAGGATGTTGTATTTTGTCAAATGCTTTCTCTGTGTCTATTGAGATGGTCACATGCTTTTATCTTTCATTTTTATATGATGAATTACATTTATTGATTTGCATACATTCAAACATCTTTCCATCTCAAGGATAAGTCCCACTTGGTAATGGTCTATAACTCTTTCAATGTGATCTTGAATTTGGTGCGCTACTATTTTGTTAAGAAATTTTGCATGTAGGGGTGCCTGAGTGGCTCAGTTCGTTAAGCATCGAACTCTTGATTTTGGCTCAAGTCATGATCTCGCTGTTCATGAGATAGAGCCCCTCATTGGGCTTTTCTGCGCTGACAGTGCAGAGCCTGCTTGGGATTCCCTCTCTCCCTCTCTCTCTGCCCTTTCCTCATTCATGTGTGTGCTCTCTTTCTCTCGAGTCTCTGTCTCTGTCTCTGTCTCTCTCTCTCTCAAAATAAAATAAACTTAACAAAAAGGAATGTTTCTAGGAGCATCTGGGTGACTCAGTTGGTTAAGCATCTGACTCTTAGTTTTGGCTCAGATCATAATCTCATGGCTCATGAGATGAAGCCACACATCAGGTTCTGTGCTGACAGCATGGAGCCTGCTTGGGATTCCTCTCTCTCTGCCTCTCCCCCACTCACACACATGTTCACTTTCTCTCAAAATAAAAATAAATAAACATTAAAGAAAAGAATTTTTGCATCCACATCTTATTAGGGATAATGACCTGTAGCTTTCATTTCTTATGATATACTTACAGAGTTTTGATATCAAGGTAATACTGGCTTCATAGAATGAGTTGGGAAGTGTTACATCCTCAATAATTTTGCAAGAGTTTGAGGATGACTGGTATTAATTATTCAAAATTTGGTAGTATTTATCAGTGAAGCTTTCTGACCCTGAAGTTTTCTGTGTTGGGAGTTTTTATTACTGACTCAGTCTCTTTATTTGTTATTGGTATGTTCAGATTTTCTATTTTTTCCTGATTCAGTCTTAGTAGGTTGTGCATTTCTAGAAATGTACCCATTTTTTTCTAAGTTATATAATTTTTTGAAATATAATTTTTCATAGTACTCTCATAATTCTCTGTATTTCTGTAATGCAGAAATAGTTCCTTTTTCAGTTCCAATCTTTGATTCTTTTCCCAATTTTCTTACTTAGTCTAGCTAAAGGTTTCTCAATTTTTTTATCTTTTTGACAAATCAGCTTTTTGTTTTGTTGGTTCTTTCTGTTGTTTTTCTGGTCTATATTTCATTTATTTCTGCCCTGATATTATTATTGTCTTCCTTCTATTTAATTTTGGGCTTAATTTGTTCTCTTTTTAGTTTCTTGAGGTGTAAAATTGGGTTGTTTATTTGAGATCTTTCTGATATTTTAGTATATTGATTGCTATAAACTTTCCCCTCAGAACTGTTTTTGCTGCATCAAAATTTGGTACGTTGTATTCTCATTTTCATTTGTTTTAAGATATTTTTTTTTTCCTTTTGATTTATTCTCTGACCTGTTGGTTCTTTAGAATTTATTGTTTAATTTCCACAATTTTGAAAATCTATTTCTTCTTGTTTATTTCAAATTTCATGCCATTTTGGTTAGTGAAGATGGTTAGTGTGATTTCAATCTTCTTAAATTTGCAAAGAAAAGTTTTGTGGCTTATCATCTGATCTATCCTGGATAATGTTCCATGTGCACTGGAGAAAATGGTGTACTCTGCTATTTTGGAGGAGGAATGTTGTATATATACCTGTTAAATCCATTTGTTCTAAAATGTGGTTCAATTTCCTTGTTGAATTTCTGTCTGAACAATCTATCCATTGCTGATAGTGGAGAATTGATGTTCCCTAATATTATTGTATTGTGCTGTTGTTTATTTCTCCCTTAAGATCTATTAGTATTTCCTTAATATATTTTTTAAAGCTTATTTATTTTGAGAGAGAGAGAGAGAGAGAGAGAGAGAGAGAGAGAGAGAAAGAATGAGTGAAGAAAGGGCAGAGAGAGGGAGAGAAAGACTCCCAAGGAGGCTTCATGCTGTCAGCACAGAGCCTGGCGTGGCACTCAATCTCACGAACAGAACCATGAAATGATGACCTGAGCCAATACCAAGAGTCAGACCCTTAACTGACTGATCCACCCAGGTGCCCCATTAACGTATTTTGACGGTCGGATGTTGGGAGTATATATATTTATGACTGTTATATGTTCTTGATGTATTGACCATTTTATCATTATATGATGATCTTCTTGTCTCTTGTTACCATTTTTGGCTTGAAGTCTATTTTATCTGATATGAATATGGCTATACGCACTTTCTTTTAGTTACTATTTGCTTGGAGCATCAAACTCCATCTCTTTACTTTGACTCTATACCTTTCTTTATAGCCAAAATGAGTCTCCTGCAGGCAGCATATAGTTGGGTCTTGTTTTTTAATTCATCCAGGTGCTCTCTTGATTTGTGAGTTCAATCTATTTACATATAGGGTGATTATTGATATATAAAGACTTACCACTGCTATTTTATCTTTTGTTTTCTGGTTGTTTTGTATCTCCATTGTTTCTTTTTCTTTGTTTCTGTTACTATTTTAAGTTGGTGGTTTTCTATGATGATTTTCTCATTTTTTGTTTTGTTTTGTTTTTCTTTTTTTTATGATTTGTGTCTTTACCCTAGATATTTTTTTTGTGTGTGGTTACCATGAGGTTTGTATAAAACATCTCATAGATAAACTAGTCCTTTTTCTGTTGATAGCAATGTATCTTAATTTGCCTTTACAGATTCTGTCATTTTTCTCTTCTCCTTTTACATTTTTGTGACAAACTACTCCATTTTATGCTATAAATTTGTTACCTGTCATAGACTCTAAGTCTAAAGTTCTCTTTTGGCCAGCAAAAGAGTGGATGCAGGATTAAAGCGAGAGATGGCTAATGTCCTGGAAAAGACAAGAGCCCTGAATAAGGGTCCTTGCCCCATTTTTATTAGGATCAGAAGGCTTACAAACATGGCGATGGACATATACATAGGGACAATGAATCTGTGAACATTAACTTGTGGACGTGAGGCAAACAGGGTCTTGAGGATTTTTGTGGTTGGGGGTTTGGGTTAATATAAAACAAAATCCAGGAGCTGGACAGTCTGGAGGAAGGTTGTTTACAGTGGATAGATGGGAGGCAGCACCTCTGTTTATTTTAGCTAGCCTAGGGGATGAGACAGATAGGGGAAATAACCTCAGGGTTGACAAGACACCTTTTCTTTTATTAACCATCTCTGCTCTGGGTTGCTTCCCCTGCAGCACAGGGGTCCATAGTCCAATTCACCAATTTACCTAACCTGGACCTATCCTCCTGTGAAAGCAAATTTTCTGATACAGTACTAAATTGGGGGTGCTTCCACCCTGAACATCTAATCTTGTTTATTTCATATACTTATGTATTGGGCACCTTTGCGCCATTTCTATTTCAGGCCTTTGCCTCTCCCTCTCTATTTTGGGTGCTCTGCACCCCCTATTTTGGGGTGCATTTGCACCTCCTTATTCCTGGCACCTTTGTGCCTCCCTATTCTCAGGTGTCTTTGCACCCCCCTATTCTTATGGTGCCAATCTGGTTTACCCAAACTTGGGTGTGAGCATTTTATGACTTTGTATTTCTTTATGCCTTGTCAACCCATTGGTGTAACCCCAGAGGATTCCTAAGCTTATCTCCCACAGTTACCAAATTATAATATAGTTATGTTAATGCCTTTATACTTTAATCTTTATGCTATAATTGAGTATTTAACATCCTATTCTAAAATAGAGTTACAATTTTCTAATTCTGGCTGTTTATCATCTTATTAAAAGTTTCATGTACTTTTATATTTTGTCTTAGGTAGAAGAGCTCCTTTCAACATACTTTGTAAAACAGGTTTAATGGTAATGAAGACCCTCAGCCTTAGTTTATCTGAGAAAGCTTTCATTTCTCTTTCATATATGGGGGAAAAAAAAACAAAAAACAAAAACCTTTGCTGGGTACTATATTCTTGGCTGGCGATTTTTATTTTTTAATACTTTTTTATTTCAAGTTTTGATTTAAATTCTAGTTCATTAACATGTATAGTAAAATTGGTTTCAGGTGTAGAATTTAATGATTAATCACTTACATATAACATCCATGGCTCATCACAACAAGTGCACTCCTTAATGCTCATCACCCATTTAGCCCATCCCCACCCAACTCCTTCCATCAAGCCTCAATTTGTTCTCTATAGCTAAAAGTCTTTTATGGTTCTCATCCACCTCTCTCTCTCTCTCTCTCTCTCTCTCTCTTTTATTTTTATTTTTTCCTTTCCCTATGTTCATCTCTTTTGTTTCCTAAATTCCACATATGAGTGAAATCATATGGTACTTGTCTTTCTCTGACTTACTTATTTTGCTTAGCATAATACACTCTACCTCCATCCATTTCATTGCAAATAGCAAGATTTTGTTATTTTTATGGCTGATTAATATTCTATTATATATGTATGTTTCTATGTATGCATATACATGTTGCTGCATACGTGCACACACACACATACACACGCACACACTACGTTTTCTTTTTCCATTCATCAGTCTATGGACATTTGGGCTCTTTCTATAATTTGGCTATAGTTAATAATGCTGCTATAATCCTCAGGGTGCATATACCCCTTCAAATAAGTATTTTTGTATTCTTTGGGTTAATACCTAGTAGTGCGGTTGCTGGGTCAGAGGGTAGTTCTATTTTTAACATTTGAGGAATCTCCATACTCTTTTCCAGAATGGCTGCACCAATTTGCATTCCCACCAACAGTGTAAGAGGGCTCTCCTTTCTCCTCATCCTCCTCAACATCTGTTGTTTCCTGCGTTGTTAATTTTAGCCATTCTGACAGGTGTGAGGTGATATTTCATCATGGTTTTGATTTGTATTTTTCTGATGATGAGTCATGTTGAGTATCTTTTCATGTGTCTGTTAGCTATCTGGATGTCCTCTTCAGAAAAATGGCTCTTCATGTCCTCTGCCCATTTCTCAACTGTATTATTTATTTTTGGATATTGAATTTGATAATTTCTTTATAGATTTTGGACACTAACCCTTTATCAAATATGTCATTTTCAAATATCTTCTTCAATTCTATAGGTTGTCTTTTGGCTTTGTTGACTATTTCCTTCACTGTGCGGAAGTTTTTATCTTGATGAAGACCCAATGGTTCATTTTTGCTTTTGTTTTCCTTACCTCTTCAGGCATGTCTAGTAAGAACTTGCTATGGCCAAGGTCAAAGAGTTTATAGCCTGTGTTCTGCTCAGGATTTTGATGGTTTCCAGTCTTACATTTGGGTTTTCCATTCACTTTGAAATTAGTTTTGTGTATAGTGTAAGGCAGTGGTCCAGTTTCATTCTTCTGCATGTTACTGTCCAGTTTTCCCAACACCATTTGTTGAAGAAACTGTCTTTTTTCCATTGTACATCCTTTCCTGATTTGTTGAAGATTAGTTGACCATACAGTTATGGGTCCATTTCTGTTTTTTCTACTTTGTTCCATTGAACAAGTATCTGTTTTAGTGCCAGTGAAATACTGTCTTGATGACTACAGCTTTGTAATATAGCTTGAAGTCTGCAATTATAATGCATCCACCTTTGCTTTTCTTTTTCAAGATTGCTTTGGCTATTCAGGATCTGTTGGGGTTCCATACAAATTTTGGCATTGTTTGTTCTAGCTCTGTGAAAAATGCTGGTAGTATTTTGATAGGCTCTGAATTAAATGTATCGATTGCTTTTGGTAGTATAGACATTTTAACAATGTTTGTTCTTCCAGCCCAAAAGCACAGAATGTTTTTCCATTTCTTTGTGTCCTCTCCAATTTCTTTCATAAGTACTTTATAGTTTTCAGAGTACAGATCTTTTACCTCTTTGATTAGGTTTACTCCTAGGTATCTTATTGTTTTTGGTGCAATTGTAAATGGGATCAATTCCTTGATTTCTCTTTCTGCTGCTTCATTTTTGTTGTATAGAAATGCAACATATTTCTGCTAATTGATTTTATATCCTGTAGTTTTGCTGAATTTGTGTATCATTCTAGCAATTTTTTGTGGGTTGTTTTGGGGTTTCTACATAGAGTATCATGTCATCTGCGAATAATGAAAGTTTTACTTCTTGTCAATTTGGATTCCTTGTATTTCTTTCTGTTGTCTCATTTCTGAGGCTAGGACTTCCAGTCGTATGTTAACGAACAATGGTAAGAGTGGGCATCTCTGTCCTTTTCCTGATTGTAGAGGAAAGAAAAGCTCTCAATTTTCCTGATTGAGGATGATTTTAGCTATGGGCTTTTCATATATGCCATTTATGATATTAAGGTATGTTCCATCTATCCCTATTTGTTGAGAGTTTTTATCAAGAATGGACGTTTATCTTTCAATACTTTGAAGGCATCCTTCTACTCTCTCTCCTGGCCTGTAGATTTCTGCTGAGAAGTCTGCTAATAGTGTAATGGGGGTTCCTTTGTAGGTTACTTTTTTCCCCCTGGCTACTTTTATGATTCTTTCTTTATTATTAATTTTTGACAGCTTCATTATGTGTCTTGGAGAGTGTCTTCTTGCACTGATACTATGGTGATCTATTAATTTCATGAATTTTTATGTCTAATTCTTTTCACAGGTTTGGGAAGTTTTCAGCTGTTCTCTCTCTGTCTCTCTCCCTCTCGCTGTCTCTCTCTGTCTCTCTCTTTAATGGTTATTTATTTTTGAGAGAGAGAGAGAGAGACACACAGCCATGAGTAGGGGAGGGGCAGAGAGAGAGGAAGACCCAGAACTCGAAGTGGAATCCAGGCTCCATGCTGTCAGCACAAAGCCCTACACGGGGCTCAACTCACAAACTGTGAGATCATGACCTGAGCTGAAGTGGGACGCTCAACTGACTGAGCCACCCAGGCACCTCAGATTGCTATTGTTCAGATCACTCATATTCTCTTCCATCTGATCTGCTCTATTTTCAGTGTTTACTAATGGACACTTTATCTCACTTATTGAGTTCTGCAGCTCCAGAATTTCTGTTTAGGTTCCTTTTCAGAATTTCAGTCTCTTTGGTAAAGTACTGCATGTATTTATTAATTTTATTCCTGAGTTCATTGAATTGTCTTGTCTTCATAGCACTTATTTGAATTCTCTGTCAATTACATTCCAATCTGCTTTGACTTTGAGTTTGGTTGCTAGAAAATTTCCTCTCCTCATTGTAATTTTTTACTTAATAATAATTTGGATAATTTCACTTTGGCTCCTACAGTAATTTAGTTATTTTGAGTTATTCTCACCTCCATCTGTGCTAATAGGGGCCTAAACAAATGCAATGCAATGTGTTTAGGATAACAGAAATATCTACAAGGTATAGACATAACCCAGTTAAAGGAGGAATTAAAGTGCTTGTAAAGAAAGTGAATTCATACAACTTTATTCTTAAGAACTATCTGAGATTAGGATATATAGTTCTCCAGGGCCAGATGCAAAAAAAGCCTGGGCTATTTAGCGATATTTTTAATTCCTTCTTCTCTTTCACTCATCTGTCTTTCATATCAACAAGCCGTTGTTCTGTTTATCTTGATTTCCAAATATGTTCTTCTTTTATTATCATCACCAGTGCCTCCAGCCAGTCCTTCTCCTATTTCTGGCCTAAATCACGGTGACTGTCTCCTAACTGCTATGCTTGATATTAGCCCATCTGACCAGTATCCCATCCACCCATCTTATAAGACTTAATTTCTAAAACAAACATTTAGTCATTCTATGCCCTATTTATTTTTTATTTTTTTTTTTTAATTTTTTTTTTTTTCAACTTTTTTTTTTTAATTTATTTTTGGGACAGAGAGAGACAGAGCATGAACGGGGGAGGGGCAGAGAGAGAGGGAGACACAGAATCGGAAACAGGCTCCAGGCTCCGAGCCATCAGCCCAGAGCCTGACGCGGGGCTCGAACTCACGGACCGCGAGATCGTGACCTGGCTGAAGTCGGACGCTTAACCGACTGCGCCACCCAGGCGCCCCTCTATGCCCTATTTAAAAAGATAATGGGACACTCTATTATCTATGCAAGAAGCTCCAAAATATTTATATGGCCCTTAAAACCCATCAAACATGATCTCAAATAAACTTCCAACTTGTCTCAAGTAACAAATTCTGTCCCACCACATTTCTACTTACAATATACCCTATGTTTTTCTCATTAATTCCCCTTTTTTTCCCTCAGATTTCCACTTCTCTCTGCCTTGTTCATGCTTAACCTCCGCTAATGTTACCTCCATAATGCCTACACCTTGTCTAAGTGACCACTTTAATTCTATCTTGCTAGAAAAATTTTTTTCAGGACTACCACCCTTTCCCATCCTCACAGAAGTAACAGCCCTTTAATCTGCATTCCACCAGCTTTCATAAAAATTTTCATTATAAAATTTAGCATACCTCTCCATTCTCACGACTGATATTTTCTTCATTATGTTATGAATCCTTCATAATGATAATTATACCTATTTTTCTTTGTATTCTCCACATTTAGTATAAAGACGAAACAAAAAAAATATTCTTATATGTAAAGGTCCTAACTAGCTCCTTTATTCTTTGTCATATCTAAGATAGAATCTATCATATTCTTATTGTATTATGTATACCTCTCTTACAATGCACTCTTTTTCTGTACTTGCACCTTACAAGTACACACAACTTAAAAAAAAACTGATTTTCCTTGTAATACATTCTATTTCTTAACCAATGTAATCTAACCTCCCATTAGGTAGATCATTTCTGAACATCCTTGAATAAATTCCTGCTTAAGTAGTATACAATTACAATGAAGTTCACTTCGTATTTTTTTAATTGGCAATTTTTAAAAGATAAGCAGAGATGCAATTTTAAATACTTCTGCTGCAGATAACATATACCTAATAGTTCCTTTTTTCTCAAAGCTAATATCTCCATTCTTCTCTAATAGGCAATGAAAAAAAAAAAGAAATACAAAGTACTTGAGTTTTATAAGTGAGAAATACTGTTTCTGTGGATTTGGGGAATGCTTTGCAAGTGCCTACTTTTATCTAGGGAATAATTTTAAAAGATAGAGTTAAGTGCAATCATTTAGGAATGCTTGGTTTTAGTGTTTAAAAGAACTAAACTTCTACATTCTCTGAAAATGACTTTTTTTACCAAACTTGAACTCATTTTATTTTCTCTTTTCAATATGTCAATAAGATAAAAGCTTATTTTTTCTCGCCTTTAGAAGTGACTATTTTTACTGTGGATAACTGAAAGAAACAGCAGAATCATAGAAATTCAAATTTCCAGTGTGGGAAGTCTTTTTATAAGGAATAACATCTGTTTGAGTTTTCTTTTTTTGGAAATTAAACATGAAAATGGTAATTATTTAAAAAAAATCATGGATATTGCTGATGTATATTTTCATGATCTTTATTTTCATGGCATTTTTCCATAGCATTTTTTTCCGGGGGGGGGGGGGGAAACCAGACTGCCATAAATGTACTTAGGTAGACTAGATAGGAGGATTAAAAATAATCTAAGAGAAGGTGGGCAGTAGAGTCAACAAAAATCAAGTAGTATGATGTAAGAAAAATGTGGGTTCTATTTGTGTAATCAGTGAAATCTTTTTATTCTTAATAAGGAAGCACTATCTTTGAAATTAGCAAGATAATTGATTTTTGTTTGTCATGAAAATACTTAAAAATTTAAAATATAATCATTGATATCTAAATGACTTGTTTTTCATGCCAGCATCTTAAAGTAAAATAAGGTAAAAGGAAAAGAAAATGTTATTACCTACATTTTCTATGCCAGTTAATACCACCAGAACTTTTGTTCCTATTGATGTGACTCAAAGTCTGTAGGGGGAATTCCTGGGTGTCTCAAGACCTGCCATCTTTTTCTCTCTTATTTTGGGACTTCTTGGCTATTAAGTAGATGGAATGATGTCCAATTCACACATGGACACATACTTGCATATATACAACATCTACTTGCAGGCTGGCACCCACACGGATCTCAAAGATCTGCAAATACAGTGAAGAACATCTTTCTAGCTGTCTTGGTGAGAGAACATCAGGTTCCAAGGTGAAAATAAATGGGGAGAAAGCTTTAGCCTCAAAACTCTCACAGCATGTTAAATAAAGCAGTAATAGTAGAAGCAATAGAATAAAAAGGAACATGTGCTAAACACTTAAAGTAAAAAATGGACTAAGTTAGGTCTCAAAATATCTCAAAGCATGCTGTTAGAAATTCTAGTGATACAGCCATTATTTGGCTTATTCTTGACTACATTCCATTTTTCCTCAGGGGCAGACACCTGTCCCAAGGGGAAAAGGCCTTACACTTCGGTGTCATAGCATCAGTCTGAAGGAACAACATGCTAAAATGTTGAAGGCCAGACAATAAAAAGAGAGAGGATGTCTGTTCATTGAATAGAAAGAACGTCAGTAGGACTGAAGTCTTATAGGAGTAAAGGAAAGGGTGACAGAAGAAAACTAGAGCTAATCAAGAAGCAAATCATGATGAATCTGGTAAGCCTTTCTAGATCTTACCCAGAAACAATTGAAATCTTAAGTATAAAATACAGGTTCGTATTTACATTGTAGAGAGACCATTTTGGTTGCAGTTTTAAAAATGTGAATAGGAACTAGACTGATTAAGAGAGATCAATGAGCATGCTATTGCAGTTATCTAGGTGACAGTTAATGATGGTTTGATCTAAGGCAGAGTTTCTCATCCTCAGCACTATTGATGTTTTGGACTGGGTAATTCTTTGCTGTGGGGGCTGTCCTGGGGATTGTAGGGTGTTTAGCAGTATCCGTGGCTACTACTTAGATGCTAGAATCATTCCCACCCCTGTTTTGATAATCAAAAATATCTCCAGTCTTTGTCAAATGTCCCCAGGGAGGAAACACCTTCTTCCCCCACTCCTTCTTCCCTTTTAGTTCTGAGATAATGGCAAAGGGAATGGATAAAGGAGGGGTACTGGAGTAATATTTAAAATATACCATCAACAGTAAAATGATCTATTGGGTATAGAGTTTAAGGGAAAGGGATAAATAATTTGAATAAGAATGAGAAAGTGCACCCACTACTAGATATTTGTCCAAAGAAAATAAAAACACTAATTTGGAAGGATATGTGCACCTTGTTTATTGCAACATTACTTATAGTAGCTGCGATAGGAAAGCAACCCAAGTGTCTATCAATAGACAAATGGATAAAGAAGATGTGCTACACACACACACACACACACACACACACACCCCAGAATATTACACAGCCATCAAAAAGGATGAGATCTTGTCATTCATGACAACATGGATGGACCTAGAGGGTATTATGCTAAGTGAAAAAAGTCATACAGAAAAAGGCAAACACATATGGTTTCACTTATATGTGGAATCTAAAAAACAAAGTAAATAAACAAACAAAATGCAGAAACAGGCCCATAAATACAGAGAACAAACTGATGGTTGCCAGACGGGAAGGAGGTTGGGGAAATGGCAAAAATGGGTAAAGGGAATTGAAAGATACATGCTTCTAACTGTAGAATAAATTAGTCAAGGGATAATAAAAGATATGGGAGAGGGAATATAGTCAATAGTACTGTAATAGCCTAGTATGGTGACAAATTTAGCTACACTGTCCAATATGTAGACAACCAATTAAATGATTGTGCTAACTTATTTCCCGTAGTGGACATGTCTATAAAAGTAGAATTCTATATTTCTAACTATATAACCCTAAAAATTTAGACAACATGAAATTATTTTTTTTACACATATCAAAGTGAGAAAGTATCTCCGTACATGTAGATTTATCTCTTCTCTGTAGTATAATTTACTTACTTTGGGAATGGGAATAGTAAATACTTCCTTTTAGAAAAATTTCACTTCTGTTTATAATCTCTATTTGGGTTTTAATGTAATTTGAATTCTATATGTAGGTCATCCTTAACCCCTCCTACTCATATTTTAAGTGATCCCCACTTTCTTAAAATTTAGAGACATATCTGATTTTTAAAAATATAAGTACATTAAATGTAAGTTATGTACATTCGGGGTATGGAATGCAGTGATTATGCTACTTAGAAAACATTCAAATCTGCAGATAGTTTCATTTACCATGCCTATCCATTAAATTGTCTAAACTTTTAGGTTTAGTATACATATATTATTTATTGACTTACAAATAAAAATACTAAATGTTTGATTAAAAAATTGCATAGTGTAACATATAAACTTGTTGAATCACTATGTTGTACACCTGAACCTAATGTAACATTGTGTGTCAACTATACTTTATTATATACATAAATATCTATATATATCTAGATCTATATCTATGTATTTATCTATCTATCTATCTATCTATCTATATATATATATACATATATATAACAGAAAAGTATTTCACTTTCAACTGGGAATAAAAGGGGTTTCTAAATAAGGAAGTGATGATATTGATATTGATACTTGAAAAGCAAATATGGAGATATATATATATATATATATATATATATATATATACATGCATATAGGGTTATGATGTTATTATAAAATTTCAGTATGGAGTGAAGAGGGTCTCAACTAATGACATGACAGTTGAAATAAAAGGAAACCCAATGGGAAATATTTTTATGATCTCCTGGGGGAATGAATTAGACTTGTATCATGGGGCACTCTAGTATTTCTAGTTTGGACAGCTAGATGTTTTATATCAGCATTAACTATTTTGGAAAATATAGGCAAAATAGCATATTTGGAGAGCTAGAAATCAGAAAACATATTAATCTTAGCTACCCATCACTAACAATGTTCAGAAAAAATACAGATTCTTTGGAGGGTGTAGATGACTTTAGGAACATAATACAGAAAATAAAAGGATAAAAATACTTTCACATTTTTATTTAAAAATGTGTTTCATTTTTGATATTTTGGCACAATGCATTTAATTGCCCAGGTAGGTTAAGTGAATGTAAGCAACAAAAAAGATATCTGGACAGCTGAAGGGGAAGGAATTTGTAGTTAGAACCAAGTGAAGGCATATGATTATTCTTGAGAGACTATTAGAAGAACCTGTCCTCATGATGTAATATAGATGTTTCTGCTGTAATAAAATATTGCTCTATCAAGTCCTATTAGGGATTTTAGCTTCAGTTTTCCTACTTCTGATGTTAAATGTAGGATTTTGTTTATTAAAAACCTACATTTTTTTGCATGCCAATTCACTATTTTCTCTTTAAGCATAAAAAGAGAAACTAGTGCTTAAAAAAACTATTCTTATTCTTATTCTTATTCTTATTCTTATTCTTATTCTTATTCTTATTCTTTTATTCTTATTCTTATTCTTATCAGACTGACAAGAAGCAGAACAGCATCTTTTATGGAGCATGAGAAAAAATTTGAAGTGTTAACATTTTATTTTCAAAAGAAGTAATTTTGACAAAGATTATTTAACCTTTAAAGGATACTTTCATATTAAGTCTGAAATTTTCACACAACAATTTCAATAAAATAAGGAATACTTGGAAATTATAGATTTCATTACTTATACCTTGGGAATCAAATTTTAGCTTAAATTTTAGCAAGATTAGATCCTCTAATCTTGTGTTATTTCAATCTATTGTCACACTTTTTTTTTTAAGTTTTTATTTATTTATTTCGAGAGAGAGAGAGAGCAAGCAGAGTAGGGGCAGAGAGAGGAGGAAAGAGAGAATCCCAAGCGGGCAGAGAGGAGGAAAGAGAGAATCCCAAGCAGGCTCCGCACTATAGGCACAGAGCCCCATGCTGGGCTTGAACCCATGAACTGCAAGATCATGACCTGAGCTGACCAAAAGTCAGATGCTTAATTGACTGAGCCATCCAGGCGCCCTTATTGTCACACTTCTAATAAATATTTGGGATTGATTATTTCATTCTTATATGTTTAAGAACTAAACATTTAATATAAAATGTCCCAAAAAGATTATCCAGTGTTAATTTGGTTACCATTTGGTGTATAGGCTTTCATATCTATATCAATATATAAAGTTTTTTAAAACTATGATCAACATGTTTTGATGATCTTATATATTTTTCCTAGTGAGGATATTGAAGTTATAATTTTGAATCAGTAAATTGTGTTCCATTCAAAAGATATACCAAAATGTACTTAACCCCTGTCTTTAAGAGTGGCATATAGAAGTTATATCCAGTATTTAGATAGTGTAGACAATGTCAATAAAATTATCTTGATGTATAAATTGTGGTTTTTTTGTTCAAATATTTCCTTATTACATATTTCTGGAAGGAAATTTCTAGGTTAAAAGGCATTCCTACTTTGAATGTATATATATTTTTTTTAATCTGGGAAAAGTGTGCTGGTTTATTCTTACTAGCTGTGAATGATTTTGCCCATTTTCCTACATCTTTTACAACACGAGCCTGTTTCAATTGTTTAGATTGTGGAAACAACATAGACACAGTCCTGAATCTATTACGAATAAGCATGAACATTATGTTTCTCAGCCAGAAAACAAAAGGAAGCAAAACACTTTGCACTGAGAGATAAACTATAAAAAACTGGGTCACTCTGTTTACTTGTAGGCTCCAAACTCAATAAGATCCCAGGTATTTTCCATAAATTGTTAGTTCACTAATGGAAAAACTCTATCTTGGATTTTTGCACAGCTCTTATCTGAAGAAAAGACTTTGTGGATATGATGATGACAATGTGAGAAAGTTGGTGGGTTTTTTTTCCCCTTAAACAAGCTAAGTGTAAACTCAGTATGTTTGATAATTCTGCTGTGTTTGACAAATTTTTTTTCAATATTGTTTTCTTTTTAATTTGAAGGCAAGTGCTTTAAAGCTTTAAAGCTTGAACTTCTTTCTCAATTTTTTGAAAGCAAACTTATGTTTTTAATAAACATTTGGTCTCTGTATCTCTCTCAGATGTTTGTCCATCTCATAGGTTAAAAAATAATTTTTAAATTTTAAAGCAGCTTATGATTTTAATTACTAGGTAGTTCAATATCCTTTTATAGATCGATGTTTCATTTGTATTTCATCTTTTGCAAATTTCTTTTATATATCTCTATCCCTGTTCCTATTGAGTGATTTTTTTTTATAACACTGGTCTCCTATACATTAAATATATTATTTGTTACATATGACACTAATTTCATTGTTTTGCGCTTTTTTTGCCAATCATTTAAAATTACTTTTGTTGTCAAATCCAATGTCTCAATGTCTCATGTTTTAGAAAGCCATTTTAACCCCCCACATTTGAAACATATTTATCTATTTTCTAATACATTTATGATTTTATTTTTAACATTTAAATTATTAACTCATTGGGCTTTCAGGCTAAGGAGAATTGGTTTCAAATATCAGCTTTGTGCATTGCTTGTTCAAAGCGGGGACAGGTTCAGTGTTCTTTGAGTCTCACTTCCTCACTTTAAAAAGGAGTTTGATAGTTTCCAACTCATTAGGTATTTGTAAGGATTAAATTAGATAGTTCATATGATGGTTTAATAGACTTCTTGTTGATAGTAAATAATAAATAATGAGGAGGAGGATTTCTGTGTTCATACATAATAAGAATGTACATAAGTATATGTAGATCTTGTATGTATAGACCAAAACATCAATAATATACCAAAAACTTATTTAAATGTAGAGATGTAATTATTTGGACAGTCGAGACATACTTAATGTCAAAACATATATGAATAAGGCTTGAAAGTAATTGAATTAAAATGTTTTCAGTCCCATTTGGAACAGAACGGCAGATGAAGGCTTGCTCATGAATGCCAGACATACAGAGAAACTTCTTGTGCATGGAAACGACTTTGGGCTTTGGAGTTTTAAGTCTTTGTTTTCCTACCCTTTTTAATGAAATGATACAATAAATAATGAATGGTTAACAGTGATGGCAGATCAACAGGCAAAGATAAACACAAAAATGATACAAGACAGAGTGTTCCTGTTCAATATCCTCCTAAAGTAGTTGCAGATTTAGATTGCTTCTAGGCATCCAGGCATCTGAGCTATCACCGGGAATATCTAAATTGCTTTCTCACAGGTTCTACAAAGCACTCTCTTTACTTTATCTACTCATTTTAGATGGCACCTCATTGAATTTCTCCTAGCCAATTTACTTTCTGCAAAGCTCACATTTCTCTTACAATAGAGAAATTTCTTTAGCTCTACTCTTTTAACTTTAGCTTAATAGCATGGGGGCTTTCGTTAAGTTTCACTGTCAGCAGAACAGCACAAATTTAACATTTACGTGATCCATTTCTACTAAATAGCAAAAGGAGAAAGTGTTATGCCAAGGGCAACATGGGTATTAATTTTCCCTATGGTTTATTCAATTACTTGAAAGCATCCCCAAAGAAAACTAATATATTGATCAAACCTAATTAGCGTTAATTTACATAAAACCATAGCATGAGTTACTTGTATGCTTTATAGAAAAATAGAAGGTTTAAGTGAAAATAACCCAGGGGAATTTACAATTCAGACTCATCTGGCACAAAAAAACACTGAAAGTATGAGAGTAAAATGAGACCAAAATTATTATCTTATTATAAAAATTATTTAATAACAAAAATATTGAATTTTAATTAATTTTATGTATTAAAATGTTTATTTATTTATTTGAAAGAGAGAGAGAGAGAGAAAACATGAGTGGGGAAGTGGCAGAGAGAGAGGGAGACAGAGATGTCAGCACAGAGCCCAATGTGGGGCTTGAACTCACAAACCGTGAGATCATGACCTAAGCCAAAGTCAGAGGCTTAACCTGACTGAGCCATCCGGGCGCCCCTAAATTTTAATTGTTTTTTAAATTGCTGTCGCATAACACATTTTATATAAGTATCTATATTTAGTTTTTTAAACACAAAATATAGAAATAAAAAATTTCACCAATAATACCATCTTCTAAAGATAAAGAGTGAGAATAATGTTCTAGTGAATTTTCTTCCAGACTGTCTCTACACACACACCCACACAGACACACACACGTGCATGCGTGTGTGTGTGTGCAATGTTTATTCCACTCTTTCAGTTTTATAATCTATTTTCTTTTTTTTTTCCTTTTCTAAATTTTATTCTAGAGAGAGCACATGTACAAGCAGGGTAGAGGGGCAGAGAGAGAAAGAGAGAAACAGAGACAGAGAGAATCTTAAGCAAGCTTCATGCTCAGGACAAAGGTCTGACATGGGGCTTGATCCCATGACCCCGGGATCATGACCTGAGCAGAAATCAGAGTCTGGTGCTCAAATGACTGAGCCACCCAGAGGCCACCCTTTTTTCTTTAACATGAACTTATTAAGATTTTTTTCTTATCATTTCTTCATGCACCAAGAATTTATTAAGCAAATACCATTTGCTGCAACAATGCTACTTATGTTGTAAACAAAAATTAATAGAATAGTAATTGCCATTCCCTTGTAGAATTTATATTCTGATTGAACAGATAGATAATGAACAAGAAAATTGGATAAATAACAAAAATATATTTCTGTGTATATGTGTGTGCATAATTATAGATAATGAAGAAAATTATAAATAAATGTAATCAAGAACTGAATGGAATGAGTATAAAAATAAGGTGGCTAAAGATGATATTTTACAGATGACATTTGTGCTGGGCTTTGAAAGATTAAGAAACAGCAAACTTTATGTTCTGTCACATGGGAATAATCTTAGCCAAAGGAAGCAGGCATGAAGGTCTAACAGAACAAAAGTTTTGTCTCGGAAAAGCAATGAAAAGATACCAATTTCACTGCACGCTGTTAGAGCCTGGAGTTGACGCCACTGGCTGGCCAATGAACTCACGAGTGTAAGTATATGCTTTGTGAGGAGCAAGTCTTTCGCTAACACCCCAGGTCTCTGACCCAACGAGTGTAGTTTGATAGTAATCTTGCTGTAAGTATTATATGTATATAGACTCTAGAGTCCAGTCGGCAAGAAGACAGAAAAGGATGTGGTAGTTAGGCAGAAATCAAATCATTCAGGGTTTTAGTTTTTGGCTTTCTAGTAAGATTGAAGTACATGAACTTGAGCTAACTAACCTTTGACTCCTTTGACCAACAGAATGCAGCAATAATGATAAGGTATCTATTCCAGGTCTCCTCCTTAAGAACTTTAGATCCCCATTTGCACTTACGAATCCGGTTGTCATATAAGAAGTCGAACTGCCCCGAGAGCTTGGCACTTGAGGAAGCCCAAGCTGGTCGCATGGAAAGGCCATATGGAGGAATACTGAAACATCATACATAAAAGTAAAGCTATCCACGATGCTCCAGTCCAGCTCAGTCACTAGCCGAATGCAGCTAACGGAACACCCCCAGCTAGTAAGATGTAAAGCATAACCACCCAATCAATCCCTGCTCTGATTCCTGACGAACTAGATTATAAAAAGTAATAAAATAATTATTTTATGCCACTTAAATTGAGGATGGTTACACGGAAATAAAGGAAACAGTAAACCTATAGAGCCATACCTCCTTTTATTGCACTTTAGTATATTTTGCAGATACTGCATTTTTTTTAATAGTTGAAAGTTTGTAGCAATCTTGCATGAAACAAGTCTATAGGCACCGTTTTTCCAGCAGCATCTGCTCACTTCAAGTCTCTGTGTCACCTTTTGGTAATTCTCACAATATGTCAAATTTTATTATTATTATTATTATTATTATTATTATTATATTTGTTATGGTGATCTGTAATCGGTGATTATGACTCCCTAAAATCTTAGATGATAGTTAGCATTTCTTAGTAATAAAGTATTTTTAAAATAAGGGTGTGTGCATTTTTTTAGACATAATGCTTTTGCACACTTAATAGAATACAGTATAGGATAAACATAACTTCTATATGCGTTGGGTAACAAAAAAAAATCATTTGACTCACTTTATTGTGATATGCTTTATTTCAGTGAGCTGGAACTGAACCCACAGTACCTCCAAGGTGTGCTTGCGTTATAATATAATGTTATATAACAACAAAAAATAAAATTATAATATACAGTATACTATACTATACTATACCGTAATATAACTTCAGGCAGTAAGAGTATATGTGTTCACCTTTCGTAAGCAATAGTATTTGTTTACATGTAAAATCATTCTGTTTATTATGCATGGTTCTTTTATAACAATATAATTTTGCTCTTAGGATAGCACAAAATAGCTATCAGCAAAAGGGGGTTAAAGACATAGATGGCTTCTTTATATCAAAATTAATATTTCTACAAAATTTCCTTAGGGTTTTGTTAGAGTAAGTTTAGAGTAGCTAAAAGCTGAGTTAAAGTGAGTAGCAATACAATTTAAATATATCCATTATTTGAGGACTTAGTTTTGCCAAAGAGACATGGCCTTTAGTTTTCTGTCAATAGCAATATTATTTTAAGTTCAGAGCCTCTTACATATTCATATTTACCTTATGGTCTTTATCAGGGAATGTCATTTTATGAGCAAGTGTTGGGAAATATAATTAAATAGATGTGACCACCAGTTGACCTGTGAGCTGGACCAGGACCTCATCCCCTCCCCTGTCCTTGGACTGTGGTGTCCTTGCTTTTCCTCCTCCCAAAGGACTGCTCCAAGGACATAGCTTAGAGATGGTGATATGGTGTTGAGAATGCCTACACAATGTACATGACTGAACCCAGTTAAGACATCTTTATAAAATCTTAATATTTGCCAAGCATAAGCAGGGTTCCATTTGATGCCCAGGAAAGTTTCATACGTAAGTTTAATTTGCTCATTAAAACTGCCACCTACCAACTTAGAGTGGTCTGCCTCTTTCTTTGATCTCTCCCTCCCCTCCACGTTCTCCATGTTTAAATTACACCCAGGAAGCTCCTGAGAATGCTGCTTACCCACAACCAGTGAAATAGCCGCAAATAACTTTATTTTTTTTCTCTGTATATTTAGTATTTATTGATTTCCATTCATGACTATGTGTAATGTCGAGTTGTTTCAACGGACTGATAAAGTTAAATATAATTAATATCGTGACAACTCAGTAACAAGAGTGACTCTTATAACTCTTACTGAGCGTAATTGGGTTTTATGACTTGTTCCTAACCCATAGAATATGGATGGCAATGGAATCCTCTCCTATGATGCAACTACATTTTTATTTTATTTTATTTATTTTATTTTATTTTATTTTATATTTTATTTTTTAAGAGAGAGAGAGCACAAGCAGGGGAAGGGCACAGAGAGAGTCCCAAGCAGGCTCCACACGCAGCCGGAAGCCCAAGATCAAGATCCTGAGACCATGACCTAAGCCGAAATCAAGAGTCTGACACTTAATGAAATGAGCAATGCAGGCACCCCAGATTAGGTTACATTTTATGGTAAAAGTGATAGGATGTCATTCCTTTGATCATGTTATGTGAATCTCCATCTTACTGAAACTAGTCTTTCTCTCTACTGCCTCTGAAGAAGCAAGAAGACAGGTTGTTAACTGCGTATCAAGCAGCATCCATGGCAAAGAACTTTGGATCGCCTATAGGAGCTTACAGTCTTCCTGCTACAAGGAAATAAATTCTGATAACAACTGGGATGAGCTTGGAAGGGGATTCTTCTTCAGCCAAGCCTCCAGATGGGAATATCACCAGGATCGTGAGACTTTGAGCAAAGGACACAGCTAATCTGTGCCTAGATTCTTTACCCATAGAAAGTGAGACATAATAAATGTGCTTTGTTTTAAGCACTAAGTTTCTCATAATTTGTTATGCAGCTATTGAAAACTAACATGTGACATACTTTGTTTAGACAAGTGCTGTTCAGTAGAAATAAAATTCAAGCCACATATGTTATTTAAAAGTAGCAAAAAGAAAGGAATATTAATTTTAACAACATATTTCACTTATTATATATGTATTTTATTTGCTACATATGTTCATAAAACATATTATATATTATATAAATTAATCTAATCTGATTATAATAGTAAATATATGTCATATATTTAGTATTAGTGGGGTTCATGGGTGACTCGGTTAAGCAAGCCACTTCAGCTCAGGTCGTGAACTCACAGTTTGTGAGTTTGAGCCCCATGTCAGGCTCTGTGTTAACAGCTCAGAAACCTGGAGCCTGCTTCTGATTCTGTGTCTCCGGCTCTCTCTGACCCTCCCCACTCACACTCTGTCTCTCTCTCAAAAATAAATAAACATTAAAAAAAAGTCTTAAAAAATATGTTTAGTATTAGTCTATTATATTACATATAATATGTATTTATATTTTATTTTACCCCAAATCGTCAAAACCTTGTCATTTCAATATGTAATCAATATAAATATTATTAATGATTATATATATTGTATATATAATCTATATACACTTTTAGTACCAAAACTTCAAGATCCATTGTGTATTCACACATAGCATATATCAATTTGGGTACTATATTTTATCAAAAATGATTAATCTGTATTTAAGTTTTATAAAATACATATAAAAGTTTTATGTTATATTAGTTTTCAAATTTAATTATTTCATGAACATTTTATAATTTATATAAATGTTGAATCACTGATGCTAATATATGTCAGCTATACTTTAAGAATAAAGAAAAAATAGTTCATTATAATCATACAAAATTATAAATTCTGCTCTTCACACACTAGACATAGTTTAGTACTCAACAGTTACATTAGGTAGTGGCCACTAGCTACCATATTGAACAGGGTAGGGTTAGACCATGGATTTCATGACCCTGAGACCTTAGGCCCATATTTACAATTCATACTTAAATCAATTGTTATGAACTTTATAAAATCAAACAATCAAAAAGGGTACTTGTTTTCAATGCAGTTTACCAGGACACCACCCACTCACCTCGTTCTGATTCAGCAAATTAGTAGTTGGATCAGATAATTAAGATGCAACTGGTCCGGAAATCTCATTTTGAGAAAACAATGGTGCTGGAAGCTATCCAGGACAGAGGCGGGATGGGGAATGGAGATCAGTTTGCCTTAATGTCTAGAGCTCAAGTGGGTATCATATACTCCAACCCCTTGTGGCTTATAAATAGAATTTTGGCCCTAAGACCATATTCCTGGGAAATCAAAAGAAAAAGTAAAGAAATCCTAAAAAGGAGACTGCCCATATCTTTTGCAGAAAAATAACATTTCCCTTTAACTTACCCCAACCCTAATGAAAAAATATTAGTAACGAGGAGCTTTGAGTTGTACCTAGGAATACAATATGCCCAGATATTGTTTAGAATATGCCCACATCACTGCCTCCTTGCTTTTATCCCTATTTCAATTACTTTCATTTTCAAGTTTCATTTTCAACACTTGATATTTAAAAATAAATTTAGAGCACAGCTTTATCCTTATGTTATTCTTTTCTTTAATGTTTATTTAGTTTTGAGAGAGATAGAGAGAGACAGACAGACAGAGCAGGAGTGGGGGACGGGCAGAGACAGAGGGAGATACCAGATTAGAAGCAGGCTCCAGGCTCTGAGCTGTTAACACAGAGTCCAACATGGGGCTCAAACCCACAAACTGTGAGATCATGACCTGAGCCGAAGTCAGATGCTTAACTGACTGCGCCACCCAGGCGCCCCTATGTTATTCTTGATTTATGTCTAAACCCTAAGAACCTCATCTACATCTAAAATTTCTGCTAGCACTTATATGCTGATGGCTTCCACAACTTTATTTTTCTAGATCTATATTTGTAAATTGTACTTACTTGTTTGAATGACTTTTGTCATCTTGAATGCCAACGTTTGAATGACTCATTGGCATCTCAAACTCAATGTCTATAATGAAACTTATTTTTGTTTCCAATTATTCTTAAATCTTCTTCTTTATTTTCTCTCTTCCTAAACATTCCACTATGTACAAGTTAAAGCCAGACATCAGTGATTCATTCTTGATTATTTTTCTTTCTCATTTTCTCCTTTACTCATTAAAGTGTAGCATTTTATTTGTTTAATATCTCTTGAACCCTTTCTTTTCTGTTTTGACCATCATTGCTTTGTTATTCATACATGACTACTTACAAACGTCCATGTTAATTCTCTGATTGTCAATTCCACCAATTTTCTTGCTTTTACCGGCCTTTAGTATGCCTCCGCATAAAATGGCGCCTCATCATTTTCAGGAAAATTTTAATCTCCCTAGTATAATTCACAAAACCACTCATGGCATAAACCTCACGTATCTCTCTGGCTTGATTTTTCTGTGTCTTGTACAGGGCCTGCTACATGTCACATGAGCAGAAACATGCAGAAAGTGTACTTGGTTTCTTTTTTAAGAATCAGAGATTATACTTTTTCATTTTAATATAATAAACCAAATATTAAATAAATTTATTAGAGGGTTTTAAAAAATTAACATTATATATATATATTTTTTTATATGGAAGTCCAGCAGGACATAATAAACAGAATACTGGATTAAAATCCAGAAAGTTAGGTTTTGGTTGTATTTCTGCCAATAAATAGCCAAACAACTTTTGTCAGATAAACTAAACCTCTGTAAGTCTTAGCTAACAACTTTCTTATCTGTGAAATAAGTTGGCTGGGCAAGATAATCTGTATGTTTCTTTCTACCTTATTTTATCCAGGTCAGTACTGTTAAATAGAATAATGCCCTCTGCCACAGAAGACTTTACCGATTTCACTGTTAAATATGACTACTAACTCCACTGGAATCCTTTATCAAGAGTTTTCAATATATTAAACCTAAAATTGCTTTATTTTCTTGATTTGAGATACAGATAAAATAAAATGCATATATCAACAGTGGATTTACAAATTATATTTGTCTACTGTGAACAAAAATATGAGCATTTATAAATAGCATATGAAGAATTTAGTACTCCTCAGCCCTCATACTCAGAGATAGCATCATTAAAAAATATTATCATCCATTCAGCATTGTTTTTGTTTTCCTTAATAGTGGACTCTATATATTTCATAAGCACTCTCATTTTACAGTGACATTATTGGTCAAAATAATTAACACCCACAATCTGAATGTTCTCAAAATTTCCTAGGGCAATCAATTTAAATAAAACTTTCAAGTCTTCTGAATAATAATGATAATAATAGAAAATAGAAAAAAATCCACATTACAATTTTTATTTGTTGAACATATTTTTACCTAAGAAACAAAGAACACAATTCACTTGAAACTGTCACCAGCTAGATATATCCCAAGACCTTTTACTTCCCATCTGCTTGTACCCACTGACCTTTGTCCTACATTATTCGTTAAGCTCTTCTTTTCAGCTTATCTGCTACCTTAGGCAAACCACCCAATGTCTACAGAATCCTGTGATGGAAACCAAAACTAACCCTCAAACAATAGGACTTACTCTGACAAAGAGCCCTGGCCAGCCTAGACCACCCAGACCAGTTTGAGCTTAACTCCCACCTCACACCTGCATAGATGGACCATGGAGTGACCCATGGAGTAAGGGCAGTTACCTTTACCTTGTTATCATACTAAACTCTCTGCCCCATGAGGAGTGGAGCACAAGCCTCATTTACATAACATGCAATATTTGTATAGGCATGTTTCCTTAAGGTGCATGTGCAACCTTATGTCCTCCTGTGTATGCAATAACAAGGCTCCCCTATCTAAATATTCATCCTAACTCTAAATAAAAGTGATAAGGAAAAATCTGTTATAAGATGGCTGACAGGACTGATAGGGAAATTCCAGTCCCAGAGGGAAGACTCCCCTTCTGGGTTCTTCTTTCCACCCTGCTTGCAGCATGCTCCAAATTACTACTAATGCAGAATGCGGAAGTAACAGACTATAAATTGTTCCCTCTGCTTATGCTCGGGACTCAGACCTCTGGAGAGTGATCTCCTCTGAGCCGGCCAGTGTAAAATAAACCTTCTGCCTTCCAAGATCTCCGAGTGCTGCTTGTTTCTTCCACTGGGTGATCCAGACCAGGTTCCGTAACAACCGGAACTCATGAGAACTGGTGAGTTATAGCTTTGGAAGTTATTCCTGTGATCTTATTTGCTAAAAATAAAGTTTCCTTTGTTGGGACAACTTTATCTGGTATAGTTTCTATCTGCATCAAGGAAGGGAACTCATGTTAGCTCAGTTACAAAATAGCAAACTTTGCAACAAATTGTATTCCAGACTTTTCATTTCAAAATTATGATGGTAGATTCCAACTGTGTCAATTTAGCAGTTAAATGTCTAATAATTGATAATGGCATTCCATATCGTTAGTTTATTACTTTTTTGGAGGAATTGCTAGAGAGTCATAAAAAGGAAGAGTGTATAGATTAATGGGTTTCTAATGAGATAGAAAATGATTACTGTAATAAAAAAGAATTTGGACTTGTAACTGGAAGCAGTGTTGACAAGAAATTTTCTAAGTTAGACTCTTGTTATAGAAACTTATCAGCTGATAAAATATTTTTACTGTTAGATTTTACAATCTGAAATTCTAGCAAGAGAGAAAAAATTTCAAATGAGTACTCCCAATCATTGTTTTCAAATATAATAAATTTGTTAAAGATGTTAAAGAGGTCATCCAATTGATAGATTTCCACATCAACTTCAGTGAAGGTTGAGATTCAGGCTTACCAAGGGAGTTGCTTACCAAAAGGATACTCCATTTTCATACATTACAGTGTTGTGAAAGAGGACTGCCAACACTTGCTTTGGTTCCTCATTAACATGTTGTTAGGATGCTCAATTTGCATTTTAAAAAGATTAAAATGATTCTGGTGGAGGGGAGAACATGACAAGTCCTCTATGCAATTCAGCAATGTGAACACCTTGCAGATTCCTATTTTACCTAAGTATAAGAATTAGAAATAGGGGCAGTGGGGTTTCTTAGTTATGTGTTGGATTCTTGATTTTGGCTCAGGTTATGATCCAAGGGTTCTGGGATTGAGCCTCATCTGGCTCCACACTAAACATGGAGGCTGCTTAAGATTCTCTTTCTCTCTCCCTTGGCTCCTATACCCCTGCCCCCCCCCCCCCCATGCTTTCTCTCTCTCTTAAAAAAAAAAAAAAAGAATTATAAATAAAACAGGAGAGATAGTATTTCTATTAATCAAAGCCCTCATAAGGTCAAGTTTGAAATATTATGTCCCATTTTAGACTCTAATGGAGAACAGTGATTCAAGTTCTTACGAGAGTATGGACAACTATGAGATTTATGTGGAGATACGAAGTCTGCTTTATAAGGAACAATTTCAGGAAATGAACTTGTTCCAAGAAAAATATGATAAATATATTTAATTGTGAACACAGAGTGCAAGGAAAATGAGGTAAAATACTGAGAAATATTTGAGAAAAAATGTTCTGATTAAAGTCCATTATAAATATACCTGGGGCGGGGGGGGGAATCAATTCTATTATATAAATTTCCAAGAACTATTTCTTTTTCAAAAGGTTTTTCAACATTTTTTACTTGCGAGAATTATAAACTGGGACACTAAATTTTATAATGATATATAAGATGGTAAAATTATACAAAATTATATTAAGTATCTAATAAATATCATATATTACATAAATAAAGCAACAAAAGTACTCAGATTTGGATATTCAAAAGGTAACAGTATATTTTTTGGAATCAAGTCTGATATAGCAAAACACTGTAGGGGAGGAAAAATAATGTTCCTTCTACCATTCTGGATTCTTGGTTGAGATGACTCTGTAATAAAAAAGAGAGAGACAGAGGAGGGAAGGAAGGAAGGAAGGAAGGAAGGAAGGAAGGAAGGAATATGAGAGAAAGAAAGAAAGAAAAAAAGACATACAATAATAGGAAAACAGAAGTTTAATAACATGTATACTTCCTATACATGGAAGATACCAAGGAAAACAGTAATTCCCCAAAAAGGACCAAGCTATCACCCTAAATAACATCTCCAGTGAAAGACATGCGAAGATGTTGGGGGGGATGTGGAGCTAACTATGAGAGGTTTTCTAGCAAAGCATGATAAAAGATAGTGTTGCTGTTTATGCAGATTTAAATCTCTGCCTTCTCCATTGATGAGGCTTAGGGATTTAGTTATTTCCTTTCTTCCTGGTACAGCAAAGAAGACATTCTTACAAATAAAGCTTTCTCCTATAAATGTAAATACAAAAGGGTAACTTCTCAGTGTTCAGAGTTTCTACTGTGGCAGCTCTTTCTTAAAAATAGCTTAAAATAAACCTTACGCCAAAAAAGTATATTTTGAGGTAGCAAATTTTGCTCTCTTTCCACTTCATATTTGACCAGAATGATACAATTGAACTTCTTGATATGGAAAATGACTACAAAGAAATTTAGCTATACTGAAATAAATTCAAAAGTATGTCAATGATAGAATTTAAGCAAATGTGGAAAATCAGAGAAAAAACAAAACACTCTTTTCCATGGAATGGAACTTTATATACTTCATATACTATTAAACTTCATATACTATTAAAAAACCAAAATTCACTAGAGTAAACTTGAAGATCTAAATGGCTTTATTAAATGATCCATGATTGGGCAACACCCCATCTAGCATGTAGAGGGGATCTCCTAGGAGTTGTACAAAATGGAAGGTTTTTACAGGAAGGAGGGTGAAGCAAGAAAGTTTTATTAGCAAAACAAAAGAATTTTTCCAGGCAAGGGGTACCTGCGTGGCTCACTTGGTTGAGCATCAGACTCTTGGTTTCAGCTCAGGTCATCATTCTAGGGTCTTGTGATTGAGTCCACCATTGGGCTCTGCACTGCCTGCTTAAGATTTTCTCTCTCTCCCTCTCCTCCTCTCCCCCTGCTCACAGTCTCCATCTCTCTCACACTCCAAAATTAAAAACAACAACAACAACAACAACAACAACAACAAACAAAAACAAAAAAAGAATTGTTCTAAGCAAGGTCACTTTCCCTTAGGGGAAGAAATGGGAGTCTTACCATGCGGAATTACCTCATCTGCCCTGGGGGATGGAGTTGGGTCATGTGACAGGTTACCTCATCGACACTAATCAGAAGATTTCTGACTGACCACTTAAGTCTTATAATTCTGGAGAAGGTTGACATTGCAATTAGATTAGGTATTAAGCTTTGGTTTTATGACTTGGCCTAAGTGACACCATTCTGTACCTCTGGTTTTCTATTTAACAATATATTTAAAAAATTTCATTAAAAAGTAGGAATATATGAAAAATTTTTAAACTACATAGGATTGTCAAAAATTCAGTGTCAAAATAATATTTTTATATGTTTGATAAATAAATTAATATCAGAGTCATCAAAATTATAGTAGTAAAATATGCAGCAGACATGAGTGTAATTGCAGACTTAAAAAAGATTAAAAAATGCAGAGTTCTCTGATACAGGTCTTTCAGTATCTCTCCATTAAAGGAGAAAACAAGCTGTAATTAGTGGGTTTAAAGAAACCTTCCTTGTCTGGATTTTCTCCTGGGGATTGTGTTCTGTGCTTGTTGGATAGGTTTTCACTTCCGACACTTACTAATAATCATGGTCATTGTGTAGGTCTGCTTAAAGACTTGTCTTTAAGTGTCAGAGTACTATTAGTTTATTTCTATATATGATTTTGCTTTCCATGATTATACTCTACAAAATGCCATCTCTTTATTGAATAATGAAATGGTCAGTTGGTGATCCAACTTCTCATTTTTTATAGCCTGAAAATTCAGTGTATTTGTTCTTTCTGGTGGCTGCATTTTGTCTTTGAGATTAGCATTTTCTGCTGTTGTTTATGATAAGAAAATATACCGTTATCTAGATGGGAAAATCACTCTCTAAGAGAATAAACTGAGATAAATGCATCATAGTATTATCTGTGGAAACTGGATTCTTTTATATGCAATAAAAAGATGGGAATATGGGAATTACATAAAGATACAAAAAGATGGGAATAAAAAATGGGAATTACAGTTTAGTCTTTATATGTAGGTAAAATGAACTTAGTAATTTTTCAGTGTATGCTTGCATTATTTATTATTATTATTATTATTATTAATCTTGCAATAGTGTTGTGCCACGAAAGTAATGAGTGATGTGTCCTATTTAGGCAATAAATTCTTCTACAGCAGATTTTGTACACTTCTGTTTAAAAAACTCATGTAGGGGGGCACCTGGGTGGCTCATTCGGTTAAGCATCTGACTTGGGCTCAGGTCATGATCTTGCGGTCTGTGAGTTCAAGCCCTGCGTCGGGCTCTGTGCAGACAGCTCAGAGCCTGGAGCCTGCTTCCGATTCTGTGTCTCCCTCTTTCTCTGCCCCTCCCCTGCTCATGCTCTGTTTCTCTCTGTGTCAGAAATAAATAAACATTTAAAAAATTTTGTTTTAAATAAAAATAAAAATAAAAAAATAAAAAAATCATGTAGGTAGCTCAGGAACCACACTTTTTTACCTCACCTGTCATCCCGGTACATGTAACTCCTTCTCCAGTTCATTGTTCCACTTCTGCCATTACCCCCCAAAAAGCAGGTACCTAATTACTTAATATATGCTCTTAATTTACGTGTATCTTTGCAAACTAGTCAGCCCCATTTGTATGTTTGTGTGTGTACAAATAATACTAAGGGTTAGCATTATTTTTTCCTGTTTTTCTCATTCAACAATTTGAGTGCTCTGTTGCTGTATACCTATTGCAAATTATTTGTTACCTTCCCTTAATCGCATGAATTCCAGAGCATTTCACTTAACCATTTCCCTGTTAATGGATGCCTAGTAGTCTCCAGAGACATTGAAAATATCTTCTTGATTGGTGATACCCTTCTTTTAGCAGAAACTTTTATTTGGATGAAATGCAGTTTATCGATTTTCATTTTGTAAGATCTGTACTTTTCATAATAAGTTTTCCATTTTTGTAGGATACAAATATTTTTTCTCATGCTTTATTTCTGTTCATTTTTTGGTATCTTCCTTTATGTACAGCCCAAAACCAAGGTTTGGATTTATTATTTTTCTACATAGAAATTTAGTTTTCCCTGCTTCATCTGCTAAACAATACAGTATTTCTTCATTATTATATATCAAATACTCATATATACATGGGATTGCTTCAGAACATTTTATTTTTTGCATTAATCTGAGACCTCCCCTTTCCAGAAATAGACTAGTTTGATTTCTATAACATTTTAACATAATATTCTATATTATGGAATCCTCTTTCTGTGATCTCATTTTTTCAGAGTTGAAAAGCTGTTTCTTAACTTTTATTATCCCATAAATATATTAGAGTGAGTACAGAATTTTCAAAATATTAAGCTAATAATTTTCATTGAGAGTTTTTAATTGTGGGTATATAGTTATGAAAAGAATTGCCCTTACAAAAAATATGTTCCAAGAAAAAAAAAACAAAACATAATGATCAGGTTAATTTCAATATGTTATGTGCTTTAATATCAGTTTAAAATCTTTATCCATAGAGATGTTTTCCATGCTTTTTAGGGTGATCATTTTATACTTGTAATTTGCCTTAGGGATACATAGCTACTTTCTAGAAGTTTAATTTTAAAGATTGTTTTTAATGTTTATTTTTGAGACAGAGAGAGACAGAGCGTGAACGGGGGAGGGTCAGAGAGAGGGAGACACAGAATCTGAAATAGGCTTCAGGCTCTGAGCTGTCAGCACAGAGCCCGACGCGGGGCTCGAACTCACAGACCGTGAGATCATGACCTGAGCCGAAGTCGGCCGCTTAACCGACTGAGCCACCCAGGCGCCCCTAGAAGTTTAATTTTAAACTGCATATATAGGGGAACAAAACTTGTCATCCCAAATTGTGTCCTTTTGGCATGTGGATTATTTTAGGCTGATTATTTTTAAGAAACAGAAGACTCCGGAAGAAATTTTTACCTTCCCCATAATGGCCTAAATTTGAATTTGGATAGTGCATTTGCTCCGGAAAGGAACTATCACCATAGGTAACTACAGGATCCTGTGAATTAGATGTGGTAGACAGGGAGAAATTTAGCAGTCTGTTAAAATTCCTCCCTATGTCCCATTGTTTCTCTAGGGCTCAATAAACTTTTGTTTGCCAGGCTCTTACTCTTTGTCATCTGTGAAGTCTTCCTTCCCTTTGAAGTACCAGACACCTACCACCTTCTCCTTGGTTCTGGATGGCACGTAATTGCATTACTGCCTATGAGCCTCACGTTCTTATGGAGCGCCCATAAATAAATAATTAAATCTGATTTTCTCCTGTTAATCTGTCACCTGTCCATTTTATTCACAGACCAGCTAAAATCACCTTACAAAATATAGGAAATTTTTTTTTTTCGCAACACACGTGTGAGACTTTAGTCTGACTTGTAAGATTTTGTTACAAGATTTTGTTCTCTCATTTTATTGTGTTTTACTAAAAGAATGATTATATAATCAACATATAAGAACACTTTTCTCTTCCTTTCTCATATTTACATATCTGATGCCTTTCTTATAGCATTGGTCACAGCCTCCTACACTAAATTAGAAGGTAAGCATCACTTACTGAATTGAAAGCATCGCTATGGCATATCTATGCTTCAAGATAATACATATAAAGATTCTGCAGCAGGTATAAAAATGTTTGTATTCTATTTCTTTTTGTCTGAGAGGTTGTTTTGTTTTCTTAAAAATTTTAGCCATAGAAAGGCTTGAATTGAGTCATTATTAATTATTTTAATCTTTTAAATTAATTGTAAGACTTTGTTGTTTTGTTAATATGATGCACTGCATTGCTATATGTTGTAACTTAAGATTCTCCTTACATTTATGGGATAGGCAACATTAATTATTTTAATCTTTTAAATTAATTGTAAGACTTTGTTGTTTTGTTAATATGATGCACTGCATTGCTATATGTTGTAACTTAAGATTCTCCTTACATTTATGGGATAGGCAACACTTGATTAGAATTCATTTTTACTGCCCTCTGGGGAATTCATCCATGAGGGTGTTTCCTTGAAATCTGTAGGGAGGAATGCCTGATTCCCAGAAAAATCCCCTGAGATGGGTGCTCCTTGTTCATCCCAGGACGCCCCTCTCCAAACCAAGTCTCCTCACTAATAAAGTGTCGGGTGTCAGCCAAAAACAAAAATCATTTTTAATAAATTGTTAGATTCAGTTAATTAACATTTTCATTAGACATTTTAAATTTATATTCAGAAATAGATTTAATCTATCATATTTTTCTATGATGGCATTATTTCTACAATGACTATGTTAGGCTCATAATAATATTAAGCATTTTTCTCTTTTTATCTAGTTGCTGGCACAACTTGTATAAAATAGGAATTGCTGGTTCTTTTAACTAGTCGGTCAAAGACAAAAACAAAAATGAAATAAAAAAAACCAACTGTGAACTATTTGAGATGTAAGAATTTTAAGGTAAAAAAGATTACAAATCTCTATTTAGTGTAAACACAAGTAGCCATGTTTGAAATGTTTTTTATTCAGTTTCTTTACATTTTTCCCCTTGTACTCAGACTTGTGTTGTATTTGAAAAGAGTTTATTACTATTTTACTAGTGCTAGAAAATGGTCTAATCACATTACAAACATTTGTTTTACCTCTCACAATAGCATGTACTGCTGCTCTCAGGGTAATCAAATTGCCCAAGGCCACATAACTAATAAGAGGGCCATATAGCTAATCTCAATTTGAATTCAGATAGCCCCTGGCCTTTGGCTGTAGCCATTACCTTAAAAGCCATCGCCTTAAAAATTTTTTTTTAAATGTATGAAATGTTTATTCATTCAAAATGTTGGCTTCAATATCTAAATGTACTTTTATTTATAGATTATCTCTCAGTTATCTTCTAGAAGCACTTGCCTTCTCCACACCTACCACATGACTCTTTCTTCCTTTCTGCATCTGGATGTAGAACTACCTCTGCAGATGGGGAAATAGTTCTACATGATCATGATATTGAATGTCATATGGTTATTAGGCTGTGTAAGACACAAGATACAAGCGGTCAAATATTCACTCTATCCCATCAGGATGCTAAAAGCAATTCAAATGTGGCCAAGTACTCAGATTATGGATTCAGGAGGTTATAGTTTATGATAAATTTATTATAAATTTTAAAATACACAATTTTTGGGGCACCTGGGTGGCTTGGTCGGTTGGGTGGCCGACTTTGGCTCAGGTCATGATCTCGCGGTCTGTGAGTTCGAGCCCCGCGTCGGGCTCTGGGCTGCTAGCTCAGAGCCTGGAGCCTGTTTCGGATTCTGTGTCTCCCTCTCCCTCTGCCCCTCCCCTGTTCATGCTCTGTCTCTCTCTGTCTCAAAGATAAATAAACGTTAAAAAAAATTTAAAAAAATAATAAAATACACAATTTTTAAAAGGAAAAAGCTTTACTGACCAAAATATCTGTCAGAAAAAAAAAATTAGAATTATCAGTGATATTCTTAGCAAAGTAAGAAGCAATTTCAGTGTTTATTTGTATGACGTTCCTCCAGTTTTGTTTCTGAATCTTTTTTTTATAAACTGTTACAGGTGACTGCGTCATTCTTCTTAAATAATCAAAGTAAGCTTGAGTGCTGATAATGCAATGATTATGCCCAAGTTTCATCCATAAGAAATTTCACAACCTAAATCATTCATGCCATCAGTCAATTACTGGTCAGTTACTATGTGCCAGACAGGTCCTGACTGCAGGGACTAAATGTGGAGCAAAACAGACATGTTTTCTGTCTTTTACGAGGAGAGGGAGAGAAAGATATCAATCAAATATTTATACAAAAAAAAGAACACATTTGTGATTGAGAAAATTAAGAAAAATAAAACATGGGACTATGAAAACATAAAATAGGTACTTCTCATAATCCAAAATGACAAGTAAAACTTCTTCAAGGGATTTGAATAATTACTGCACTATAAAGAAAAACATCTAGTCATATTCATTAATCACCTTAATCTAATATTGCTTAAGAGTGCTCTATGGTATGTCTATGGAAAATTATAATTATATTCCTATAAGTACTTATCATGCTTGGTTATTTATTGAGTCTACTTTTATTCACCTAAAAATTTATTCCTTTTCTCTGTCTCTATCTCTGTACACACACATGCACACACACACACACACACACACACACACATATAATTGTAAAACTAACATTATAAAACTAATATGATTCTCATTATTGCCATGGCTGGAGTTAGCCACCTGCATAAATTAAAAGAGCAAGATTAGAGACTTAAATATGCTTGGAAATACTAAAGATCACTTAGGTTTCATAAATAACTTTGGTAGATTAAAAGACTTCGTGGAAATTTACAAGGCTTCTTTTCTAATCAATATCAACACAAAGTGCAAAATCGATTTTGACTGCTCCCATTGTGGCAACACAGAAACAAGCCCCCGTATCTATCGGTTCTGCTAATACAAGTGCATACAATAAGTAATAAGTGAATAAATAAGTAAAAAGACTAACATTTCCAAAATGACTCCAAATACTTAACTTGATTTGTAAAGTATATATAATTTTATGAAGGATAAAGGAAATACACTACATTTAAAGGAAACTTTAGGATCAGTTTTTATTATTAAAAAAGAGTGGGAGATGTTTTACAAATCCTGTGACTTTTGCAAACTTAATACTAGAAACATAACATTATTTTGATGATAGGAATATTTATGGTGGTTAACCATGTAGTTTTTAGAAACATCTCTCAAAAATTTGTTCAAAGATGACAGCACAAAGCCCTTTGTTCAAATCATTACTAAATCCAAAAACATCTTACAGATAAATATAGTATTCCTTTTCTGTTTTGTTGTTGTTGTTGTTTTGTTTTGTTTTGTTTTTGTTTTTTTATAGTACGCTTCACACTTAGCATGAGGCCAGCCCCAGGGCTTGAACTCATGACCCTGAGATCAAGACCTGAGCTGAGATCATACCCTTAATAGCATGCTCCCAATTGGCCTCTAATTCATTTTATGTATATTTTAGTAATGTTAAAATTGGTTATATCTTTGAACCTTCTAAGAAAAATTATCTGCATCTCTAGAAATAAAAATATATTGGCTTTCTATGCTTTCAAAATTCCACATAATAATAATATTGGCATTTATTGTGCACTCATTAAGCTTTAAATATACAACTATCTAATCTCTTTATGTGTTGTAACTCTTAAAACTCCAAAATAACCACATGAGATAGATATTATTTTTATCTTCAGTTGACAATGAGCAAATTGAAAAACAAAAGATTTAATTTAGTTCAGGCCACACAACTCATGATGGTTGAGTGAGGGGGTTTTATAGATTATCTCTCAGTCAGTATTAGAGGGCCCAAACCCAGAACTTACACTTTTACTTACTGGGAGTTTCAGTTTCTCTATTTGTCTAATTTAATTACAATAATTATACGTTAATACCTTAGGGAGCAAGCACTCATAAGTCTTTACTGCCAAATACTATGTTTATATTATTAGGAAAAATAATAATAATAATAATAATATAGACTACATTTACTGATATTTTTATCAGATCTGTGAAAAACTGGTCTGCCTGGGCCATCTTAAAACAGAGATTGAGTGGCCACTGAAGGGAAACTGCCTTATTCTCCTTTGATCTGGGCCAACACTTTTGGATGGCTGAACAGCAAGTTTTAAGCAATTGCTTGAGAAGTCAGTGGGAGAATGAACAGCCTTATTACCAGACTGATGATAGTTACGGACCTTCTGAAGATAGAATCAGTAATCAGTTTATGTATAACCCAAACCGAGTAGCTTAGCTTGTTAATACCCACAGAAAACTGTTTTCTTTTCTTCAACACATGTAATGATTCCTTGCCCTCTCCCTCATAAAAAAATCCTTGCTTCTACCGCACAAGCAGGATACCATTTGGGTATCTGCCTGAATCTGTGCTCCCCAAACTGCAATTTTTTGAGCCCAAATAAATGCTTGTTTGCCTCTCATTACAGCTATTTTCAGGTTAACAGATCGTAACTGGCAACTCTGCTTATCAACCAAAAGTTGTGTTGTCATAATCTAGGTTTATAATTCTTCTTCAAAGCATGTACCATACTATTGTGACCACCTGAAAGATTAGAGATATTTTGACAGCTCTAATTATTATTATTTTACCCTTTAATTTTAAATTTATATCTAAATAAATTGATTTGACTTTTAGATAGTGAGGGCAAGTCTACCTGTCAAACAGAAGAAAAGTCCAAATTGCCTGTTTCTGTAACATGTCTGACTTAGTGACTGGCAAACAAAGCATCATCAATTCTAAAACTGAAGTTGTTGCTTGCCACGTCCCTTAGTTGATTCAGCCAGAATAGTATTGATTGGGAATACATTGTTAAAAATAAAGCTTTGGGTTAAGCAGTTGAAAAAGATATTCATATGACTTAGACTTGCATATTACACAAAAAGTTTTAAGAATTGAGTAGAAGACATAAAACATGGACACAACATAATACAAATAAGAAAGCAAAAGTGGAGTACGAAAATATAAACAACACTGATCACAGTGTAGCAATTCATTGGTAAACTTAAAGTTTTTCTTTAAAACCAAGATATCAGTGAATTCTTTGTCATTAAATTCTTTGTTTGTTTTGAGAGAGAGAGAGGGCACAAGTGAGTGAGGGGCAGAGAGAGAGAGAATCTCAGGAGGGGCAGAAGGTGAAAGAGAGAGGGGAGAGGGAGTGAGAAAGAGAGAAAAAGAGAGAGAGAGAGAGAGAGAGAGAGAAGTGGGGCTCACCTAAAGCAGGGTTCCTGGACACCGGATGTGGGACTGATAACTCACAAACCATGAGATCATCACCTGAGCCGAAATAAAGAGTCAGAGGCTTTTTATTTCATTTTATTTTGTTTTTGTACTGTTTATTTATTTTTGAGAGAGAGTGAGAGACAGAGTGCAAGCAGGGGAGAGGCAAAGAGAGAGGGAGACACAGAATCTGAAGCAGGCTCCAGGCTATGAGCTGTTGGCACAGAGCCCAATGTGGGGATGGAACCCACGAACCATGAGATCATGTCCTGAGCCTAACTTGGATGCTTAATAGACTGAGCCACCCAGGTGCCCCAGTAACTACATATATATATTTTTTATTGTGCTATTCAGCAGGGAACTATCAAAGGGAATATGAGGGATAATAAGATATATAATACATTATCCCTACTTTCAATAAGTTCTCACAAGACTTACCTGGAATACTGTTTCCTCCCTTTCCTGTCATTTCACTTCACAAGATGAAATTCTGTAAGTGTTTTAAAGCTTAAAATATCATATTGTCATTTTAGTTATAAGTCTCTCTCTGACATACTTTGGAGTAAAATTTGTTATTTACTTGTTCAGGCACTTGTGAGAAATAGATTCTGAAGTGACCTTCAATGATTCCTATTTCCTGGTGTTAATGCTGTTGAGTAACCCCCTTTCCTGAGAGTTGGAAAGATCTGTGACTTGCTTTTGACCAATTAAATATGGCAAAGATGACTCCATTATGTTATATAGGATAATGTCTTAGCAGACTAGAGCTAGGGCCTTTCCTTGTGGGTGTGATGAAGTAAACAGCCACGTTGAAGACACCGACATGGCATGAAACAGCAAAAATGCATGGTCCTCAGTAAGGCAAGTACAAGGAAATTAATTCTATTAACAACCTAAGTGGACTTAGAAATGGATTCTTTCCCAGTGGAAGGTACAGGTGAGAAAGAAGTCTGGCCAACACTTGGATTGCAGCTTTATGAGACCCTGAACAGAGGACCTAACCAAGCCATGGTCTGGAGTCCTATCCCAGAGAAACTGCAGGACAGTAAATGTGCTTTGGTTAAGCCATGAAATTTGTCGCAATTTGTTATACAGTAGTATAATGCTGACCATAACACTTTCCTCTGTCAGTTAATTCTCTCATTACCATCTTTGACACCAGGCTGTGGTGTTTATTATTTTTGTTTATATCTGCATGTTTGTTTATTATTCCCAACTTTATTGAGAGATGAGTACAAATGTTTGGTGCATTTATTTATTTTGAATCTGCTTTCCTTCTCTCTCCCTCACAGCCACACATCCACCCATCCACCCACCCACCCACGCACACACACGCACATACACACACACACACACAAACTATTTCTTATAATAACATTCTATATATGTTAATTGCATCAATGAATAAATTAATAAATGATTGAGTTATTTATTACTTTCATTTTAATGATTAGGAAATTGAAGCTGAGAATGTTATAAGGTTTGTAAATGGCAAAGACAGGGTATGAACTAAAGCATATTGCTATGCATTCTGTATTTCTGCTGCTACAAGATAGAATATACAAGCTTCTGTGTTTCTATCATTGGATTACTATGATGTAGAGTAAGTGAAATAAAATACATAATGTGCTTAAAGTAGTGCTTAATATATGGTAGGATATTAATAAGTCCCCAATAACTCTAATTATGCCTCAGCTCCCAGAAAACTGGAAATTCATATTTGTACTAGATTAAAATAATCATATCTTCCTATATCTGGGGGAATTTTATTTTTTTCTCCTTTTAAATTGTGTTTGTGTCATTTTTGGATATGAATTTAAATAATCTCATTTATATGCTTTTTAATATCACACATGTCTTAAAATTGGGGGGGAATGAGCAGGGTTCAAAAAACTACATAAGTAAACATATACATTTACTCAGTGGTGTACATTTTCCAGAATATTTTATGTACCAGACATTTGGAAATTCAAAATCCTTCTAACTGATGCAATTCCACCTAACAGTTCATTAAATTCTAACATCTACATGACAAACAATAGGAATGCTGTTTTCCTGCTTTCTCAAATGTTTCTGTTCAGCAGAAATGGATTCTATTTTCCTTTGCCAGACATTTCATTTCAAAATTCCCAACACTTCTGACAGGTTCCACCCATTCAGGGTGGCATGTCTATAAAGGTAGGACACAAATGAACAGCTGAGAATGTGCTTTTTCTTTTTCTTTTTTTCTTTCTTTTTTTTTTTAATCTATTAAAACCACAGAATATCTAGGATTTAATCATTTTTATACAATGTGAGAGAAATCTTATTGAATTGATATATGGAGTGAAATTTTAAAATTTGTACCCAATCCTCATATCTTTGTATTTATGCATAGATTATTCTTAATGTTAATTTCTATGTAGTATTTCCAGATAGGATGACCACCAAATCCATTGCCTACTCCTACTCTATGCTTTTGAGAAAGCACTAAAATACCAGACAATTGTTCTTATTTCTGAATCATGTTAGAAGTCATAGTAATCAGAAAATACTACATAGTGCATATGTCAAACATTATGTGTGTGTTCTTCAGAGAGGAAGAGAGAATTCCTGGGCCACCTTGGCTTCCACCAATAACCACTGACATTCATGTGTTTCTCTGATGTGAGATACCTATGTGTTGCTTCTTTTCAAACTACATGGTTCACAGCTGTATTAGTTATTGCTGCATACCAGACCACCCCCAAACTTAAAACAGAAAGCATTTATTATTGTCATGGATCACTTGGACACATCTGATGATGGGGTTCAGTTTTTGCTGTCTTCAGCTGAGCTTACTCCTGCATTTGCTATCAGCAAGAGATGTGAGTGGGGGCTGGCAAGTTTAGGACAGTCATATTCAAGTGGTTGTTGGTTATCTGCCTGACAGATAGACTGAACAGGTTAGCCTAGGCTTACTCATGAAACAATGGTGAGATCCAAGAGAACAAGTAGAACATATGTTCCCTGAAACCATTCTTGGAATTGGCACACCATTACTATTTATACATTCTATTGAACAAAGCAATGAATAAGGCCAGCGCATATTGAAGAGGTAAGTAAACAGATTCTAATTTCTGATATGAGTACCTTAAGAGTAGATTGCAAAAGATGTGGATATAGCAGTGGGTGAAGAGTTGTGGTCACTTTGCAAATAGTACACCACCACAATGGCTTTCCAAGAATTTCACTGCATGTGCTAGCTTTAATTTTTAAAAATTATTTTTTTTAATGTTTTATTTATTTTTGAGAGATAGAGAGAGACAGAGCATGAGCAGGGGAGGGGCAGAGAGAGACAGAGAGACAGAGAGAGACAGAATCTGAAGCAGGCTCCACGCTCCAAGCTGTCAGCACAGAGCCCGACATGGGGCTCGAACTCATGAACTGTGAGATCACGACCTGAGCCGAAGTCGGACGCTTAACCGGCTGATCCACCCAGGTGCCCCTAGTTTATAAAATTCTTAGACAAGCTCAGATCTGTGCCAAAATGCACTTAACATCTTTCCCCTATAATACAGACTGAGTGTTGGAGGACAGAAAAAAAAAAAACTACTATACAATCTATTCCAGATGGCTGCTATTCCTTTCCTTCCACGAGCCCCATCGCTCAAGTGTTCATATTTGATCTGCTCCATTTCCCACTTCCCTGAGAATCCAGAGGCCACACAGTCATTGCTGACTATATAAGCTGTAAGAGCATGAACTTTGTATTTAGAGAGACCTGCACGTGAAACTGTCCAACTGCGTGATCCTAGGCATATAATTTACCCTCTCATTGTCTGTTTCCTTATCCTGAAAAAATGAGTGTAATGGTCCATGTCTCATAGGTCTGTTGTAAGGATTTAGTGATGGTAAATAGCTCAAGAGAGTGTGATTACATACTAGATGCTTAATGCTTACTTACTCCCTCTGTTCCCACAGTTTTCATTGTATTTTTTTTTAACATTATAGGATATCTTGTCTCATAAGCAAAACAATACCAAGATTTGTTCACAAGGAATAAACCTTACAGTGTTTCAGTGTGGAAATGTTAGGCTGTGTCAGAGTAAAATAAAAGAGTAAACTTAAGTTAATATATTGTCCAAACATTTATGATTTTCTTGAGGACATTTTTATGGTCTTTTTCCAACCATATATATACCAAAAGCATATATTCCAAAGATGAATAAGGAGAAGAAAGAGGAAAGTGCTTTCTTAGGTAGTATGCGTTCTTTGAGGATACAAAAATAATAAGAACCCAATCATAATCGGTATACACTGGGATGACATTGTTAATCTTTGATATATTTGGGGGATCACTTTAATAAGGGGATATTGAAGTTATTAATACAAATGAAAAGACGTAAAAAAGTGGCATTGATTCATAGGACACCAGAATATATTACTTGGTGCAACATAATTATTTAAATGGTCTCCACTTAAACTGATGAGGTTAGAACCTCCTCATTTCCACAGGTATGCCTCCTTAGCCAGGCTTTCCAAAAACCCAGTAAGGGAGTGTAGAATTTATATTTCTTTAAACACAAATAATCCAGGTAAAACATTCAATCTTAATAATGAGATTTAAAGTCTAATTTCATTTCAAGTGGGGGTGAGAAGAAGCAAACTGTTTTAAGTCACAGAGACATGTTTATAAAATCTTTTCAAATATATACATCTTCTCTCATTTAAATAAATAGCCCCACATCCTGATTCCTCTAAAGATACCCCAAAGGGAATGTGACTGGTAAACATCAAATTCAGACAGGTAGTACAGCTGGCAATACATTATGGCTACAGCTCAACTCCCTGTGGCCTCATGAAATGGTCCACAAATCTATGCTTGTTCACTTCCTGTCAGAAACTGCTCTTTACAACACATCCCCCAATCCAACCACTTTGCTGTAGCCCTACAGTAACTCATAGACTCCTTTGTTCACACCACATTCAGGCTATTTTCTAGGACAGGCTTTTGTTATCATGCAAAGTCTTTGCAGGTTTTCCATGTGAAGTATCATGCTTTTTCAACTTCCCATTTTCACTGCTCTCTGTTTTCTTAACCACGTGTCTCATTTCTGATATTCATCTCACCTGGATTTCTAGTATCATAGATGGCCTGGTTCCATACATTCTTGTAGAGCTTGTTCACAATGGCCTTGTCATTTATTTTGTCACTTATGTGAGCACTACATCTTGACTTCTCACCTCACTCTGTCTTGACCACTGGGGACTGCCTGAGATCAAGACTTTTCCTGATTTGACCTGATTTGACCGCTTGACCCAAACTCTTCCTATCTATCTCTCTAGCTGCTCTCTCCCTGAGAACAACAGTCTCTTCTGTATCTGTCCTAACAAATTATAGTCAATCTCTTGTAGATCAAAACGTGGGGGGTGGGGAGGTTGCTTAATCATATAATTACACACGTGTTGTTCTGGGGCTTCTCAAATTTCATAGTCTGGTTTGTATACCCAAAGGTAGAGTAAGCATTCATTTTATAAAAATAAATCTCAGTTCAATTTCAACACTGTATTTATATAATAAGCTACAATATTGTGCTACAAATTGGGGGATAAGTCCCCTCTTTGGAATCTCTAGGGATCACTTCAGCATGGCTGTGGAATTACACTCGGAGAGACACGTGAAATTAAAGGATTTATTATCCTCATAAGTCTTAGGTCTCAGGCCCAGAGGGTCACAGAAAGTCATCCAAAGCCTGGAGTTTGGTCACGGCAGACAGGGAAGAAGCAGAGCCCCCCTATGGGCAAGTGCCTTTAGTGAGGGTCCTGGATGGGGATGCTGTGGTTTGTGGGAAGCATTCTCCTTTGATTGTGACTGGGTCAATATGGAAAGGAGTGAGGGCATGAAATGGGGAAATCATCACGAGGCTTACTGCTTGAACACACATGTTGGAGACTGATACCCAGAGATAGCCAGCAACAAGCTGAAAATTCAAAACAAGAAGGGCAGGCTCCAGCACTCAGGAACCATTGAGGCACCGATAATAACTTCACAAATGCAGAAGCCATACCATTCAGCCTCCGCTTCCCTCTCCACCCTGATTATGGTTATAGCAATTCATTCCTTTATTTTAGAGTATTTTTATTATAAACATTAGATGCAATAAATTTAAAGATCGACATTGAAGACAGGAAATATTCTGAGCAAAAATCCTATTTTATATACTAAAAATAACATTGGTAATGTTTTGCTGTTTGTAAATGCCTCAGTAAAGTAATGAAGTTTTTACTGTTTCTTGTACTGGCATTAAACAAGTCAATTTAAAATATGGAAATAATTCAGAACCATAAAAAAGACTTTGTCAGGACTGCTGTCTCTCACTTCAAAAGCAAAGCTGTTCCCTTAAAGACCTAAACACTTCTCGGAGTTTTAACAGTGCTATAATATCTCTATAGGAGACAGGCAGTGACCATTCCATTCCTCTAAGGAAATGAAAATGCCACATGGATCTCCAGCTGTTCCTTACATCTGTTTCTTTCTCAATGGCTTTTTATTTACTGTTCCCTATACTTGAGCACCACTGTCCAAAATTAGGCTCTTTCACTTCATTCATTGATGTTTTCTGGTGTTTGTTTGTTTGTTTGTTTTAATGTTACCTCAGAGGAGCTTTTGTTAACTACCTAGTTTCATGGTAACAGCCACCTTCATTCTCTCTGCCCTCAATCTAGTTAGTTTTTCAAAGATTTGTCATTACTACATATTACATATTCACACACACACACACACACACACACACACACACACACACATAAACATGCATACATATGTATATGTGGTGTTATTGCCTGTACCCCAAATCAGAATGTAAGCTCCATTGTGACAGAAAGTCTTACATAGAAGAGAAGATATCAGATTTATCATTAAACATACACACACACACACACACACACACAAGGATAATAAATCATTTCTGAGGGTTAAGTCTTTGATATTTTACAATAGCAATAGCTATGCTAGTGGTCAGCTTCCTGAATAGGTAAGCTTACCTATTTAGAATTACCAGCCCAAACCTTGCAGCACAGGCAGCTAAGCAACAGAGCTATACTAAGTCCTTAATGACTGGGCAGACCAGTTAAGAATGGTTTCCTACTAAAAAGAGAGATTCCCAAAGAGTAGAAAGTGATTAATATCTAAAAAAAAATTAATGTTCATTTTTATTTTTGAGAGACAGAGAGAGACAGAGTGTGAGTGGGGTAGTAGCAGAGAGAGAGGGGGAAACACAGAATGTGAAGCAGGCTCCAGGCTTTGAGCTGTCAGGACAGAGCCCGACGCGGGGCTCGACCCCATGAACCATGAGATCATAACCTGAGCCCAAGTCGGACACTTAACTGACTGAGCCAACCAGGGGCCCCAAAAGTGATTCATATTTTGTAGTTAGAGAATTTGACAAAGCTATCATCGATTTTTAAATTATTAATAGAAAAGGTCACAAAACATAGATATTGAAAGAAGTACTAATTTTTAATGAGACTAATTTACTACAGCAATTTGTAGAACTCACAATTATATCTGTATTTTACAACACTATAGTTGTGTTTCTTTTTTTCTAGGGTAGTACCAATAACAAAAATTCTTATTTTTTAAAATTTTTTTAACGTTTATTCATTTTTGAGAGACAGAGAGAGACAGAGCATGAGTGCGGAAGGGGCAGAGAGAGAGGGAGACACCTCTTCGTCTTCAGACAAATCTGAAGCAGGCTCCAGGCTTTGGGCTGTCAGGACAGAGCCCGACGCGGCGCTCGACCCCATGAACCATGAGATCATGACCTGAGCTGAAGTCGGACACTCAATTGACTGAGCCACACAGGTGCCCCAATTTAGAAAATACTCAGTGTTAAAATAAGAAATGCTAACAATGAGACATACTTTAATAGAAGGCATTATTAGGAGGTATTTTCAGATTTTTCTAATTGCTTTCAGTTCATTGAATAAAATAGTAAAAAATCAAAGTTAAGAATTCTACCTAAATTCTATCTTTCTAAAATCGTTCTAACTTTTATAGTTCAGCTTGTAGCACAAAAGGTATCTTAATACATATTATTCCACTCATATTTGCACAGCACAAATGAATAGAACTATTTAAATCAGCAAGATCCTTTCTGAATCTTCTGTAAATACCTATGGGATATGAATTTGCTTATGAGCCTCTTGTGTTTTTCACACTGACCCTGAGCTAACTCTGGACAAATTCTGTATAAGAATAAATATATCAAAACATTGTAAGAGAATAGACTTCCTTTGTTCAAGGTGGATTGTGCATGTTATTTTTATGGTAGGTTTCATACTGTTATTATATAAACCTGTCATTATATAAATCTGAGATCTGTATGTGAAGAGTTGTAGGTAGAGCTATCTGTGATCTTGAGAACCTGTGGAAGTAACTGTAGTTGGTGACCTAATATAGGTGGCTTGAATCATTTGTAGAGTTAGAGTGTGGCCTTCATCTCTGTTCTGCAAATGAACTCAGAATTGGAGGTCCTCAGAAGATTGGGGATGCGGGAAAAAGTAGAGACAGTTTTGATATAGCTTATAAGTTGTGAATAAACTTGTCCATCAAAGTATGTGCAGTACGTGATTTTTTGTGAAATATTCTTCATATTCCCTGAGAACAGGGTAAAAGAATATGTATCTTGTGAAGCAATGCTTTAATTAGAATAGAATATTGGGTTTGTGGGGAAAAAGTTGTCTTTGGTCGAATATAGTAAGGAACTAGTTTAAACCTAATTAAACAGGCTCGTTTATTGTAGGATTTTTGTAGCATTGTTCATGACCAGGCCATAAAATCCCTTTTCATAAAACATAACTTGCATCTAATATTCTAAAGAACACAGATTATAAAAGCTTTATTTGAAACAACAGGAAAAAAAATAATGCTGTGTCTCAAAGTAGAGGTAGGTTTTAAAATAATGGTCAGTCAAAACCTTTTAAGAAAGCAAAATGTTGCAAAGATAAATGGACAAATGATAAAATTACACAGATTTATATTCAGCATGAGCCTTAAAGGAAAGAAAATGTATATTTTTAGATATGTTTCAGTATGCTGATTCCAAAAGAACAAACCTGGCTTTATAGATAGGAGAGGAAGGCAAGGGCTATGAGAAGGCAAGTCACTTATGCAGATCTTCATTTAGCTATTAAGCAACTATTTAATGAGCACCTGATCTGCGTAAAATTGTTGCTTTAAGTGTATAAATACAGACAAGGTTCTAAGAGACAGGGCTTATAATAACTAAGTTCATTTAAAATAAATCTAAGTAAAAATCAGAAATGATAAATCAGTTATTTTTCCATATTTCTAGGACTAAACAATTCTTCGAGTTATTCTTGCTTTATTCACTATTTCTTTTTATCCACTGTTTTTCATGTTCGTCTAGTTGCCAGCATTAAACCCTCTTAAAATACAAAAGGATCATTTTCTATTTTTCAGAGATAGCCATTAAGGGAGAAATAGATATCTTGTTTCCTATTCTTTAGCAGCATGTGAACCTCCAGGTAGGAGTCAGATACTCAAGTACAAAAGAGGAAAGTGGCTATCGGGGAAAGGAAAGCAAAATGGGGAGAATATCTAGGGCCCATATTTTTTTTTTCTTTTAAAGAAAAGAACGCTACAAAATGAGGTTGATCCAGAACTGGTCCTGGGGAGGATAATTGAGGGCAAGGACCTAGGCTTCCTTCATGGGCCCAAGCTCCATCTATAAGAATGTCTAGGATGTGACGACTCAACTGATAGTAGTTACCATTTTTCACTGTGCAAACAAATCCTTCTATTACTTATTCGATTTGCAGTGTAGGATACTGAAAAATTATCTGAGGTGTAAATATGAATCAAAATGATAATTACATCATCACTAACTCTTTGAAGATTTTTAGTCCCTTAGTGGCAGTGTCCAGTGTTCATTATATGAGGTGGCAGCATAAGAGAGACACTTGAAGATGTATGTATTTTTGTTTAATGTACCAAATGCCACCTGTAAGCAAATAACATCCATGTAGTCAGTTCAAAAAGAAATTAGTAAAGGATTTTTTTGGGTAAGGTGAGCCGTATAGTTTCATGCTTTCTCAAAATACAGTTGTGAAGTGTTCCTGCATGACTAGAATCATCAGGAAACCCAAATGCCATTTAAACCCACTCACTTAAAGCACAAATATACTTTAGAGAAAACTATGGGCAGAATTCAGAAATTTAGAACTTACTGCTGTTATCGTGCAGGTAGACTTTAATTAAAAAATAATGGGATGTACCTGGGTGGCTCAGTCATTTAAGCGTCCAACTCTGGATTTTGTCTCAAGTCATGATCTCACAGTTTGTGAGACTGAGACCCATGTTGGGGTCTGTGCTGACAGCATGGGGCCTGCTTGGGATTCTCCCTCACCCTCTCTCTCTACCCCACTCCCTCTCTTTCTGTCTCTCAAAATAAATAAATGAAGATTAAAAAAATAGAAAATATGGTTCTTGTGGACAAACTTCCAATAAACGTGTGCTTTGCTTAAGGTTGTTCACATTTATGGCAAAGGTTGTGGCCTATATCATACCAGAGATCCAAAAAGCGTGAAGGTTCATGTGCCAAGAAGTACATAGAACTTAATATCATGAAGTTCTAGCTATAATGGGAAAAGAAATCATGGTCTACATATGTTTATCTTTTTTCTGTTATTTATAATTTTATTTTATCAATTTTCTTAGATATCAAGCATGCCTATAGAAATTTATATCCAGACTTAAATAAGCTGAATATTCAAAACATATATATTTAAGTCATGTATAGGCTGACATGGATATTTCTTTTGTATGCCAATATTTGCTACTGTTTTGTATTGATTAAAAAATAAATAGGGGCGCCTGGGTGGCGCAGTCGGTTAAGCGTCCAACTTCAGCCAGGTCACGATCTCGCGGTCCGTGGGTTCGAGCCCCGCGTCAGGCTCTGGGCTGATGGCTCGGAGCCTGGAGCCTGTTTCCGATTCTGTGTCTCCCTCTCTCTCTGCCCCTCCCCCGTTCATGCTCTGTCTCTCTCTGTCCCAAAAATAAATACAAAAAACGTTGGAAAAAAAAAATTTAAAAAAAAAAATAAATAGGGGCACGTGGGTAGCTTGGTGGGTTGAGTGTCTGACTTGGTTTTGGCTCAGGTCATGATCTCACAGCTCATGAGTTCAAGCCCCACATCAGGCTCTATGCTGACAGCCAGGTGCCTGCTTGGAATTCTCTCTCTTCCTCTCTCTCTGCCCCCTTGCCCCAATTAAATAAGTAAAACTTTAAAACAAACAAACACCCAAATTAAACTCATGTATGTATGGTCAATTTTATACAACAAAGGAGCCAAGAATACACAATGGGGAAAGGAAAGTCTCTTCAATAAATAGCACTGATAAAACTGGACAGCCAAATGCAAAAGAATGAAACTGGACCACGATCTTACACCAGACAAAATAAATAAATAAATAAATAATAAATAAATAAATAAACTCAACATGGATTGAAGATTTGAATGTAAGATCTGAAACCATAAAACTCTTAGAAGAAAACATAGAAATTGGTCTTTGTGATGATTTTTTAGACCTGACATCATAAGCTAAAGGAACAAAAGCAAAAATAAACAAGTGAGACTACATCAAACTGAAAAGCTTCTGCACAGCAAAAGAAACTATCACCAAAATGGAAGGGCAACCTATGGAATGGGAGAAATTTGCAAATCATATATACAATAAAGGGTCAATATCCAAAATATATAAAGAATGAAGAACTCATACAACTCAATAGCCAAAAAAGCAAATAATCCAATTAAAAATTAGAGAATCCAAAAAAGACATACAGATGGCCAACAGGTACATGGTAAAATGCCCAGCATCACTAATCACCAGGGAAATGCAAATAAAAATCACAATGAAGTATTACCTCACATCTTTTAGAATGACTTCTATCAAAAAGACAGGAAATAAGAAGTGTTGATAAGCGTTTGGAGAAAAGGAACCCTAGCGCAATGTTGGTGGGAATGGAAATTGATATAGTCATTCTGGAAAACAGTATAGAGGTTCCTTAAAAAATTAAAAATAAAACTATCATGTGATTCAGCAATTCTATTTCTGGATATATGTCCAATGAAAATGAAAGTTTAATTTAAAAAATGCACGATGTTCATTGCAACATTATTTACAATAGCCAAAATATGAAAATAAGCTATCTCTCAATAGATAACTAAAGAAAATGTAATATATACATAAAATGAAATATTATTCATCCACAAAAAGAATGAAATCTTGTCATTTGCAACAACATGGATGGAATGTGAGGGCATCATTCTAAGTAAAATAAGTCATACGGAGAGAGACAAATACCATATGATCTCACTTATATATGGAATCAAAAACAAACAAAACAAAAGAAATCCATGTTTATAGATACAGAGAACAGGGTAGTGGTTTTCAGAGATGGTGTGGGGTGGGTAAGATGGGTGAGGGGGGTCAAAAGGTTCAAATTTCCAGTTATAATATAAATAGATCATGGGGATATAATGTAGTACACAGAAACTATAGTTAATAAATTTTATTGTGCATTCAAAAGTTTCTAAGACAGTAAATCTTTAAAGTTCTCATCAAACACAAAAATTTCTGTAACTCTGTATGGTGACAGATGTTAACTTACTGTGGTGATCATTTTGCAGTATATACAAATATTGAATCATTATGCTGTATACCTGAAATCATATAAAGTTATATGCCAATTATACTTCAACAAAAATAAAAAAGCAAACAATATCACTAGAGTTCACATATTATTCATATGTATGGTCTTCCAATTACTGAAGTTATTCTATCTATCCTACTTTAGATGATACAAGGTGAGTATAAATTTATTTTAAATAATTATTTGCATTTTCTAAAAATATGATACATTGAAATTGCAAAATATTAATCAAGGAAGTAAAATAAAAATTTTAATACCACAAAAATTTGTTTCTCTCTCTTACAGTCTGTCATCTATTTTTCCCTAAAAATGTGTTATAATAGGAAAAGAAAAGAAAATAACTTTATATACAGAGATATTCTTTGTAGAGATATTCTAACTGACTGTATCAGTGATGTTGGAAAAGTTCTATAAGTAGACTAATCAAACCAATTATATTTTGTTACAGATATTTCCAGTAGTAAAAATGAAGGACATAATAGATGAGGTTTGCATATTAACAGCTCCTTCTATCATCATTTACTTCTGAATGCTCGGGAGATAGGAAACACATTTAGACTCAGTAGCTTTATATTTCAACTGTGTAGTTCCCTCTTAATAGAGTCAGTGATCTGAACGCTGCCTAATGCCACAAAGCAGAAGCTGGCAACATCCAGCCCCTTACTTATTCACTTTGTATTTTTCTGCAGTCCACTATGTGCCTTTAGCACAATGCTAATCACAGTTTGGAAATATGTGGTGTATGGTGAAATTGGATATTGAGATAAGTAGTTGGGGGAAACAATGTGAAATGAAACCAAGCAAATTCAAGCAAATTGAAACAAAAAAACAGCACTATTTCTAGATTATGTGTGTATGAATAGAAGCACATAGTCCATTTTTTTTAAGTTCATTTATTAAAACAGTTTTTATCTGGAAGTAAGCAAGATATGATTTAAACATCTGTTGTTTAGCTTTGTGCCTATTAAATGCTTTTCCTTTTAAGCATCTAACCAAAAGATATTTTTCTAATAATCACAGAAATATAATTTCTTTAGGAGATATAAAGAATTACATATTTATTAATTATATTCTGTGATGATATCAGACATTTAGAAATTATTCCAATTATTTGCCTAGCCACAAGTTTACCCATCAAAGTTGAATTTGCAAAATTATTTGTATAATTCTTCAGTTTTATTTTCAACTGCTACCACTTCTCACTCACCTTGAGTAACCCCTTTACATAGCTCTTATTTTCTCTGTTAATGTGTTGCTCCTTGGGGTGAAGACCTGAATAGTCACACATATTAGTACTTTGTGTAAAATAAAATACGGGCTCAGGGTGCCTTAGTCGGTTGAATATTTGACTCTTGACTTTGGCTCCGGTCATGATGTCATGGTTTGTGAGATCGAGGACCACATCAGGCTCTGGGCTGTCAGAACAGAGCCTGCTTGGGATTTTCTCTTTCCTACTGTTTATGTCCCTCGTCTTCTCTCTCTCTCTCTCTCTCTCAAAAATAAATAAATAAATAAATAAACAAATAACATTAAATAAATAAGTAAAATAAATAAACTTAAAAAATAAACAAAATAAAATAAACGAATTGAGCTCAAGCAACATGCAGAAAACAGCCCTTGTTAAAAGGAATAGACAATTCCATGCATTGACTGTGTGATATAAATTTTTCTTATCTAGCTATTTTTTTTCTTTATTGATTGGTGCTTAACAGATTCATAAGGAAGATTTGGAGATTCATAAATTTCAGGTAGGTGAGATGTAAGAACTTTTACAGAAATGAGGGTGCCATACTTATTTATAAATGAACATGATCATTACAGAAGTACCTATACAATATTAAATAATAGTGATCTTAACAGGTGTCTGTGTGTGTGTAAATATATAAGTCTAGGTTTTAAATGAACCTGGTAGACTGAGTAAGAAAATTTATACACATGTACAGACGGACTCTCCAAAGTGTTTTGCATACCATTTACAGATACCACAATCTCATCTCAATGTATTTTTTTAAATACATTTTTTAAGTTTATTTATTTATTCTGAGGGGGGTGGAGAGGGACAGAGAGAGAGGAGAGAGAGAGAATCCCAAGCAGGCTCTGCACTGACAGTGCACAACCTAACACAGGGCTCACCGCGAGATCATGACCTGAGCCGGGATCAAGAGTAGGACGCCCAAGGGAGTGAGCCATCCAGGCATCCCTCAAATATATTTTTTTGCCACGTATGTTAGTGTATCATCCCTACACCATGCCTTCCACCTCATAACAGTCACACCATTTAACCCCTCTGCCCTTACTGTTTGCTTTCTTTTAATTGCTTCCATCTTGTGGATGTTCACATTGTTATTATTCAAAGCATTTCTTGTCCTTAACAGGGGTCATCTTTGTCAGTGTAAACTGTATCCATCCTTCAAGATACAGCTCCGATGTTAGCTTCCCAATAAATCATTCTAAAATGTCTGTATTCAGCATTAATCTCACTCCCCTGTGTTACAACTATTTCCTTTGTATTTTTGTTATGGAAACTGGTCTGGATCACCCGGCAGAAGAACCAAGCAGCACTCGGAGATCATGGAAGGCAGAAGGTTTATTTTACACCAGTGGGCTCAGAGGAGATCATCCTCCAGACATCTGAGCCCAGAGCAGCAACTGAGGGGACAATTTATAGTCTGTTACTTCCGCATTCCTCATTAGTAGTAATTTGGCGCCTGAGGCAAGCAGAGTGGGAACAAGAACCCAGAAGGGAAGTCTTCAGGCAGGGACTGAAATTCTCTTATCAGTCCTGTCAGCCATCATATAACAGATTTTTCCCTAACATTTTTAGTAACAAAATGGATCACAATTTGCCTAATATTTTAAATTTGTGTCCATGACTGTTTAATCTGATGGGTAATAACAATTTTAAGGTCAACAATTATATCTTGTTTATTTCTATGTACACAATACTGCCAAGCCTAGTCCTTTGCCAGAAGTAGATACTCAATAAATATTTGTGGGATTACATTGAATTGAGATAAACTGAATTGGCTCAAGGTTGCTATGCAATGAGTTTCTCTGGTGTTCAGTATGCATTGCTCTTGAATTGCAACATTTGTCTCAGTTTTTGCTGTATTTGAAAGCTGATGTACTCTTAACCTAGCTCCATGTAAGTGAATTGGAGAGTGACATTTATTAATATTTGCATAGCTCAAAAGCAGTTCATACTGTGTAAAACACTCTACAAATTGGAAGTGCTATTTAAAAATAAAAGGATGGATAGTGTAGTAAAGTGCAGCAACTTGGCACAATCAATACATCTCTTGAATTTTTCAATATTAGAATTAAAAGAAAGAAGCACCTGTTATACATCTCTTGAAACAATGGAACACAACTTCATTTGCAAACGGTGACATTGTCTTGTTAAAGAAAAAAATCTGAGAACAGTTGCTAGGGATATTGTATGCAATCATGGTGTCTATGGAAACTGAGCCTGCACAAAAGTGTAATGAGGAATAAAGAGATACCTGGAGGAGTGCCCAGTGTCAGAAAGACAATGATAATATAACTTTTCAAAATTTAGAAAGAATAAAAATGGAATAAAATAAATAAATACACTTACCTTGTGCCTTTGGTACCTGTAGAAAGTTTTAACTCTGGCAAAAATAAAAACAATGGAAAAACAAAATGCAAAACAAATTTTTAAATCTTGTTTCAATTTACTGACACATTTAAAATAGTGTGGTCACTACTTGCAGGCCATTCATAGAATTGCCCCATGCCTCTGTATTGCTATAAGCCATGCAAGCATTTCATGCTCTGAAACTGTATTAATATTTCAAAGATAAAGGAACACAATTTATTTTCTTTTTGAAGTGTTAAACCCTGACACATCTAATGATTTTGGACTTCATTAATTAGAACAGATTGCCATACCTTGACCAGGCTTCTGGTAGTTTACTCCAGCTTATATAAAAGAATCTTTGCCTGAAAGAAAGGCTATCATTTAGAGAAGAAATAGATTTATCTCTTGTCCTTATTTAACTAATGACTTCAGATATATAGTGTTTTCCCAGAATGTCATCTGTCTCCAAATGATGAAGTGATTTCAGTTGGCTCTCTAAATTAATGAAAAAAAGTCTGGCAGCAATTGGTTCATGTGTAGTAGATTTTGAAATAATACATTATCCACTGGTTAATTTAATATTTAAAAATGAATGCTTTCTATGTCTCAGGAATAAATACTAGAAATAAATACCAGAAATAAGTACCAGATAGCCCACTGGTAAGTACAAACAGACAAAATTCATGCCCCCATGGAGCATACTGGTTAGTGAGGAAGAGAGATCTTAATCAAACTATAAATGTAAAATGTGTCAAAGATAGTTCTTTTTAAAATGATGTCTGTTACAAGTTTAGGAAAATATGCTCTGTATTAATAAAAACAATAGCAGTTACTTTGCCACTTCTAGATCACTTAGCAAATGTTTTAAATACCATTTATGTTGAGTTTTTTGTTTGTTTTTGTTTGTTTTTGTTTTACTTTTACATGATACTTCAATAAAGAACACAACTCCTGATCACAGGGGGATATCTATAACTCTATTTGTTGACTTGCAATACTCTTATCCTCTATTCATTGCGTACCGCCTACTGTACAGCCCATAAAATACTTTTTTTTTAATTTTCTGAATTGCTAAAAAAAATTGTCTTTAGTAATTAAGAATAAATGGGTCCTTTATAAACAGCCAATTGAACAACTCAATTGACTAGAACTTTGAGGAATTGTAAACACGAGAGAGAGGGAGAAGTGTTGCACAAAGTGGCCGAGATGGGAGAAAATAGGAACCAAAACCTCCAGGGGCTCGTTTGGACCCTATTGAAGTCCATTAGTGCAGGAAGAACTACTGGAGTTCAAACCCATCAATCATTTCTCACTCAACCTCCTGGGGTCAAATTCTGCCCTGGATTATATGCACCTAACTTTCATTCAAGTTGCAGGGAGTTACACACACATTCAAGAGGGCAGGCTCTGGCTCTGCAAGTTGAGTGGGGAGTAATTGATGACTTTCTCCTTGCTATGTTTGGCTTGGGAAACAGCTCCCTGCAGAGGGCTACACTGGTGAGCAGAGTGGGAGGGTGCTGTAAAAATACTCAGCCTCCAGAGCTGTAGCAGAGACTCGGCAGCTGGTTTTCATTTTTAAGATCTAGGAAAGAACGTCAACTTCACTAAGCGTTAAGATGTATGTGTTTTCTCACATTTTCTTCCCAGTTGATTCCACTTTCTCATCCCCTGTCTACTAGAGTTTCTTCTTCTCTGATGAGTGTTTCTTTTCCTTCTTTGCTCCTTCTTTCCCCTGTCACTTTTTTTTTTCTGTCTTTTAATAATATTAAATGAGATAAAGTGCTTAGAATAACCTGGCACACGGTAAGAGTTTAATAACTACTAGTTTTGTTGTGCCACTTCTAATTATTTTGTATTATCATTGCTACTATTACTATTAGCTTGCCTTTTCCTTAATTTAAGAAAATTTTGGATATGTATGGAAATGGTAGTCCTTTACTCTTAATAGGGTTTTTCTTTAACATGTTTGTCTAAAATTACTTATTTCATACCAGACTTATAATCACATACTGAATTTATCTTCAAAGAAAACCTTAATGATATTTCTTAGGTATTATCCTTTCATAAGAAAAGTGATAGAAAAAGCATTTTGCAACATTGAAGACATTCTCAAGAATGTTACTGGCAAAGCCAGTAATACTTGACCTAATAAGACTTTAGCTTCCTTAGGCAAATAAACATTGAGTTGGCTAAATAGTTAAAAATGGTATATTTCAGTAACTATGCTCTTTATTATAAGATTCATTAAGTTAAAATATAATATAATCATTTTGGAATATATAAGGCTTAAAACATTTGGGAAAATATAATTTTAAACAACATATAAGATTTCAAATAACATGTGAAAAGGTTCAGAGCAAGTGTCCCCAAAATGTGCCACTATAGCATGTATGCTGTTTTGAGCTGAAGTCAGTTGAGACCCTGTGGGCTCAGGAGAAGATTTTTGCCCTTCTCTTAACCACCTAGAAGATTGTAAATTGGTGGTCTCTTCTGTAAATAGTTATTACCAGAGATAAATTTTATTGGAGTGACTCATCTGTTTGGCAGGGCAAACATTTAATCACCAAATATCTGCTCTACTTACAGCCCCATGAAGTGCATTCCTTCCCTCTGAAGTCCCAGACCCCTACCCCCTTCTCCTTAGTCCAGGATGATATGTAGACTTCATTTTGCCTGTCTTTGGAGCTTCCATGACTGTATGGATTCCCCAAAATCCAGTATTAGATTTGATTTTCTCCTGTTATCTGTCTCAAGTCAATTTGATTCTTAGTCCAATTAGAAGGCCCTTGGGGGGTGGGGGGGAGAAAATTCTTGCTCCCTAGCATGACTCTTATTAGATTTTTATTCAACGGTGCTGCTGTAGGTTTGGCTGAGATGCTACACTGCCAAGAACAACACTTTGTCACCCCATCTTGTCTCCTCAACACTTATGATCCATGATACTCAGAACACACGAGAGAGCCATTTAAAAAATGTGAATGTTAAAATTTTATTTTAAATTCCTAAAAATAAGATTCATCACAGGTGTACTTTTTAAGAAATTAGCTATAAACTTTTGTCTTTCAAACAAGGCCTAAAAATCTTGTAGTGAACAGGAGATAAACTGAAAGGTCTCTTGCAGCCAAAGAAGATAAATGTCCTTCAGTCCCAGGAACTGCACTGAAGGCATATGATTGTGGCCTGAAATTGCTAAGCTAAGGACTATAGATAACAGAAAGAAGAAGTCTTCAAGTTAGTATTTTGGTCCAGGGTTTATAGTGGTAAACCACAAAATTCATTGCACTGGAGTGAAACAGAAGAGGTCCATAGGGTGAGTGACATTTGGAATGCAAGAGACACTGGGATGAAATTTCAGTTAAATTGAATGGTTAATATCATAGGCAATGTAGAGGAGGAATTTCATTTTGCTTATTAAAGAAAAGATAATGGATGCAAGAAAGGGGAGCTAAAAGACAGAAAGATCAAAAGATGGGTAAGAGATAGGATATATGAGAGTGAATTATGATTCCAATTTAGTGGGATTGCATTTTGGAGATTTAGTTATTTATATTTATATGTTCAAAGAACTAGAGGTTTATAATTACATATATAATTCTCAGTTTAAGAATATTCCATGACAGAACTAACTGTGTTTGCCCATTAGTGAAGCATACTCTACAGATTGTTTTATCGATTCTCTTTCAGCTAATGAATCCAATAAACGAGATGTTCAGAGCCACAAGTTCATTGATGTGTGAAAGGGAAGTCTGATAAGAGCTGACTACTTACTACTCAGAACACAAATGGAAGTTATAGGAAAATAGCTGATACTCTGCCACTTAAATCAGATGCAAGAAGGATTTATTGTTGCCTTACAGTAAATCTTGGGAGTTATTTATGGTTCTGAATTTGGTTAATATGGTGAACTAAGTAAAGGCCCCAAAGATACCCATATTCTAATCCCTAGAACCTGTGAATATTTTATCTTATATGGCAGAAAGGGACTTAGTAGATATGGATAAATGAAAAATCTTGAGATTGGGAGATTATCCTGGTTGATCTGCTTAAGGTTCGACCAATGTATTCCCAGGGGTCCTTATAAGAGGAGAAAGGAGGGTCAAAAGCAAAATAGACCATCTGACAACAGAAGCAGAGAGGGAAAAGGCCATGTGATATGGGGCCAAAAGCCAAGGAATGAGAACAGCATCCACCCTGGAAAAGTCAGGAAAACAGATTCTCATTGAAACCTTCAGAGGAAGTGAGGCTGTTGACATTATAACTTTAGTCCAATGAGGGTGATTTTGGACTTAAATCACTAAAATTGTAAAATAATAAATGTATGCTTTTTTAACCCAAATTTGTGGTAAGTTTTAATAGCACAAAGGAAATTAATACTGTAAGTATACTCACCTTATAAAACTTCTCTACAGGTAACTAGAGTTCAGCATTTCATCAAAAGGGGTCTGCTTTTTATGCCAAGTGCACTAATAATCTAATAGTGATGCTTAAACTATGCATAACAATAAAGAGTAGCTACCCCAGCAGTCACAATCTAAATTCAGTACAAATAGCACCTGTAACTATGATTCTCAATGCTGAATAGACCCTTTATCAAAGCTTCTAGAAGAGAATCCAAAAGTAGTGGTAAGGCCTGAAAACAGCTTAGTTGTAAGAAAAGGGGTTAATTCTAGAATTTATATTAAAAAAGTAAATCCTGACCAGATAATCCCTGAATCCTTGATGAAAGATTTGGTTTCAAGTAATATCAAAACATGATGTTGTTTATCATTTGAAATTTATGTTAGTTAGCATAGCTCTCCTTAGCCTCTAAAGTTCAATGAATATGCCTTCCAGAACTTTTTTACAATAGAAGCAAGCAAGAAAAAAAAAAAACAAAACATAATGAAATAATAAAATTGTCAGTTCCCCTACACACACACATATCCTGTCCCCTCCACCTTCCATTCTGTTATAAAGCTCCAGTCTGACTAAGGGTAAATTTGTACCTGCGAATCTCTGAGCAGCAATTCTAAGACAGATTAGGTAAAATTTGGAGTAGAAACCATGACTTATTCACATTTATGTCACTTTTATAATCCAGTGCACCCAGTAGAAAGTCAAAAGGATCTTGTTAAATGAATAAATTAAAACTGACTCAAGTATATTCATGGTAAAATATATTTACTGCCAATTATATTACTCTCAGGTTATAGGTAAAAAGGTTACTTTGCCTACAAAGAAAAATGGCTGAAGTATAGTGTATCCCCTCCCTAAACAATGACTCTCAGGCTAAGGTAACCTTGAAGTTTCATACCTGATTTATTCACCTTCCTAGATTTGCTCTTAGCTCTGTAGGACTCTGACTTTTCTCTCTGCACCTGAGCCCAGATGAAGCATCATGTTCTGAGACATGCTCAGTGGCTACTCAAAAGAGAGTGTAACTATAAGGAAATATATATTAATTCATGTATCTTAGGCTAATATTTGACCAGTAAGAAGGGGGATACCATGTACTTAAATCCCTGTCCTTCCTCTTTGGAGATATCCCCAGGGAATAAACAATCGGTTTAGTGTTTCTGGTGAAGCTGTGTAGACCTTGTACCACTTTGTATTTTGTTCCCCTTCTTACCAGCTTCACTTCCTTTTTTTTTTCTCACCCCAATTTCCTAGGATTCCAGCCCTTAACAGAGAGTTACCAATTAGGTTTTGTGTCAGGTTTTCTAGGTATCTCCGTCTAAGACCGTTTTCATTCCTAAGGGACAAGGCATGGAAAATGACAATGCAGTTCTGAGGAATCAATAAAGATTGTCAATTAAAAAACTCTCTCCTCAGGGTCACCTGGGTGGCTCAGTTGGTTAAGCATCTGACTCTTGATTTTGGCTCAGGTCATGATTTCACTGTGATGAGATTGAGCCCTGCATTGGGCTGCCTGCTGAGCATGGAGCCTGCTTAAGATTTTTCTCTCTCCCTCTGTCCCTCTCCCCCGCTGGTGTTCTCTCTCTCTCTCTCTCAAACAAACAAACAAACAAAAACTCTCTTTTCAAAGAATTGCCATGAGACAATATACATTAATACATTAATATTCCACTTGAACCTAAGAAATCAAATATGGTGGAGCCTATGACTCACATAGATGGAAGATATCCTAAGTGGAAATTAAGTTTTGTCTAAGAGCTAGACTTAGCAAGTTATAGGATCATTTATTCACAAATATTTAATCCATATATAAGTGATTTGGGGCTTAACTTTGAAGCAGGAGTAATGACGTAATAAGTGTATTTTCACAAAATTAGTGGAACGTTTTCCCTAGCCAATAAATACCTGAGGGAAATTCAAACTTTTTTCCTCAAGTGCAATAACAACATTTTACTTTGTTTTTTTTTTTGTTTGTTTGTTTTTTTAATTTTTTTTTTTTAACATTTATTTATTTTTGAGACAGAGAGAGACAGAGCATGAACAGGGGAGGGGCAGAGAGAGAGGGAGACACAGAATCTGAAACAGGCTCCAGGCTCTGAGCTGTCAGCACAGAGCCGGACGCGGGGCTCCAACTCACGGACCGTCAGATCGTGACCTGAGCTGAAGTCGGACGCTTAACCGACCGAGCCACCCAGGCGCCCCACAACATTTTACTTTGATCATGTTCTCTCTTAAGTTCATCTCAGGCTCTTATTTAGGTGAGTTTAATAGAACTTTATGAAACCTGATGAATAGAATTCTGAGTCTGTTAATAAGAATATCCTGGATATTACCCTATATTGTGTCTCTTCTTGAGTTAGAAAGGAGATACCTGATAAGCAAAAAAAGCAAGTGTTCCTAGATCTAAGGTCACCTCATAATTACAACAAAGATATTGTGTTAGGAAGCCTGGGCACACCTAAGTGATATCCTAGGAAAGTGATTTATCCAAGGTAAACTGATGTGACTGGCCTGCCCCTTCAAGGCCCGCTGCATGAGTGTTTGCAATTGCATAGAGCCTGGGTGAGAAGGGTCCATGTCTTGGTTCAGGGTGCTGCTGTTGTCCTTCAGAAATTCCTAATGCTATTGTGAAAATGGGCCTTACATTTTCATTTTCAGTTGAGTCCCCACAATTTATGCAGCCAGTTGTGCACAACTTACAAACCTGATGGTGGATTCAGCTCCATTTTTCAGCATGTATTTACTTCCTAGACTTTGGAGGGTAAGGGCCTAGGTAAGTAAACAAATAAAATGATTCTGAGATTTATATCAAAGTAATCTTGCCCTTATTTCCATTCTAAACCCTGATTTGGGGCTCCTGCATGGCTCATTCGGTTGAGTGCCCGGCTCCTGATTTTGGCTCAGGCCATGATCTGATAGGTTCATAGGTTTGAGCCCCACATGGGGCTCTGCACTGACAATACAGAGCCTGGTTGGGATTCTCTGTCTCTCTCTGTCTCTGCCCCTCCCCTGCTCTCTCTCTCTCTCTCAAAATAAATAAATAAACATAACTAACTAACTAACTAAATAAATAAATAAATAGGGGTCATGTGGGTGGCTCAGTCAGTTAAGCATCTGACTTTGGCTCAGGTCATGATCTTGTGGTTTTTGAGTTCAAGCACTGTGTCAGACTCTGTGCTGACATCTTGGAATCTGAAGCCTGCTTAGGATTCTGTGTCTCCTTCTTTCTCTGCCCTCCACTCCTCCCCCACTCGTACTCTGTCTCTTTCTCTCTCTCTCAAAAATAAACATTAACATTTTTAAATAAAAAATAAATAAATAAAAATACATATATAAACTCTGATTTGTTTTTGGCCTATGGGCCCCATAAGCATGTCATTGCCTAGAAGTTTAGGGACTGGATATCTCTGCCTTTTTGTGTACTTGGCTCCTTTCTTTGTTATATCCCCAAGAGCCTCATCATTTATATTACTTTTTGCCACCCCCCCCCCCATGTTTTCTGGGTCATGAACTCTTGCTCTACTTAGGGTTTTTATATAAAAGAAACAGATTTTCACATTGCCTTTAAGATGTGAAAGGGAGATTAATTTTAAGACACGTAAGGCTTCAATTTATATACTTTAGGAATGGTCTAGTTTCTCTGAGAGTCTTTCACTCTTTTGAAAGCCACAGTCTCCATTATTGTGTCCCTGGATATGTAAAAATGTGTGTTTTTTCATTATGAATTCCTAATGTTATCTCATGGCTGTTATTCTTACCTCTCTCTAGCTATAGCATCCTTTACAAATTGTTTATTATTTTGAGATATCTTAATTTAGGTATCAAAGAGAAAACTTTTTGGCCTACCTATCCAAGGCAGGACACGTCAGGTTAACTTTGCACTTATGGGTTGCCAGCACATGGGTGAGAGGCACATGCAAGGCAGCATCAGACCTATTTAGTAGACCCAGGAATAGAATTATGTGGTATGCAGTATTACTGTAGAAGATGTGATTTCTATCAGAACTAGGTGGTACAAATGTATCTGACACATAAGTTAAAAATCCTGCCCCAGGGGCACCTGGGTGGCTCAGATGGTTAAGCTTCTGACTTGGCTCATGATCTCTGTGAGTTTGAGCCCCCCGTCAAGCTCTGTGCTGACAGCTCAGAGCCTGGAGGCCGCTTCAGATTTTGTGTCTCCCTTTCTCTCTGACCCTCTCCTGCTCATGCTCTGTCTTTCTCTGTCCCTCAAAATTAAATAAACGTGAAAAATAAATCCTGCCCCAGAATATGCATCCCAGAGTCTCCATGGCAGTAGCTGGCATACTTAACAAGATCTTCCTTGGTGTCAATGATGACGTATACAGAATCCTTGCTATACTTTTTCAACAGTCACTATAATTTTTCATGCTGAACACCCATTGCTTGAATTCACATCAAGGAAAATTTGGACATCTTCAAAACAGCCATCATCTTTTTCTGGAATGATCTACTTATGAATATTATCAGGATGGTCTGATCCTCTCTGTTGCTAATCAGGTTCCACATACGATGCATTTCTTTTTAAGTATTAAAAAATGTTCACCTACGATGCAAAAAAAAAAAAAAGTATTTCAGAAGTACCTTCTCCATGCAGTATATTTTGATTTGAGAATAAAATAACTATGTTTTGTATTGACTTCCACTTATTTCATTTATAGTCAAAATATCCCAGCAAATTAGCTAACAAAAATCATATTGAGGTTTCCTTTTTCTCTGATTACTAAAAATATTTTAGCTATTGATTTTCCTAACTATTTTAATAAAATGTTATATCTTCATTTTGGCCTTATAATTCGAAATTCTCTCCTTTTGCCCTATATCATAAAGTTTTAAACAGAAGTTTATTTACAAAAATGTTTATACTTGTATAACCAGTGGCCTATTTTAGAGTATAACTTAATGTCTACTATTTGTTGCTTGTGGGTCCTTTACACTCTTCTATGAAAGTCAAGAAGTAGGTGAACAAAGATTTTATAAAGGAAAAGAGTGTCATTTTATAGAAAATATGATGAAACAAGTTTTTTGGCATAATACTTGGAAAATAATTTTGATAATATTGTTTAAGTTTATTTATTTTGAAAGAAGGAGAGAGAGAGAGCAAGGGTGGGGCAGAGAGAGAGAAGAAGAGAGAGAGAATCCCACGCAGGCTCTGCACTGTCAGCATGGAACCCCACGTGGGACTCGAACTCACAAAACCTGAGAATATGACCTGAGTCCAAACCAAGAGTCAGGCACTTAACTGACTGACCCATCCAGGTGCCCCTGGAAATTGTTTTATTTAGATAAAAATAACTTTGCTACAGCAAATTATTTCAGAAGCAAAAGACAGAGATACAGGCTAGGTTGCAAAAAAAAACTTTCAAGGAACATAAAAGCTATAAGCCTGTTTTGTGTGTCTAAATACTTTGTTGTGTTCTTTGTCTGTTTTGCCTTTTTTAAGAAAAAAAAACATCTGGCTTCTCTCTTCAATTTCTAGCATTTGGTCATTTAGATAAAGGTGCCGATGCTCACTTGCTTTAGTAATTGTATTCAAATGATTTTTATTGCCTAAATATGATCTCGCTGCTGGATATTGCCCATGGTTTAGACTGTACAGCACAAGGTATTTAAATGATAAGGTAGTTGCTTCCAACTTGAATCTCGCCTGAAGAGAATAACAGGCAATGTCTAGCTTCATTACCTTTTAAGGGTTTAATGTACAATATTTATTGGTGTTGCTACTTTCCCAATGTCCATAACAATTCTTCTGTCCCATTTAGTAGCTGTTTGTGGTAAATGCTCCTGCATCCTGTGGTTTGATAGTATTTCTACCATTTATCACCATGTAGAATAGTAGAATAAGAAGGTCTTATATAGTTCCCTGAAATTTCCCTCTATCATATCATTGGATCTATGTGTTGGAATATGTAGGTGTATGTGTGTATGTAATACGTGTACCTTGGGTGCACGTATCCATATATATATCATATGTAAATACATGATATATATTATAAATGCATAGATATGCACACTGGTTTTTTTTTTGTTGACTTAAAGAGAAGTTTTTAAAAGCTTATTAAGACAATATTTTTCGTTTACACATAGGAGATATTTCAGTATAATCAATAAACAGTCTTAGGTAATATCATCACTGAAACACTGTAGTTACCTCAATACCACATCTGCAAAGCAGATTAGTGTATCAATTGCACAGCAGTAGGAACTAGCCCTAGAAACTAGGTTCTAGTCTCTGCTCAATTATTTGTGGACTCTCAAACTTAGTCATTTAATTTATTTAAACCTCAGTTTCCTTACTTATGAAACAAATAATAAACTATTTTTGGAGCTAAAAAATCTTCTCTTCTATATTCCTGTGGCTTACAAGATGCTCTGAACTTTCTAGAGGCTCAATAAATATTTGTTTATCAGACAGACTAAAGCAAGTGATTATGTCAGATGATCTTTAAAGGATTATTCTAGCTCAACAAACAGTAAATTATTTATTATATCAATTTTTCTTTTTTCAAAGGCAAATACCAGAGAAGTGTAAACATATGACAAAAGGAAGATATTTTTACAAGTAATATACTTTTACCTTTAATGTCTTAACCACTTTCTAAGGACTGAGGTTTCTGGATTCAATTTGAAGTAGTTTGTAATAGTGATATTTCTTTTTGTATCTCTAAGTTTGCAAAGTGTCAACATTTGAATAAAATGAACCTGGTAAAATACCTTCAGAAAAACATATCATTATAAATGGTATACATATGTACATACACACAAATATGCACACCCACACACAAACATACACACACATCAGATATAAGTTCTTGAGTTTCTTATCCCAAGTAAGGTGTAAAAAGGATTGTTTAACTTAAATCATATTAAGAAACAACAGTTACTTAAAGCATTAACCATGCTCTAGATTCTGTGTAAAATCATTTGTGTGCCTTATCTCCCTATATACTTATAAAAGTTTCTGTACTAATAATGTTATTATCCACATTTTACAGATGAGAACATTGAGGCTTAAGGTAATTATGTTATAAAATTCTCAGAGCTGTTATTGACAGCTGAGTATTCTTTCTGAAATTTTTCTGAGTCTAGAATTTATGTTAATAACGTATATACCACTTTTCATTTTGCCCTATGTTTCTTTCATTTTTATTACCTTTGATCTGTTAAAAGGGAAAAAAATGTTTTTGCTCTAACTGAAGGAGCTATTTTCTTCACTTTTATTTTTTAGAATGCAACCTATACCAAGCAAAGCAAATAATTACTTATTTGGGAAATATAATTTCGTTCATGTTAACTTGAAAATGTAGGCTAATGAGAGTATTTAAATTGTGAAGTCATCTTTCCAGGGCCAAAATGAGTAAGAAGAGACCATAGATCTACTACCATTTCTGCAGTTAATTAGTTGTGTAATTTTGGACATGAACTAAGCCACTGAAATTATTTTCTGCTAAGATTCCATACATCTAAATATTTCAAGTGAAAATATTCTGTTAGATTACCTCCCATCATCCTATCAGCCTAAAAATGTGTATTATTATGTGTTTTCATGAAGCATTTCACACAGATGAACTACTTGTTTAGTTAAGAACCAGCATCCTCACCAAATTGATTCAGTCTGTTTTCTGGCAAATACATATTTACTATTGTGTTGATACAGGCTGGGAATCAGATACTTGATTTAATTGTATATTTTCTTTGATCTATAATGTTTTAGATTATGTTCCAACCTCTCAATTGTCCTTGTTTTATCTAGGAGACAACTATGCAAATTGAAACTCTAAAATAATTCTAAGTGTGATCAGTTCAGGATATGCTTAAACATTAAGGTTCAGGATTTGCTTGCACAGAGCTAGGGAATAGCTAATGTTTATTAATTTTTTAAATTGTATAAAGTGTCCAGAAATACGTTTTTAAAAGTTCAGAATTGGGGGTAGTTTTTCAATTATTTTTCATTATAATATTATGAATTTTAATATAAAACATGTGTTCCAACATACTTTTTGCTGGAAACCATACCTATATAGAGGAAACTATTACAAATATTATGATATTTATGATATAGAATGACAAAATGCTTGGGATAATAGAAAAAGACAAACAAATGTTTTGCAGAAGACTGTTATGAGAAATGATGTTTGCACATGTGCAGATCATACATCTTGTTTTTATTTTACTGAGTTTAAGTTCAAAACAGTTGATGTAAATGCAGAGTGTATTAAGGTTATGACCAAACAAATAAGCCTGAATTTCACCTATTTCAGACATGCTCATTAATTCATTTAACTCCTTTTTGAGCTCCTTGCTTGTGGTAGCCTTTGGGCAGGTAAAATGAAAACAATGCTGTTCCCAGTCAAAGAGATTTATCTGGTACTTAATATGTGCAGTGACTTTACTAAATCTTTACATGCATTTTCTGAACCAATCTTTGATAAGATTATAATAATTATCCCAGTTTTATGAATAATAAGGCCAAGAACATATCCAAAATATACAAGAACTCTTAAAATTCAACAATAAGAAAACAAGAAAAAATTGCAATGGCCAGAAGATCTGAGAATATAAATGATCATATAAAAGTAGCAAATAAGCAAATCAAAAAAACATTTAATGGTATTTGTGATTAGGAAAATGCAAACTAAAACACAATGAAATATCACTGCCTACATATTAGAATGGCTAAAATAATTTTTAATGTCTATTTTTGAGAGAGAGAAAGAGAAAGAGAGAGAGACAGTGAGCTAGTGGGGAAGGGGCAGAGAGAGAGGGAGACACAGAATCTAAAGCAGGCTCCAGGCTCTGAACTGTTAACACAGAGCCAGTTATGGGGCTGGAACTTGAGCGAGATCATGACCTGAGATGAAGTTGGATGCCCAACCGACTGAGCCACCCAGATGCCCCTAGAATGGCTAAAATAAATTAGAACAACAACAACAACAGCAAATCTAACAATACAAATTATTGGTGAATTCCTGAAGCAATAGGAACTCTCACTGAAAGTGGGAATTAAGCCTAATACAGTCACTTTAGTGAACAAAAAAGCTAAACATTATCAGAGGATCAAGCAATCACATTTCTAAATATTTACAAAACTTATGTAAAAATTTATGCCACCAGGAAAACCTGCATATAAGTAATTAGAGCAATTGTATTCAAAATCATCACAAGTGGAAAAAGCCAAGATATCTGTCAAAGTGAATGGATACACAAAGCAGGGGGAATCCATATAATTAAATAATATTTAGTGATAAAAACAAATGAACTATTAAGCTACCCAAAGACCTGGATGCACTTTAAATGCATATGGTTAAATGCTACATGGAAGGAAGCCAGTCTGAAAAGGTAACATACGATTTATATGAGATTTTGGAAAAGGCCTAAGTGTAGAAAGAGTAAACATCACTGGTTACTGGTGTTCTGGATGTTCTGGGATAGTGAGGGAAGAGAGTTAAAGTTAAACAAGTGAATAAAAAGAAATTTATGTGGACATTGAAACTATTCTTATGGGTACATGATACTCTACATATGTCATGACTCAGAAATGTACAGTACAAAAAGTACATCTTAATATATATAATTTTTTTTTAAAAATTAGTGGGATAGATGACTTTACGGGTGAATTCCACCAAACACTTAATGAAGAAATATCTTAATCCTTTATACACTTTGAAGAAAGAAGAGAGAAGGGAACAGTACATCCTAAACCATTCTGAAAGTCAATATTACCATGTAAGATTGGTTCAGTATAAGAAAACGAATCACTGAAATAGCCATATTAGTAATATCAAGAGAAAAAAAAGACATGATCGTCTCATAATACAGATAAAAAAATATTTGACAAAATCCAACACTCTTTCATGATAAAAACACTCAAAATATTGGAAAAGAATTTCCTGGAAACCCTGATGATCAGGAACAAGACAAAACTGAGTATTCTTGCCTACATATGTGCTATTTTTCAATGTCCTGTAGGTTCTAAGTAGGACTGTTAGGAAAGAAAAGAGTGAAAGGGAAGAAGTAAAACTATGTCTATTTGCAGGTGGCATTATGTCACATATTGGAAACTTTCTCAAATACACAAAAATCTATTAGAACTAATAAAAAAGTTTAGCGAAATTGCAGGATACAAGCTGAATATTTTAAAAAGTCACATTTTGTTACACTAGCAGTGTACAATTTTTAAATGAAATTAAGAAAATTCCATTTGCATTAGCATCCAAAAGAATAAAATACTTAGGAATAACTTTAATACAATAAATGCAACACTCATAGAGTGGAAACTGAAATAAAACATTGATTAAATAAATAAAATACACCCTAAACAATGGAAATACATCTTGATTACAGATTGGAAAGAGTATTATTATTAAGACAGCAATAATTCAAAAATTGATTTATAGACTTAATGCAATTCCCATCAAAAATGCAATAAATTTTCTTTTTTCAGAACTAGAAAAGCTGATCCAGAAAATTCATATGGACAGTCAAGGAATCTGGGCTAATAAAAACAATCTTGCAAAAGAACAAAGTTACAGGGCTCTCACTTGCAAATTGCAATCCTTACTACAAAACTAGAGTAATCAAGATGACATAAAACTGCCATTAAGATAGATATAAAGAGCAGTGGAATAGAACTGAGATTTCAGAGATAAACCCATAGTCAATTGATTTTGCCAGAGGTGTCAAAAGCATTCAGTGGGGATAAGCCCTGTGTTTTTAACAAATGGTTCCAAGACACCTGGATATCAACATGCCATAGAATGAATTTGGGTCCCTATCTCACACCATATACAAAAATTAACACAAAATTGCTAAAACAAACAAACTACAAATGACTGCTAAAATTATGTAACCCTTAGAAGAAAAAATACTCATCAATCTTTGAGATCTTGCATTAGTCAATGGTTCCTTGGGTATGACACAAAAGCATCAGCAATAACAACGACATAAATAAATTGGATTTCATTGAAATCAAAATATTTTGTGCATCAAAGCACACTATCAAAAAGTGAAACTGTAAGTTTATATCTGATAAGAGTCTAGCCTCCAAAATACATAAATACCTTTTACCTCTCAACAATAAAAAGACAAATAACTAATTTAAAAATAGGCAAAGGATTTAGATAGATATTTCTATAAGAAAGATATACCAATGGTCAATAAACACATAAAAAGATACCCAACAGCATTACTTGTCAGCAAAATGAAAATGAAAATTATGAGATACTATTTTACACCCACCAGGATGGTTACAATCAAATAAATGGAAAACAACAGTGTTGAGGAGCATGTGCAGAAATTGAAACTCTGACCTACTGCTGATAGAAATGTAAAACGGCGTAGCTTCTATGGAAAACAGTTTGGCAGTTTCTCAAAAAAGTTAAACATAGAGTTCTCATATGACCCAGAAATTTTAGGTACATGCCCAAGAGAATTCAAAACATATGCAGCCCACAAAATCTTATATATGGATGTGTACAGCAGCATTATTTAAAATAGCCAAAAAGTGAAAACAATGCAAATGTTCATCAACTGATGAATAGGTCATTAAATCGTGGTGTAATACAATGGAATAAAAGCACTTAATGCAATAAAAAGAAGTGGAGTACTGATACACACCACAACAGGGATGAATCTAGAAAACATTATGTTAAGTGAAAGAAGCTGGTCACAGAGACCCACATATATTATGATGAAATTTATATAAAATGTCCAGAGTAGACAAATCCATTGGGACAGAAAGTAGATTAGTGGTTCCTGGGGACGAACATAGGGAAGAATGGGAAGTGACTACTACTTACTATGGAGTTTCTTTTTGTAATGGTGATAAAATATTCTAGAATTAGACAATGGTGATAGTTGTATAACCTGTAAAATACACTAAAAATTAGTGGTTTATACAATTTAAAGAGATAATTTTATGGTCTATAAATTATATCTCAATTAAAAGGAGTAATTTGTCACTACCCTACATTTTGAGTAAGACTCTTGATAAAGACTATCACTAATACCGTTTCTATGGTGGAAATAAAATTCAATCCCACCAAATTAGGATTCTTTTTCAGTAATGTTTCTAAATTATAAAATTATGCTGAGCTAAAGATGCATATGGGAAAAAGTTATTGTGTTTTAAAATACCTTACTGCAATACATACTTAATACTTTTGGGTGGAGGATCCTGAAGAACTAATGCTGGGTCTTTTCACTTTGAACATGAATGAATTTTGGGGGTTCACATATATTTTTTGAAAGAGTAAAGAAGTTTATGAATATTGGAAGAATGTACTCTACTTTCCACATTGCCCACTGTGTTTGTTGAATGTGACCCATAAATTATCGCATCAACATCAGTAACATAAAGTAATGTATAACAGAAGTGTCTGATTTACACATTTTCTAGCACAGCCGTTATCGTATATAATCAGGAGCAAGTATAATCCTCAGAGCACAAACTCAGGTATTTAATGAATTACTTGATAATCTGATATCTTGATGTTCTAAAATGATTTAATTATCATACTCCTCCAAGGGTGGTGTCATTTTTATCATAATCCATTCTCTGTGTTCATGTACACAAACTTCTGTTTCTCTGATGTCTCAGTTCAAGTTCTGGAAGATTTACATCATGCTGAGGAGTGAGGAATGGATATCTGGTTCTTAATGCCACCCAGATATCACTAGAATGTAATTTCTGCAAAGGCAAAGATTTTGAGTGAATTGATGACTGCTGTGCCTCACTATCTATAAAAAATGTCTGGCACATTAATAGAGATTCAATAGATAAATGTCCAATTAACATTGTCTATGCTAGTATCTCCTGAGATGACCACTGGTCTTATTGGTTCTCCATTATTGATGTGCAAATTACCATTTTATTTTAATTTTTTCAATGTTTGTTTCTTTATTTTGAGACAGAGAGCAAGCAGGAGCGAGGCAGAGAGAGAGGGAGACAAGACAATCCCAAGCAGGCTCCGTGCTGTCAGTGCAGAGCCCGATGTGAAGCTCGAACCCAGGAACCATGAGATCATGCCCTGATCTGAAGCCAAGAGTCAGACGCTTAACTGACTGAGCCACCCAGGTGCCCCCCAAATTACTATTTTAAAGGGATATTCTGGCAAAGCTTTGGGACAGTCTGAACATTTTTTAGGTTTTATATGGCTAGAGATATCACATATACTTTTCTGATAGTTGCTTTCCTACTATCTCCCAAGGGCTCTCCATAGGAAATGAGAAACAGGTCTCCTTTATACTTGAAAATAATATATGTATATATATTCTATACCTGGGATTTGGCCAAAAAAAGGGCCACATATATATACATATATATATATATATATATATATATAGTGTGTGTGTGTATATATATATATATATATATACACACACACACTATATATATATATATATATATATATACACACATTATATATATATGTATATATATACACATATATATATATATATATATAATGTGTGTGTATATATATATATATATATATATATATATATATATACTTAATGTATTTATATACCTGGGACTTGGCCAAAGAAAGGGCACAGAGCCCCTTTCTCCAACAATACCACTTGCTTCACTCTATTCTGTTTCTGCTCAGGGAATCTTATCCTCTTAGAGGATATGTGGGAGGAGAATGTGAGGGGTTGGTTGCCAGGAGTAACAGAATCCCTGCTCTTCATTTTTTCTTCTCAAAAGTTTTATATCTTTTTTATTCCCTTCTGGATATAGACTTTTGAAAATTAAAGTCTTAAAAGTGATTCATCTTTCAGCTTCTTTTTCCTTTTATATTATTTTCCTAGGTAGTGAGTAAAAATACCCGATTATTTAAATGTGGGAAAGGCAAAGAAGGCAATATGACAACTGAGAAATAATAAATAAGTAAAATTTGATAAATGTGAGTAAAAAATTATGTTTTTGTATATACTAACATATACAGCTATGTCACAGCTTGAGTCAGAGGCAGACATATAATGTAATAATTTTTAAAAATTGACATTATATTAAATCACCTGTCTAAATAGTGAAATCCCCAGTTATTTCCTTCATTCTGCAGTATTAACAAAGGAGATTTAATTAGAATCTATAATAAAGGGAAGATATTTACTCCTAGCACAGGAATTAACTCCCTTTTAATTGAAGTTGAGGGAAGGATGTAAAAACTAAGGTTAAGAGGTAGATTCCCTGGTGCTCTTCTACACTGGAAAGCCAGAAAGAATGGTGTTATAGAGAGCCTGGTATTCCATACAAAGGAGATTGAACTGTGTCCTATATCAGGTAGTAAATAAAAAATCATCTTGCTTAGTCAACATTGACTTTCTTTTCATTAAAACTACCAACAAAGACCTCATTCTGCTTTCTGTTTATCCTTGGTATTCCACTGCAGTACCTATCCTTTCCTATTTTCAAGCAATTTAAAATTAACATTAAAATGTCCCTCTCCCAAACTTCGGGAAGATTATTAGCTCGATAATCTGATAATTTATTTCTGCTTATTCAAGAATGGACACTAGTGAGTTAATATATAGCCCTGTTTAATTACACCTGTTTGTTTTATTTTCTTTAATTTTTATTTTTTAGGCTTATTTCTTTATTTTGAGAGAGAGAGTGAGAGAGAGAGAGCACAAGCGGGGAAGGAACAGAGAGAGAATCCCAAGTAGGCTCTGCACTGTCAACACATAACCCCATGCTGGACTTGAACTAATGAACCCTGAGATCATAACCTGAGCCAAAATCAAGAGTAAGTTTCTCAACTTACTGGACCACCCAGGCACCCCTATACCTTTGTGGTTTAAAGTTTTTAGTAGGGGTGCTTGGGTGGCTCAGTCAGTCAAGAGCCTGACTGTGGCTTAGGTCTTGATCTAACTTTTTGAGAGTTTGAGCCCTGTGTCAGACTCTGTGCTGACAGCTCAGAGACTGGAGACTGCCTGAGATTCTGTGTCTCCTTCTGTCTGCCCCTCCCCTGCTTGCATTCTGTGTGTGTCTCTCTCTCTCAAAAATAAATAAACATTAAAAAAAAATAAAGTTATTTTCAGTAGATGCATTTTAAACCAGGTAATTAATGAAAGGTAGTGATTCCTGGCAACCTGCTTATCAGTGAGGATGATACTCAAACACATTTGGGAAATTTCCTATTTCCTTCACCTGTTTCTTCCTTACATATTTGGCTCTACATGTCAATTCCACGTGAAACTGTCCTTACTTGTGAATGAAGTTGCTAGCCGAAAAAAATACAGAGCAAGGTAAGTTTGATATTCTAAAAGGAGGCTGACTACAGAAAAGAATTAAATTGCTAAAATAGTACTTTAAATATTTGCTAAAACAACATCAAATACATATATATTCACATTCGTAGTCATATCTCTCTGGAGTGAGTGTGAAATATTGCTAGGCCCATGGAGCTGTTTTAGTGTTATTTCTGTCTTAATTTTTAAAAAGAAAAATATGTTCAGCTTGATAAGAAATAGGTGCAAAATTCAGTACACATTAGACACAAACATAGCTTAAGCAGTTTAATTAGAATGGTGAGTATCTCATTTATTAAAATTTAACAAGTATAGTCCCCTTTTCATTTATTTATGCAGCACTTTACCTATATATCCCTAGATTTATACAGATAACCTATCCTTTGAAAAAGCACAAGGACTCTGAAATTTTAATTGGTATAATTTCACATATTTTTCTGTTAAAATATGTTATCAGTAGTACAGTATAAATCATGTATACCTTATACACAAATGTTAAAATTCTTTATTAATCTTCAGGTCAATGAATACCTTGTCACATTATATACCCCAGGTGGGCGTATGAACAGAAAACTCCTGGAAGTAATAGTATAGCAACCTCAATAACCTCTAAAAGGACATTGTAATGGCCCCAGATCTCAGTAAGGATATTATTAGAATGTCAAAACTGGGAGTAGGCATCACCTTTCTTCTAAGCAAATATTTTGAAAAGAAGCCCCAGGGAAAAGAGCATTTGGATGTCAATTTAGGAACAGGTGGATGAGACAACAGGGAGGCTGCATTAGACAGGAGCCAGCACGCAAGCAATAAAAGACAGGGATCTATTATTGTATATAGTGGCCATCAATTAACTCCTCAGAGAAATAAAATCACAATACTGATATCGAGCACACATTTATTTGAAAAGAATCAGTTCCAGCATATGCTGGTACTCAAATATCAGGAAATTACAAAGTAAAATGCTTCCTGGACCTTTATCTTAAAGTTGAGGCTCTTTGAAACCAGACTGTAATTTTAATAACTTCTTTTTTTCACCTCTTTTTCCCATGCCTTCAAGAGGTTTAAGAATATTTAGAAAGCATGATGGCAGTGTCAGTCTTCATAATGTCACTCCTCAGTTCCAGCCATCTTTTAAATTACCAACTCTCCTAATCTAATTATATAAATGGTAATTACCTATAAAATAGCAATTAATTCTGAGAAGCACCTGTAAAGATGGAATTGCACTTATGAAGCCTGAAACCTTATACTCGGTAGGGATTAAATTCATTGAAATCAATGGAATGCAGTGCCTGAAGTAAGCTTTGCACTGAGGCCTAAGGTTATGAGCTTTCTAGACGTGGTAGAATAATTTTCTCCACTTTTCTTGAGTTTCTCAGCTGTATTGGTGAATGATGTGACTAATTACTGACTTGACTTTTATCCCAATGGGAGCTTACACGATTAGGCTTTGTGATATTTAATGTCTTTGTCTGAAATAAGTAAAAAATGAGTTTAATGGTAAGAACAAAGGCATGTAAATAAATAACAGTCGTCCTCCGTTTCACTTGCTCCTGTCACTTCAGAGCCAAGGATTTTAGCCAAACGCTTTAGGGGTATAGACTGTGTCACCAATTGTGTTACTTGTTCCATAAGTGTAGGGAAAAGAAGGAAGTATCTGGATCAGGGTAAATTAGAAAATCTGTATGTAACCACTGGTTCTCAGCAAGGCCGATTTTGGCCCTTCCCCTGCAGAAGATATTTGCATTGTCTGGAGAGACCATTTTGTTTGTCACGGTTGATGGGGTTGTTATTGGCATCTAGTGGGCAGAGAGCAGAGATGCTGCTAACCGTTCTACAGTGTATAAGAAGGTTCCCCACCTCCCAAATTCTCTGTTCACAATGCCAATGGTACCATCATGTATGTAACCTGATACATAGAACAGGAAAACAAGCAGCACCACAGAAGAAAAGCACAAAAACATGGTAGAAATATGGTTAAATATATATTAGTAACATAGTGCTGACATAAAAACGTAGTATGAATGCATCAAAATCTATATTCTAAGTAGACACAAGGAAATAATAATTTTAGTGATAATTAGACATACACTGAAATACTGTGTGGAATGGATATATCACAATACCTCTCTCAAAAAGCATATTTGCTAGAATTTCAGTTAAATTACTTATAATACATTTTCTATCTATAATTTATGGGGTTCCCAATAAGGTAAGTTTTACAGCAGTCAGTATTTATTATCAAAAATCTTGGCAGTAATGTAGAGGTGAATTCATGAACTTGAATAGACCACTGAGAAGTCATATCATTAATTCATCAATTAGTGAGGTTTTATTCTATTGGCTATGACCTTTGGTTTTATCAGAAAATTCTAAAGTAAGGATTTGAATCCTAAAGTCTTAATTAAAGCTCTCACCATGGAAATCTTGTTTTATATCTGACTTTGGATTTAGGAGTAGTTTTTTTTTTATTCTAAGAAAAAAAAGAACATTCCTCCGTTAAATTATTTTCTGTGTAGAGATATTTTATGGATCAAAAACTCTTTATGTGAAGATTTTTATTCCTTTTTTTAACTATCCCTGTCATGCCACAACCACCCCCAAATAATTTTCCTCCATTGTTAATGGTTTTAACTTGTAGATATGTGTCCAGTACCTGAGAATATCTCCCCATGGTATGTAGAAAATCATTTACCTGCTGACAAAGACAACTACCCACTACTTCACGTCATTTTCCTTCTACGTCCCAGATAGGGCTTCCTTGTTATAACCCTGGACCATTTAAAAATGGGATCCCTAGTGGGATAAAGACAGAGAAATAAAAAGGTGCAGTATCACTGATAAAAAATGCTTAATCATACACAAAATATTATAAACTTTGAGAAAAATGAGTGAAATAAAATATTTATGTTGTTTAACTTTGTGACAACAAAAATGCAAGATAATTTCATAACAGTTTCTGATATGTCAATGTTTTTAATTAAGGGAGTTCTCATATCTACAGTGTATTAATTAAGGGAAGTTGCTTAATGAATTTAGTAGAAACATGACTATAAATAAGTAAACAGATCTTTACTATTTACCACAAAAATTCTACCAAGGAATATGGACAGAAATTGTTTTATATTTATCCATCAGAAAATTACATTTGTCATACTTTGTTTTAAAAAGTCTTTCTATGGCACAAGCTTAAGGATGGAATTTGAAAATAAATTATAATTATTTCAATATATATTAAGTGCAATAAATCTAATTGGCTTATGTGGGATAATCCACTAATTATATTCTATTACATAGTACATTTGTATCTAATGAGCCAGATGTTAAAAACGGAAATTTCAACTAGCTTTATTGAGAAATTTATCACAAAGTTCCCCAACATTTCATCTATTTGCAAATGAGAGTACACATATTATCTTCTTCTGCTGTTCCTTAGGAAAAATTGGAAAGGAAAAATGGGTGGACACATAGGCCCTGTTGCTCAGCAATTATTCTTTCAGAATTTCAGGTGAAATCACATGCAAATTAGTAGGCTGCAATTTCTTTCATATGTTTACTCCCTCTGACCACTCTTCTTTAATCAATTTGGTCTGAGACAATAGCAAAAAGCATCTTTATCCATGCTACTCCCCAAAAAATCTCTGCATGAGTTATACAGGTAACCTGAAAATGTTAATCTACCTTCTGTTGATTTTTTCTGTCTTGAAAACACAGATTCATTCTGTCTCATGCTAGAAGCTCTGAAGAGCATGTTTCCTGAAGAAATGAACCTTTTGGTACTGTGCTTCAAAGTTCCTTTCTTGTCGCTCCTCGTGAGCCTTTACTGTGGGATAACATCACCTATCACGTATGCTTGCTGAACCAGGCTCTCCTTTGTCACCAGAGGGTCAGTGTGGTGAGGATGTCAGGACAAGTGGAAAGGGATGGAAGAACCTTCAAAAAGATCAAACGCTCTGACTTTGTTCATTTTCACAAATGACAGAGGAAGTTTCAGATAAGGAGGAGTAAAAGAGAAGAAGCTCCCAAGATAATGGAACTGAGCAGCCACACTGGCTTTTCTAACTAGAGAATTCTTTCCGTAAGAAGAATTGCCTGGACTCAAACCCACACTTAACTGGCAGAACTGAAAGTTACTGAACTCAGATAATTATGTGTATATAATACGTAATTGGTTTGCTGTGGTGGTTATTGTTCAAATTAAACAGCAGCAGAATGGAGAAAAGGAGATGAGTAAGTGTCCACTTGTCTTACTTTTTATGGCTGGTAATTAATATGTATTACATCAAAATTTTAAGTAGATTAGATAGCTGTAAGAATGTGACAGAGTAAGAAAATATGAACAAAATTCAGGGTTTTCTTTGGCAAAATAGGGTTGTGGGTATCATATTATACCCTTTGAAGACCTTTTCATGAGTTTTGTCCAGACATAAGATGTTCAACGTCATAATTATAAGAAACTAGTGTAGTTAGAAGTGAATGCACAACCCCCTGGAAGATATGAAATACAGAGAAGAACAATATAAGAAATAGTATGAAACATGCAGTTATTAGACATGTAGGATGCTTTTAGCTATGAGCAAACTACTTTTTTTTTAATGAAAAAGGTACATTGCATCACACACGTTGAAAATATGGTAAACTTAATTTGATTAAGGTTGATTGTCTTTTCCATATGTCCTTTCTGTCATCCTATGTATTGACTTCATCTTTAAGATTGTTCCAAAATAGCTACACTTCTTCTAGGTTTAACCATCTAGGGTCAGATGGGAGACCATCTCTTCATGTAATTTTCTCTAGAGACAAGAAAAGTATTCCCAGAAGCTCCAACCAAGCAGAGGGGTGCCTGGGTGGCTCAGTCATTTAAGCATCTGACTCTTGATTTCGGCTCAGGTCATAATCTCATAGTTTGTGGCATTGAACCCTGCATTGGGCTTGCCCTGACAGCACAGAGCCTGTTTAGGATTCTCTCTTTCCCTCTCTCTGTCCCTCCTATGCTCTCTCTCTCTCTCTCAAATTAAATAAATAAACATTTGTTTGTTTGTTTTTTTAAGCAGCGCTAAGCAGAATTTGCCTTGGAAGATGAATGAACATACTTTTAAAATATTGAACCCTCAGGGGTGCCTGGGTGGCTCAGTTGGTTGTGTCCGACTTTGGCTCAGGTCATGATCTCACGTTTCATAAGTTCAAGCCTCATGTCAGGCTCTGTGCTGACAGCTCAGAGCCTGGAGTCTGCTTCAGATTCTGTGTCTCCTTCTCTCTCTGCCCCTTCCCCCACTCATGGTCTGTCTCTCTCTGTCTCTCAAAAATAAATAAAGATTAAAAAATTTTAAATATTGAACCCTCAAATAAATATAAAATAAAAATGCTGGCCCTTACCTAGAACAGGTATTGACTCAGCTTCCTCTGATGCATAAGGCTCTGTGATGGAGTGATAGTTACCTGAGACAAACAGGGCTCTGTTAGAAAAGAAAAAGGGAAGTAAGCACAAAGCAACCAACTATGTCTCCACATGGGAAAAATTTATCCTTCTCATAAACTGTTGCTCATATTGTATAAGTTTTTCTTTATAATAGATATTTTTTTAAATATCAATGAATCTTAAGGAACAAAGGGAAACTTCTGAAAATGGCATATGACACATTTTAGCCGAGTGGACCATTAAACCCATAATTGATTTGGAGTACAGCCACCACAAGCTGTTCCAAGAAAGAAAAAAAAATAATAAAGAGCTTTTATGAAACACTCATCTAAGAATAGAAGTATGCATTTTTTTCTCTATGTGGGCAATGCACATTAGAGTACTTTCTTTAAGAACTCTGCAAGAAGTTAAAATGCAGTTGTAAAAGTACAGCCCAACACAATGGTCTTCTGTTAGTCATTTGCACTGGCTCTTGCATATAAAAATAGTTGGCTTTTAGGTCACCTACAGATAAGAAATTTCTGGGTCTTCAGAAGAAAAGACTGATCATTTTTACATTCTATTCTAGGGTAACTCCTTACAAAGATATTTTCAAATGTATGCTTGACTTTTTTATATATTTAAATTCAAATGGAAAAATATTTTCCATCTTCAAAAATGGCACTTAAGTTTTGAATTCATAGATTGTGTATTTTCACTTCAACAGTGGCTAAAAATAATGCCTGCAAATAGGAATCTCACTTTTCTTCAGTAACGTAAAATATGCATATAAAGCCATTTAAATTTTCACTTTCCATCTACCAAGTTGTGAGGGCTTATTAACAATTAAATGACTCCTAGATGTATATACCTAAAAAATATCATAATAATCAATACTTAGGCATGTAATTATGGGGACCATCATGCTATCTACTTTGAGTCTTCAGTTGAGGCACAGATGTCTGCCATTCTACTTGAGATGTGCTGCTTCTAAATCCTCTCTTGGCCAAGGTCTAATTTCAGGATGTTCCATTTGTACTTTTCCACCATTATAGATCTTCTTGGATAGGTTAAACAACAAATTCCAGGGTTCTGAAAGCTGTTACGCATATTTAATCCCATTTTGCCCCAAGGTATCAGGTAAAGGAATATAAGGTGGGTCCTTGGACTCCTATGAACCACTTTGAGACAGACCTTGGCCAGGACTTTACTTCTGGACTCCACATGTTCCCACTCTAGCTGTGTGGGAGCGATATGATGGTATTTTGAGTCCCCTGTAAGAGAATTGCTAATGTGTAGAAATGTTTTGGCATTGCAGAGTCCTTCCTCAGGGGTTCCAAACTTCCCTTCCATCAAGGAGTTAAATCTGAGAAGTGACTCAGGTATGCAAACTATAGCCATCACCATAGAGCTATAGAAGTCAGTAGCCCAAGCCACTATTGTTGTTTTGCTGCAGATTTTGTGAATTATATCCACCTTGCCTCTGGGGATGAGGAGACCAACGATATTATATGTAGTGGTCAGCCAGCACAGACCTCCTCAGTAATGACAATGACCACATTACCGATATTTACCTTTTGGTTTAGTGAAGGAAGAGTTTTCTGGAACCTCTTGGAGAACATAGTTGGTGGGTTCTCTACTCTGATGAAACAAATCCATCCCAGTGAGCCCACTTCTCTGCATCCATTGACTACTTCCTCATTCTTCCAAGGCAATTCTTTAAAACTTCATTTACTGTCGGCCATCATTTTTTCTACACTTCATACCGACATCCCAGTAGTACACTAAGATTGACTTCAGACATCCTTGACATGGCATAAATCCTGATGCACATGAAGGTAACGACATATCATTGAAATCTCCCCTATCTAGCCTGATATTGTACCACACCACCCACCCCCAACTTCCTTTCAGCAACCCCAAGATTCACTCCAGGATATTTTCTTAAAATTGCTGCCATACTTAGGGGTTAGGTACTTTGGTTCTTTTCATGAGTTATATATATATATATATATATATATATATATATATATATATATATATAAAATCGTTTGTTTGTTTCCTCCCAAAGCAGGCAGAGTACTTCTATGATTGGCTTCTTTTTTTTTGACTCTTTATTGCTTATTCACTGAGAAATGTTGAGAGGAAGTACAGAAAACACTTGAGGAATTCTCCCTACTCACGTAAGGCTCTACACAGTCTGCAGGATAGGGATAGTGCTATCTCTTCTGCAAAAAAGGAGGGTGTGCAATCTACTAGCCCAGGAGATTGAGAAGAATCCAAACATTTGAAATATTCATGTGCATGAACGCAAATGCTCCCAAACCCCAGGTCCCAGGACCCCACTTTATCCTTGACAGTGTCCTGATTTTAGTCCCTCAGATATATGCTGCAACTGTGAATTAAGCCTTTTCTTGATATTGTCACAATCAGATCTTGGGTTTGATTTTCTGTTCACTGTGAGTTCCAGTTTTGTAAGTAAAATTCTTTCAATGCTGCCATAGAAAGCCCCACTGAGGCTTTCTCACCATGCTTCTGAGTTGAAGGTTGGCTGACTTAAGTTTGCCATTCCCTTTATTCAGGACATTTATGGCACTGAACAGTATAAACCAACCAATTCTTCAGACCTTATCGTTACTATTGCCACCATATCTCTCAAATTCTAGAGACGTTAGGTAAGCCAATGCATTTTCTCTCTATGTATATCATATTCCAAATCTCCATAGATGACAGTCATAGTCATTGTGATGTTACAATATGCCAGGCTTGACACACTCTTACCATCCCATTTACCAGCAACACAGCAGTCTTTGCCATCTGGCCAACCCAGGATCCAACCCAAAATCCTATCTTGAGAATTTGCTATTAGGGCCAGTTCTGATATCAAATCTTTCCTGGGTTTTCACAGATTCAGACCTAGAGACAATGACTCATCTGCAATCCTGCAGGGAAATGGAGATTAATATATAAAAAAAGGAAGACAGGTAAAGGGTATTATTAAACCAATTACTTCAATGGGCCACTGAAACTTAATAGGAAACTTGGGAAATGGTATAAAACCCCCAGCATTATTCCTCTTAAGGGTCAAAGGAACTGTGCTATTAACATTAATTTTCATTATTTTGAAGGCTGCTCCAGGAGTTAAATTCTGTAGCAGTTCTGGTCAGCTTCATGCGCAGGAAGAGATATTCACCCCCCCTCTAAAGAAATATAATTGACAAAGATACAAATGTCACAGAAGTTGTCTACAGCAGGCTAAACCTGTAAGGCTATAAGTTTAAATGGGGGTGCTGACAATCTCTGTCATTTCCATATCTAACCTTATTGTATTTGACTGAGAAAACCTATTAAAAATTTAGAAGTTTCTCCCTTTTCCAGAGTTTTATTTTTTCTTTAGTTTTCATTGGATAATTTCCTTACTTTCTGATCAAAGTTTTTAAGGAGATAGTTTTATATTTTGAAGTATTTTCCATGAATTCACATAATACCATTACTGATAAAGGAATTAGCTATAATAGTCCCAGAAAACATTTAATTTGACCAATTGTCCCCCAAATGTTTTTTTATAACTTGTTTAAATCAGAATATATTTAAGAATGATGGATTATATTTGCTAGCTATGTCTTTTCAGTATCTTTTATTTATTTTTATTTTTTGAAAATGTTTATTTATTTTGAGAGACAGAGAGTGAGTATAAGCAAGGGGGGGGGTGCAGAGAGAGAGGGAGGGAGAGAGTGAATCTCAGGCTCCGCACTGTCCGTGAGGAGTTGCATATGGGGCTCAGACTCAAGAACCATGGGATCATGACCTGAACTGAAATCAGTTGGGCACTTCACCAACTGAGCCACCCAGGCTCCCCTAGTATCTTTTAATCATGAGCCTCTCTCTCTCTCTCTCTCTCTTTTTTTTTTTTGTCATGACGTAAATATTAACCTGTTAATCTTTTGAACTTTAACTTCCTTTTGTATCCTCTATTATTTTCTCCAAATTAGACATTAGATGTGCGCTTCACTGAATTTAGATTAAACATTTTGGCAAGAAGAGTACATATATGATGCTATTTATTTAACATTGTATAATGTTAGAGGCCTATAAATTTATTTTTATTTATTTTTAATAGTACATTTTTTGTTTTTTATGAATATAATTTATTGTCACATAGGCTTACATACAACACCCAGAGGCCTATTAATTTAAATGATATCTCAATTCTTTATAAAGAAATGAATTGAAAAACATTTACAAAGTGTTTTAATAATCAGTAAAAATCAAGTACCAAGTCATCTCATCACAAAACGATATGTATCATTTGCATTTGTAACATTTATTTATATAAAATTTTCTTTTCAATATCTCCCAGAGTTTTTTGTGCTTAGAAAATATTGCTCCCCTCATGCACAAATCCTCATAGATATTTCTTTCTAATATTTTTTAATACAAAACTATGTTTTCAATACTATTTTAAATAAGACTCCTTTTTTATTTTTCAATTATTAAAATTATTTCAAGTTAAATAACTTGTACTCCCAGGTGTTGTCAGATCTCACTGTATTCAGATTGTTTTCAAAGTAAGAAAACTTATTCTTACCCAATTATATAACCCTAGCTTCAGTTTTTAAGAATTTTCTGTATTTTCTAAGAGATTTAGCTACAGCTAACTTCACGCTCCTTTCCCACCTAGAATGACAAGAGGCAATTCTCTGGCACTGGTTATGTCTCTTCTGAATAGGCCTTGGGTTAGTCTTATTTTCTCCCTTACACCAGATCAGTCATTAGTGTCTTCCTGTTATCTGACCTACTTTCCTGGGACCATCCTCAAATTACACAAGTCCTTTAGCTGAGCTATGTTTAAAATTTTTTTTTCTTTTTTTTTTTTTTACATTTATTTATTTTTGAGAAGCAGAGTGAGACAAAGAGTGAGCAGGGGACCGGCAGAGAGAGAAGGAGACACAGAATCTGAAGCAGGCTCCAGGTTCTGAGCAAGAGGTCAGCACAGAGCCTGATGCAGGGCTTGAACCCACAAACTGTGAGATCATGACCTGAGCCAAAGTTGGACGCTCAATCGACTGAGCCACCCAGGTGCCCCTAGCTGAGCTATGTTAATATGTACTCTAAGACATTACTTACCTCATTTTTTTTTTTCCTTCCTTCACATAAAAGAGTGCAGACAAGGAAAAACAATTCAAGCCAGTTCTTCTTGGTCTGATCTGTGCTATTTTCCTTCCAAAGCCCATAACCAAACTTCTCTTTCCAATGTTCTTGCTTCTCTCTCTTCTAATCTTACCTTTCTCCTGTGCTTTTCCCCCTTGACACGAATGACTTTACACCTTAAACATAAAATTTTCCATCTCATGTACTCATAATTTAAACATCTTCACTTCAAAATTTAGGAAACAAACAACACATTCCTAGAAGAAAATATCCTACAAATATATGATTGCACTGTTTTCCAAATTATTTCCAAATTAATTTTAGGTTATATACATTTTTGTATGACTTGCACTTAGCCATTAAATGGTCTTTATTTAAATAAATTTTACAAAATATTTTACGTATTACCTATATGAAAAAAGAAATTTTTGGATGCTTGGGTGGCTCAGTTCATTAAGCATCTGACTGACTCTTGATTTTGGCTCAGGTCATGATCTCACGGTTCGTGAGTTCGAGCCCTGCCTCGGGCTCTGCGCTAACAGCACAGAGCCTGCTTGGGAATCTGTTTCTCCCTCTCTCTCTCTGCCCCTCCCCTAATCATGATTACTGTCTTGTGTGCTCTCTCTCTCTCTCTCTATCAAAATAATTTTTTTAAAAAAGAAAGAAAAAAGAAGCTTTTTTTGCATGCATTTAAAATGTTTTTAATGAAAACTTGTTCTGTTTTAAATATGAAGGTTTATAAAGACCTGTAGTTGTAACATCGTCTCTTTATTCATTTTTCTTTCTCTCAAATGGTTAAAAATGAGATAAGATGAGGGTATTTAGTTAACAATTTCTTAAGCTCTAAATGAGAAAACACTATTCTAATGTAATATTGCTGGTTGGCATAGCATTTCTTTGGTGACCGACAGCTACAAATCGTATTACTCTGTAAAACTTATTACTTTGAAATGTTTCTCTAGACATTTTATGTTAATCCCATTATAATGGGACTACAATCAAGCAATTGCAATGGTAGTAATTTTCACTGCTTTTATAGAAATTGTAGATAGATTGGACTGAATCCAAAGCCTACTCCAAATAAAACAGCTCTGAATGAAGTTCTTGATAACAATAAATGTTAAAGTATCTTCCATAAAAGGCTAACATAATAAAATTATACATGCTCTCCTTAGAAATTACGGATTTTTAAAACTTCTAATTTTTGTTGCAGGATATTTTATGCAGAAATTTAATTTTAAGATTGTAGGGATAAAGTCCAAATTATGATACGGAGTTTTTATGCTAATCTGATTTTCACAGAGTTGTACACAATCTGTGTTTAATAAAGCTTCAATAGTAAGCTTATCCCTGATAAAGTCTCGATTAATCATGTAGATTAAAATGAGAATTAGATCATTTCCATAATATAGCTTTTAAGTATGGATTTTACTTCTATGTAGACCATATTAAATTGAGGAATTAATCTGAAAAATAAGCTTGATTAAAATGTTCTTTAACAAGTATACATGAAGTGCTAGTGTTTATCATGTGTGTGCATTCACTTTTTTAGTCACTTAGCAATTATGTACAGAGGATTTACTAGGTGCCAAGTACCATACTAGCTAACACAGTTACAGTGACCACAAGCCATATATGTTCATTTTTTGAACATATTGTAATCCAAATTGTCTGCGAAGGAAAAATGATAATAATAACAATAATAGGTGATATTTCCTGAGTATATTCTATTCAGGCATTGTACAGGGTTTTATGTATTTTATCCTATTCTGTCTTTTTGACACTAAGGGAACAGTAAATATTTTTATCCTCATTTTAAAGATAACAGACCTGAAATTGAATGGGATCAATTAATTTATACGTTACAAGCTACTGCATGAAAAAGGTAGGGTTCAGGTAAGGTTCTGATTAACTCTACAACCAGGAATTTTAACTATGTGATTTATGGAACCATTGAGATTACACATGAAGAATATATAAAAAGTCAACTCTTAGAGTCCTAAGATTTAAAAATTATGAGAAGTGTTTTCAATTAAATAAGAACAGATCTAATTTCACACATTTTAAAATTAACAGTATTCCTTAAAAATACTATGCCCGCAAAGCTTCAGTCATCTTGAAACACATAATTTGTCAGTGACCTTGAGCAATCATTCTAAAGAGCAGTACATTAACATGTGTCAAGGGTCACGAAGCATTTTCACATGTATGACACACATGTTGTCACTTCTAGAAAACATTCTAAGAAAACGTTCAAAGGATTGGTAAAAAAGCATATGTATAAAAATGTTTTAGCATATTATTAAAATGAAAAATGCCCTAAATATTCAATAGTATGTGAATTGTATTTAATTTTGGCTAATTTGTCCGGAAAATGGTATCATTTGAAATAATTTTAAATTATAAATATAAGAATGGATACATTTAACAAAGCAATAGCATGCCATAAATATAACTAAACATAGTAAAAGTTATAACTTCCAGAATTCCAGCTATTTATAATTGATGAATAGATGAATATTTAGAGACTGTGACCAAAAATAAATATAAAAGTAAAAACATTTTATTTGTTGAAATGGAAGGATAATAAGTAAATTTTTCCTTTATATTTATTTCAAATAAATGTACATTGTCTTAAAACTATTTTTCAAAGCTTAAATTTTCAAAGAAATTTTCATTTAAAGGTCAGAGGAATGTCTTGATATACTTATTTGAAATTATCATATATAATTTATATTTTTCAGTGAATAATTTCCAATTTTTCTATTTAAGTATTCCTATTATTACATACACAATTATGTTATTATATAATGATATGAAATTAAATTATTAAAGGCAATAATATCATGCCTCTGTAAAGTTACAGATCAAAGAAGATAGAATATTTTTCTTTTTTATTTGCAAGTCACTTGAAAAACTCACATGACTCGTTATTATTTTTTCTTCCTGTTTGGACAAACAAGATAACTTCTGAGTTTAAGCAAAACTGTCAACTTACACAAAAGTTGATTGATTTTATTTTTTATTGATATTAAAATTGCTCCATACATTTATGGGAAAATGAACTGAAAAAGATTAAGACAAAATTCAGGATTTTTTTTTTCCTCCCTATAAGAGGACATATTGAACTGTGTTTTCCAACAAAATTGGGAATTTTGACAACACTCAAGAGAAAAAAAATCTTAACTATTGAACAAAACCCAAATCTTTGAGTGTTTCTTTTGATTGATTGATTGATTGATTTAACCAGTTAAAATCTTCTGCAGCTTGTCAGGTTGACTTTTATGGCTAGAATCAGTAAGTGTATAAGTTACCCTCTGAGTATGTATTATCTTGATACATATATTAGATCATTTACAGATAAAATTTTTTGTTAATTTCAACATAACATTTCTCTGGAAGGCAATGCTTAACCAAAATTAATATACCTCGAAAATAGCAAGAAAATGTGAAAGAAAATTAAAGCAGTACTTACTTATTCTACAATAATCCCTGATTTTTCAGGTTGTGAATGTATATACAATATGTTCTTTTTGACCCACCTTTTGGGTCTTGAATAATAATTTGGTGTCTTTTTAAAATTTTGACCCCCTTCTTTTTATTGGTCATAATTCTTGTTCCAGTTTCCATTATTATGGAACCTACCACTTCCCACTTGGTGGTAATAACAACCATTTATTATTCTCATAGTTTCTATGTGTCCGGAATTCGGAAATGATACCATGAGGACTACGTGCTTCTGATTCACAATGTCTGATGCCATAGCAGGAAGACCCAAAGACTGGCAATGACTCAATGGCTGGGAGCCAGAATCACCTGATGGATTGTTTGTTTACTTGTCTAGCAGGGAAGACTAGAAGTCTATGGACCTCAGTACCTACACATGGACTCTCTATATGGTGTGGCTTTCACAGAATGTTATGTTCTTAGTGTAACTGGACTTTGTATAAGGCAGTTTAAGGTTCCAAGCATAAGCATTCCAGGAAGAAAGGCAGAGGCTACCCAGCCCTGCAGGTTACACATTGAGGGAGAAGAGACCATAGTACATGAAGGAAGATGTCTCACAGTCATATTTAGAAGAGAATGTAGAATTGGAGATATTCAGTCTGACATATTTCAGTTTCTGAATTCAATTGGAAGTTTAGAGCTCACGTTCTGAGTTTTGCTAACATCTGTGCCTCTGACAAACCATGTTGCCCTAGCACTGTACTAAGAATTGAGGTTTAAAGATGAACAAGATATATCTTCATTCTTATTAATGAGTAAAGAAGCAATTATAGTAATTGCTAGTTGAAAGATATACGCAAACCAAGATGGTTGAATACATAGGGAAGGGTTGGGTATAGAGGAAGATATGGAATATCTCAAAAGGGTCTTAGCTGATTAGTAGAAATATATTAAAAAACAAAAGTATTAGAGAGTGTTTCAAACAGAAGTACATTTTAAAAGTTTGGAAAACCTGAGACTATCATCCAGTTGGAGAAATGTCAAGTGAATGACAGGAGCTTAAAATGTAAGAACTCAATTGTAAGAATTGAGACTGGTAGGCTCAGTATGAACCAGACCATAGGCATTCTGGATGTTACACCATGGAGAGTTCATTTGAAAGCCCTTAGAATCACAAATGGTTTTTAATCAGAGAAATAAAACAAATTAGATTAGAAAGATTAATTGAGCTACACAGTAAAGAAAGTATTGGAGGTAGGCAAGAACAGAAACAGAAAAGTGAGTTAGTAAACTAGAAATTAGGACAACTTCCATGATAATGACACCAAGAATTACCTAAAGTTGACTGACTCATGTGAAAAGTAGAATTGATAGAACTTAGTGACTGATTCAACTGGAAGGGGCTGAAGGAGAGTGTCTTAATCCTTTTGGGCTTTTGTAACAAAATACCACAGACAAAGAAATTTTTAAAAAACAGAAATGTATTTTTCATAGTTCCAGAGGCTGGACATCAGAGACCAGAGTGCCAGGTGAAAGATCTCTTATGGATCACACTTTTTGTATCTTCACGTAAGGAAATCAGTGAGAGAGATCTCTGGAGCCTCTCCTATTTAAAAAATCCTATTTATGAGGTTGTCATCCTTATGACTAAAGCAACTCCAGAAGTCCCCATATACTAATACCATCACCTTTGGGGGTTAAGATTTCAACACGAATTGTGAGAGGACACAAACATTCAGACCATAAGAGATGGAATCATGACTAGCATTGTCTCTGACTGTCTGACTTCAAATACTAGGTTAATGTTGTTTCTTACACTTGAAATGATGATTATAGGTGGTGAAAGAGATAAGGATCTGCGGACAGGTTTAGTCAGTTGTGAATATGGTGGGTTAGCCTAAATTAAGATGTACAGTGAGGAGTTAGATTTAATATATGGATCTGATCCCATCAGTTTATTTTTTTTAAATAGTTTTTTTTTAATGTTTATTTATTTTTGAGACAGAGAGAGACAGAGCATTAACGGGGGAGGGTCAGAGAGAGGGAGACACAGACTCTGAAACAGGCTCCAGGCTCTGAGCTGTCAGCACAGAGCCCGAAGCAGGGCTCGAACTCACGGACCGCGAGATCATGACCTGAGCCAAAGTCGGCTGCTTAACCGACTGAGCCACCCAGGCGCCCCGATCCCATCAGTTTAAACATGACAGTTAAAGAAATGTATGTAGATGAAGCCTTCTGAGGAGAGTCAATGTAGTAAGAACAGCAGAAGACTAAAAAAACAGAACATGAAGGAATGATAGTTAATAGTTGAGACAATGATTCATTAAGAATTCTGAAAAGGGACAGATAAAAAGTAAGAGGAAAACAGGAGACTATCAAAATAATAATAATAATGATAATAATAATAATAGAGAAAAGAACTTGAAGAACAATCAACAGTAAACTCTTATAAGAAAAAAGACAAAAATAATGTTCATGCGTTGTGTTTAACATCAAGAACTAAGCACAGAAGGAGCAGTTTCAGCAGTTGAATTAGCGATGATTTGAAATGTCAGTAGCAGGGGCGCCTGGGTGGCTCGGTCGGTTAAGCATCCGACTTCGGCTCAGGTCATGATCTCGCAGTCCGTGAGTTCAAGCCCCGCATCGGGCTCTGTGCTGACAGCTCAGAGCCTGGAGCCTGTTTCAGAGTCTGTGTCTCCCTCTCTCTGTGACCCTCCCCCGTTCATGCTCTCTCTCTGTCTCAAAAATAAATAAACGTTAAAAAAAAATGTCAGTAGCAAGTGAGGAAGTAGAACAATGAGATAATTCAACATGGGCTGTCAAGTGGGCAAGACAGAACAGTAACAAGTCAGGTTAAGAGATGGGGAAATCTCAGGCTGTGTAAATGTGAGTTCAAAGGAAAAAAAAAAAGAAAGAGAGAGAAAGTAGTTGAGAAGACTGGAGAGAGATTAAATAATCACAAGCATTTTATTTTCTTATTCTCCTTGGCAGACCTGTGAGTTTTCTAGGCCTTGGATCTGAACTGAAGTAAGGTATTCTAGAACCATTGGTAGATTATTGGAGTAATCTGGATTTTACCAGTAACCTGCAGTGTATCACTGTTAAATGGGTATTCCAAGAGGCATTATTTAAAACTAAAATGAAAAATAAGCCAGGGAAACAGTCCAATTTGCTAACAATTAGGACACCAGGTATTATGAGATTATGAAGCAGAAACATAGACTCCAGGTATAAACCAGTAGGAAAAAAAAAAAAAAAACTAGCAGAAATGGGAATAAAGCATGTGTGAGATAGAATTAAGAGCGATTTCCTAAGCTAGCTAGATATGGACAGCCCTAACTTTTGAGAGGAAAAACAACTGAGAGATGCAGTCAGTTCTCAAGTCCAAAAGGGCAATGTGTGATTGTTATGGACTGACTTTCATTCTCCTCAAAATTTCTTTGGTGAAGTTCCAAGCCCTCTATGACTGTATGTAGACATAGGGCCTTTGGGAGATAATTAAGGTTAAATGACATCAGAAGATTGAGACTTTGATTAGATAGCATTAGTGTAGTTAAAAAAGAAAATACCACAGAGCTCACTCTGTCTCTCAACTAGGAAAAGCCACGTGAGGACATAGCAAGAAGGTGACCATTTGTAAGCCAATATGAGAACTTACCCCTTAGCTGAACCTCCTGCTGGACCTTGATCTTGAACTTTCCAGGCTCCAGAACCGTAAGAAAATAAATCTGATGTATAAGCCACCTAGTCTGTGATATTTTGTTATGGTAACCAAAGCAGACTGAAATGTTAATATTTATATGTGTAGTGGAGGAAAAGGCAGCCTGTCACACCATGTAGAAAACAAATTCCTCACTAGAAATCTGATGAATAGACTTTTACAATTTCCATTCACTCCCATTGTGCACTGTTGATTTAGCATGTCTTTCAATTTTGTCATTGAAAATATTTTTTTCGTTATGTTGGTATATGAATAATTATATTTTTAGAGAATATTTGTTTGTTATAGTAGGACTTTGACCTTTCTTTATAGTGGTTGCTAAGAAATTAAAGAAGGCCTAATATTGTGTGAAAACATTTAGGCAGATGCAGTCATTAATTAGTTCCTGAGATCTGCTTACCAGAAAATTCTGGGGCCAACACTGTTTCTCAAGCCAATTGGCAGTATTTTTAATAAGGTGTTCTACTAATATATCAGAATAATAAAATATGAGAGATTCAGAATGCTGGATCATGTTCTTAGACCTAGTCGAACAATATAAGAATATATGATAGTATGATTAATGTCAATAATTAATACAGACATTCAAATAATTTTCATATATCACATTAATACTTACTTTTACCTTAAGTGCTTCCCTTCATATTTGTAAACATTTTAAAAATGTTAACATGTTGTTTATTTTTCAAGTTTCTTTAGTTTTCTCCAGCAATGTTTGTATCCCACGTTTTGTTAAATGTATTTTGTTTCATTTTTAAATGCTATCATAAACTATGCTGAATAAGACACAACACCTGTATTACCTCTAGTCACCAAGAAGTTAGTCTAAGTAGCATGAAAGTGAATAGAACCAAGAAACTACTAAAACCTGTGTGTATAGTAGAAAAGAGTTGTCCCATTTTTAGATTGATATCATTAGCCTCCTAAAAAACCTCTACCAAAATTCACTGAGAGATTAATTAGCTTAGATGGAACTAGAGTATATTATGCTAAGTGAAATAAGTCAGTCAGACAAAGACAAATATCATATGATTTCACTCATATGTGGAATTTAAGAAACACAATAGATGAAATTAGGGAAATGGAAGAAAAAATAAGATTAAAAGCAGAGAGAGAGGCAAACCATAAGAGACTCTTAAATAGAGAGAACAAACTGAGGGTGCTGGAGGGGAGGTGGATGGGGGGATGGGCTAAATGGGTGATGGGCATTAAGGAGGGCACTTGTTGGGATGAGCACTGGGTGTTATAGGTAAGAGATGAGTCACTGGGTTCTACTCTTGAAATTGCTACTAACTAACTTGAATTTATATAAATTAATTTAAAAAAAAGTAGTCTCCTTGGTTTTGAATGCTGCAAATAGAAGGGCATGTTTGAGTGATGCAAGACCCACACCTTGCTACTGAACAATTATATATGACTATAAATGATCCAAACACATAGCAGGTTTGGCTAGGGGTCAGGGGGTCAGACTAGCATGGTGGGCTGGATAAAGGCTGCCATAAAGTTTGCTTATCCTGAGAAAAAGAATTGTACATCCTCTCCTATAAATGCCAAATGGAACTTCCCAGATAAAACAACTGACATGTTGTATATACAAACCATGCTGGATTGGTTTTATGATGATTAGATGTCCATCCACCTAATATGCCCCATACCTAGGTCATGGCAGAGGTGTGATTAATGAATGCCTTTACATGATTATCCCATGTAAACTAGCTGCTTCACAATCAAGCAGTGATAAAGCAAATCATTAGGGTAGGTGTGTCAGTTTCCTCTTATGAGATTTAGATGCTAAGAAAATTAGAAGAAATAGTCAAGGGACATGCCCCAGCAGGGTCAAAATCTTAACATCTATTAAGAAGTGGAATGGGGTGTGTAGGTAGCTCAGTCTGTTGAGCATCTGACTCTTAATTTGGGCTCAGGTCATGATCAAATGGTTTGGTTCCTGAAATGGAGCCCCACATGGGGCTCTGGGCAGACAGTCCAGAATCTGCTTGGGATTCTTTCTCTCCCTCCTTCTCTTCTCCTCCCCCTCTCATGTCATGCACTCTCTCCCTCTCTCTCTCAAAATAAATAAATAAACATTAAAAAATAAAAAGAAGCTGGATGAATTAAGCAGACACTGATGACGTCAAAGCAAAAGTCTTCATGCAGCATGGTAGTATGAACTGATGGGAGCCTCTGCTGGCCACCCAATATTAAAGCGAACTGAGAAAATCCTCTCTATTTACCCCAGTTTAGAGAAATTTAAAAATCTATAAACCAGAAAGAGTAATGAGAAATCTGATTTTGAATTGTCAGATTGATGGTCTAGCAAATTAATGAGAATAAGGATTGCAAGAGGGTCCAAGGTCACTGAAGTCCATATATACACATTGAAATAAAATGGCCAGGGGTGGACAAGAAACCTGTCTGGCTCTCATTGACCTCGGAGCCCAATGCACTGTGGTTCCAAAATCTTTGATGAGGTCCTAATGGGAGCTATAATTAGACTGGGATGATATGGGGATGTAATGGTTGATGAGACTGAAGAAAAATTTGGAAAAAAAATGGAAAGTTTTGAATAGAATTTATGTAACACAGTTGCATCTTTTTACATTAATTTATTGTTGAGATTGATATTATGTCTGACTGATGAACACTTTCCCTATCCAGTATTATAAAACTAAAATCATGTAAATTTGCCCTTCAGCTGGTATTGGACATACTAAATGGCAATATACAGATTTGCCTGAGTGCCACATTGGTTGTTAATTTGAAACAATATCAGATACCAGGTGGACAAAAAGAAATTACCAGTTTAATTAAAACCTTGTTAGAAGTTAGGGTACTGGTACCAACAAATTTGTTGTACAATAGTCCTGTGTACCCTGGGAAAAAAGGCAGATGGCTTATGGAAACTAATAGTATATTATTGAGGCTTGAATAAAATAGCACCACCTATAGCATCAACAGTCACTGATTTGGTTTCATCAGTGGTGAAAAACTACACAGCAGACTGAAGGAAACTGATACTCAATGATTTTTCTTACAAATATTTTTTCTTGATCTTGAGCTCACAATAGCCAACTGCAGTTTGTCTTCATGGGATAAAGTTTCCAAATTACATTTGCTAAATTGACATAGAATTATTTGAATTCGCCAGTTTGCTGTCATAATTTGATAAGGAGGGATTTGAACTTCATTCAGGTAAGGAATGTGACAATACACTACACTGATGATATGATAATATCAACAAATGAAGAAGACGCTAGGACTAAAAAACACTGTGAATATACTAAAATCATTGAATTTAGTACTTAATATGGGTGAACTGTGTGGGTACATGAATCATATCTCAATAAACTATTATGTAAACAAAAGCAATATATTGGTGCATTGAAATTAACTGAGGGACTTTTTTTCCCAAAGTTGATTTATTTTGAGTGAGAGCAGGGGAGGCACAGAAAGAGGGAAAAAGAGACAATCCCAAGCCAGCTCCATGCTATCAGTGCGGAGGGGGACGTGGGGCTCGATCTCCCGAATGACAAGATCAAGACCTGGGCCAAAATCAAGAGTTGGACACCCAACCAACTGAGCCAGCCAGGTGCCCCTGTTTGGGAGACTTGTAAAAATCTTTCTAACTTATGTGTAAGAAAAACTGATGTTGGGTAATATTTATACTTGTTAAAATATGTTAATGAATTCTGTTTTCTGAAAAAGAAATCAGAGAAAGGGAAGATTGACTGTGAATCAAGAGTTGGATACAAAAATCCATACTGGAGATGACTTATCATCCAAATCAGGATAATTTTGAATGTTATAAGAGTGTGATTTGTAATTATGCTGGTCCAATAAGTATGAATTGAGACTTTCTCAGGCAAACCAAGATGTGTGACAAGCTTACGTCACACATGCTAATGGATATGAGCTTCACGCTAAATTTAATGACCATCCATAGGTTAAAATAATGGGAAAAAATAACCCGATTTATATTTTATAATCACTGAGATTACAAGAAATATAGTGAAGAATGAATTGGTTTTGAGTGGTTGATAAGACTGGACAATAGAGACAAGTTAGGAGGATGAAGGGGTAATTTGGGCAAAAGAGAACAATTTTATACAATAAAATGGTTTTAGTGGGAATGGGTAAAAGTTCAGGACTTAAAATATAGGAGTAGATGTATTGTATAATAGTTGCTGATTCATGGTAAAGAGACCAATGGAAAGAAAAGTTTGACGACAAAGTAAAGAGGACAGATAGTTGGTGGAGTTGTGAATCAATGAGAATAATGAACATAGAGAATACAGATCAAAGGAGCTACTTTACCATTATACTACAGTTATTATAATTATTCTAGGAACAAAAATTAAATTTTCACTGAGATTGCAAGAAACATCAGGAGCTTTGGTATGATGGTGTTTGACAATCAAAATAGATGAGATCATCTCAAAGTAAAAAGTGGGTAAGAGGTGGGAGGAGAATAAAGAAAGTTGAAGTAATACTTGAATGATGAATGGTGATTATTGAGTAGAAATAAAAGAATAGAGATTTAGTGCTTTTGAATAAAAATCTAGTATGTCCAGGACTATCAATTTGTGGTTACATGAACATTGTTTCACCCACTGTGTCAGTTCAAATGTAAAAGGAGAGAAGGAAACCAAGAAATAAAATATAAAACTTGATGCAATACAATGACAACAACTGAGGTTGAAATGATGAACTCATTAGATGGGGAATCACTGAAAACAGAGGAGAATTGACTGGGAGTAATGTGTCAAAAGACTAGTGAGCTTAATAGAGTCAAAACATACATTATGTGAGAAGATTTCAAGTGTGAAAAGATTGTATTCGCATATGGATGTGTTGAATGTAATATCTATGAGATTTACCAGTCATGAGTGTTAAATTATAAGTTGTGGCTCTGGAATCAGGTACCGAGAGCAGAGTTTTGATAATAGGTATGGTATATTAACTTCCTAGGGCTGTCATAGCAAAGTACTACAAACTGGGTGACTTAAACAACAGAAGTATATTGTCTCACCGTTCAGGAGCCTAGAAGTCTGAAATCAAGGTGTTGGCAAGTTTGGTTTCATCTGAAGGCTAGGAGGGAAAGATCTATTATATTCTTGTGAATGCTCATCTTCTCCCCATGTATCTTCATATGATTTTCCCTCTATGTCCCTTTATAAGGACAGCAGCCATACGGGACTAGGGCCTGCCCACATAACCTCATTTTAACTTGATTACTGGCATAAAAAAAAAAAACTTACCTTCAAACAAGGCCATGTTCTGTGGTACCGAGGGTTAGGTACTCCAACATAGATCTATTTTGAGAGGACGCTATTTAATTCATAGCATATATGATTTAGGAGGTTCACACATTGCGAAAGGGTGATATCACAGGTATTCTCATAAAGTTGGCATTACCCAGGACACATGAAGTTCTAGGGATAGAGAAGAGGCAATTCTCCAGCAGCTGAGAGGTAGTTTCTTGGGTAGTAAGGTGGAGGCAAAAAGGATAATATTCCTTGGTAACGAGGCTTTTTTTTTTTTTTGGTTTTAATTGTTTATTGATTTTTGAGAGACAGTAAGACACACATGGTGGAGGAACAGAGAGATAGGGAGACAGAGGATCCTAAGCAGGCTCTGTGCTGATGTCAGAGAGCTTTGCATGCAGGGCTTGAACCAGGATACCTGAAAGCAGAGAGCCTACCGATTTGGGGCTTGAACTCAGAAGCCGTGAGATTGTGACCATGACCTAGGAAGCTCACAACTCACTGATGCAAGGTTTGAACTCAGGAACCAGGAGATCATGACCTGCCAAAATTGGATGCTTAAGTGAGTGAGCCACCCAGGTACCCCATTGATAACATGGCTTTTATTTATTTATTTATTTATTTATTTATTTATTTAAAATGTTTATTTCTGAGACAGGGAGAGAGAGACAGAGAGAGAGAGAGAGAGAGAGAGAGAGATGTGAGTGCGGGATGGGGAGACACAGGATCTGAAGCAGGCTCAAGGCTCTGAGCTGGCATGCAGATGGGAGACTCGAACTCACGATCCATGAGATCATGACCTGAGCCGAGGTTGGAAGCCTAACCGACTGAGCTACCCAGGTGCTATGATAACATGGCTTTTAAATCTGTAAAGGTTTCTACGCTGTAAGGGTGGCAAATGGTCTTTGAAAGTGAGTTGAAGGAGGAGGATGCTGACATGACTTCTTAGCTCTGAAGTAACCAGGGTAGAGGAAAATAAGGAGGAATACTGAGAAGGCTGCTCAAGCAGTAGTGTCAGGAGTTTCTATTCTGACAAGAAGTTATGGAATACTTTTGTGGAAGATGCTTAAAGTCAAGGTAAAATTTTTAAGCGTAGAATATAGGTTCTAGATTGCAGCGTGCAACTTTAGGAAGGAAGGAAAGGAAAGGAAGTTGGATTGAAGAAGCAGATGTACTAAAACGGAGGTGATGGGAAGAGGTTAAATTCCCATTAGTGACCAAAAACGACAAGGAAAAGGACAAGTTTGGTTCCCAGGATTTTCAAAGCATCGGTGGCAAAATTCCCATTTTGGATTCTTTGGGCTTCCTAGGCACTCTAGGTTTTGGGAAAAGCAGTAACCTCTGAAGCAGGGTTGGTGAATGTCAGTGAGATCAAAAGCTCCCCCATAAAAAAGGTGGAATTAATTTTGCTGCCAAAAAAGCCAATCTTTAATAATTGGTTGAGTGGCTGACTTGGGCTTGGTCATGATCTCACAGTTCATGTTCATGAGTTCGAGCCCCAAGTCAGGTTTCACACTGAAAGCTCAGAGCTGCTTTGCATTCTCTGTCTCCCTCTCTCTCTGTGCCTCCCCTGCTCATGCGCTCTCTCTCTCTCTCTCTCTCTCAAAAATAAATTATCATTAAAACTTGTTTTTAATTCAAGGTCATAATTAATCGAAAAAAGTACCAATGATATAAGAGAGGGATTAAGAGAGGCAGGGGAACAGTGAAGGGTTAGTGTGAGATATACGTGCGAGAGGGTTGAGGTAAGATATAATATGTGAGAAAAAATTTTTTCTCATTGATGAAATAGAGACATGTTAAGAACCCTAATCCTGTACTGCCAAAAGGCACCGAATCAATTTCAAGGAGGTAGAAAGGGTGACCTCTCTGGAAGGAGTTAGTTGAAGCAGAGGTGTCTGAATATTAAGGTTCTCTGCTGGAGAACTCTTTCTCTTTTGTCTTTTTTTACTCTCCCCCCCCCACCCCAGCTAGAAACATTGAAACATTTCTTCATACAAAAAAATTATAAGTCTTAAAAATCATTTGTATGACAATATCATGAAATAATGACTCTTTAATTTTCACTTTAATTGGGAAATAACTTACTAATATATAGAGCTTGGGAGTCTGGAGGACAGAAAGTGCGATCCTATTTTGAGAAATGGGTCTGCAATCAACACTACTCAGAGCAGTGAAGGTTTTACTTAAGGATGTGTCTGAAATTTGGATGGAGTGTGAGGGGGTAGTTAACATCATGTCCAAGCTTTGAGGCTCTTCTATATATGAAAATTTGGAGAAGGATTCGGAAGGTCACAGGGAAGTGATACCTCTAAGGGAAGTCTGTTTTTGATATACACAAGGTGAAAAAATCATTTTGTTAAAAGAGAAGGAGAGAAAGAATCCCAAAAAAGCTTTGCACTATCAGCGCAGAGTCCGATGTGGTGTTTGAACTCACGAACTGTGAAATCATGACCTAAGCAGAAGTGAGATGCTTAACTGACAGAGCTTCCCAGGAGCCTTGCAGGCTTGCATTTTTAAAGAAAGCTACTGTGTAATTAAAGGATTATAATGTTAGGAACTTAGGCCCCATATAAGAATACTATATATATATATATATATATATATATATATATATATACACACACACACATATATATATACACACATATATATATATGTATATATATATATATATATGTATATATATTTATCACAGAAAAGAAGTAGGGATGTTATTAAGGTAGTTCATTCTCTTTCCTCGTCTTCAAAGACCTTTGAGAATGGACATGATTCAGTCGTAAGAGCAGAAGTTAAGGGGATCAACCATAGACAGGGGCTACAGTGGTGGTGAACAAAATTCTTGAAGTGAATTGGGCACCTGTCTGGTTCAGTCAGTACAGCACGTGACTCTCAATCTCAAAGTCATGAGTTCAAGTCCCACGTTGGGTGTGGGGTGGAGCCTACTTCAAAAAAAATTTACAAATTCTTGAGTGTACATTTAGGCACTAGATTACTTGCTTAGTGGTACTGGAAACATCTTTAAAGCAAGTGCTACTCCATTTTTGGCTCCTTCAGTAATACATGTGTGAACAGGACAGCCTTTGGACAAACACATGAATGAGGATGGTTGAGGATCAGCACTGAAAAAAATGGCCTAGGGAGGAGAAAATGTCATTCTTCTAATGGGTAATCAACTAATTTGCGCCATTAAATTGGAACATTAAAGAGTATAAGACTTCCTATATTTTGATCTGCTAGCAAAGAGACAATTATTGTACTTGATTTTGAAGAGCATTTAGCAACATATGAAAATATTAATGACAAGAGACTACGTAGAAATAAGACTTAACAGAATTCTTAATATATTATCCAAAGCCTGGAAAAAGTTTTTACATACAAGCAAAGAAAAAGGACGGAGGTAAACGTTTAAAATTATGCTAATATATAACTTCGGGAAAAAACCCCAACTTGAACTTACATAAATGCTATTGTAGATATAACTCTAAATGTCTGAGAAACATGGGATTATTCATTCTAACATATGTGTTTTTAAAATATTCCCAACAATACCTTTTTACCAGAACTTGCAAATAAATGAATCCCTATTATTGTAAAGACGAAACTGAAGTACTTTAAATTGCAGAGGTTCACAGAGCAAAATACATAAAAAAGACAAATGCAAAATAGCACCTTCAACACTGCCCTCTAAAGAGAGAAAGGCCAGTGTTTCTGATATAAATTTCTAAATTTAAAACATATTTTCTGTATTCAGAATTTTGCATGTGATTAGAATGAAAGAAAAATCTCAAGAGAACAAAACATGAAGTAAAATATGGACATTTGCACAATTATCAGAGGAGACAAAAAGCCTTGAACCTAAGAACATTTTCTCAAAAGTAATTTTTCAGCTGTTAGATATCAAAAGAGGCTAGGCTTAGTCTATATAAAGCAAGACTTCTGAATCCTGCTTCAAAAACTATCCTAATATGGAAATAATTCTTTATATTTTATAGCTCTATGAATTCCTGCATCGAAGAATCTTAAAAAGGAAATGAAATAACTGTAATGATTGGATTTTTTGAATATTAATGACCACAAGAAAAATGGAAGCAATTAAAAAGAAGGAGAAGTCTACTATAATGAAAGCCACTTTTTAATGTTGTACATAAGGTTTGCTGGATAGTTATTGAAAAGCGATAGCTCATAGCTATTGTTTTGTTTTTGAGTTAGTTTCTAAGGACTGTAATTATGCTCCACGAGCAGGGTGGAGATGTCTCAGAAGGGAGCGTGTGTTTTACTCTAGCAGGAATATGTCCCTTTTATACCTATCAGAACACTTGTATTCATGAAGTGTTTCCATATTAAAGCATATAGCAACTACATTCAAGATTGTTTACAACTCAAGGCCTCAAATAGAAAAAAAAATTTTTTTAAACCTTAAAATGCTGCTCTGTTCTTACAGTCAAGGCCACTATTAAGTGGTAACATAGTGGCCTGCAAGATATGATTTACAGGACTCTAAAAGTCCCATATGCTCCAAAATGATAGTCATATATTCAAAACAGTATATTAGATTACCATCTTTGTCTAACTCCCTTTTGCCAAGCAGGGACTCCACTGCCTCAGATAGAGCATTTTTGTGCAAATTGCAAATCAAGCAGCTCTTCAGGTATATGAATACAAGACAGGCTTTCCTCCAGTCTGGCTCAGCCTCAACACGGAGTAAAGGGTTTGACGAGCATAGAAAGTGCTAGATTTTTCCTTTCTACTCTACTCCTGGCCAAACGCCTTTGTACAGTGCAAGTAAACAGCAGTATTCACAGCACCCACTCCCCTCCCAGGTTGCCCTACTGTTAAGAAGTCATTGTCAAAAAAGCCATCTTAAAATGCAAATTACATTACCTAGGAAGAGATAACACATATGTTTGAAGTTATATTAGGGGCTTAAATAAAATCAATGGCCTTCTAAACTTTAATTACATTCCTAAAATGTTATTTGCTGGAATACATTACTGCTCACATCTTCATTTCCCATAGAAGGGAAAGACATTGGCTAAATTCCCTGAGATGAAAAAGTATGGACAGAATACTTTTGGGGGGTTCACTGCTTCCCACTGAAGACCTTAGAGACATAACTGGATGTGGGGAAAAGGCTGCACGTGTGTTCATCAATCCTCCCGGGTTTTCTCAATGAGTTTTTCAGAACTACGTGTCATCAGGAAGCAGAGTTGTTTTTTGTTTTGTTTTTTTTCTTTTTTTTTCCTCTTGATTTCAGTAAGCTTCCGGTCCCTCCTGGAATGCCTCTGTCTGATTAGAGCAACTTAATTCAAAAAATCCAAAGGTGAGGGGGATATGTATTAGAAAATGTTCAATTGCACATCTATGCCATATTTTCTTTTCTTTTAATGTTTATTTATTTTTGAGAGAGAGACAGAGAGAGACACAGAGAGAGACACACACACAGAGAGAGAGAGAGAGGAGAGAACAAATGGAGGGGCAGAGAGAGAGGGAGACCCAGAATCTAAGGCAGGCTCCAGGCTCTGAGCTGTCAGCACAGAGCCTGACAGGGGCTCAAACCCACATACCATGAGATCATGACCTGAGCCAAAGTCGGACACTCAACGGACTCAGCCACCCAGGCGCCCCAGCGCCATATTTTCTAATTATTTTATCACTATACGTTTGACTCCTTTATTATTTCTTGATTGATTCAGAAGTCGAGAGGTTAATAAACGCTATCAGTACACATTCCCAAATCTTCAAAACTATTTTGTGATGGTAACCACTAGGATTACTTTTCTCTGATCATAAACTTTTTTTTTTTTCAGTTGCTTTGGATTTTAGAAAACATTTGGATATTGGCAATATCGCGGTGTTTTGACTTCATAGTTCTTTCATTTTCAGTATCGATTTGTGAAAGGTACTTATGGTTTGTTACTCCAAGACAAGTATAAAATTATTTGTACATCTTGTAAGCAGCTGTTAATCAGAAGAATTATAATCAATAGTTATCATGATAATTAAACGCCAGGGAAGAAACGCTAGAGTATTAAATGGAAAAATAACAAAAAATTTAAAACAGTAAGGAAAAAGAGACAACTAGCAATATCCTCTCCATTTTAAAACTTTGCCAAGAAATTCTTGCTCGATGGCTTGTCAGTAAATAGCCCATGCTGAAAACCCAATTTATTTGAAAGGAAGAGTTAATTATAATATAATTAAAATGGAATGTCCAGTAATATTAGAATCTCCAGATGTTACCCATTTGCAAAAGAAAAACATAAGCGGTAATGTAAAGTCAGAAAATGTATATTGCAGAAAGGCATGGTGTAGATTTATGCCCTGTCAAAACAAAATAAACTTTGAAAGACAAGGTCTGTCCAGACCGTACCTTGTTTTAATGATGAGAAAGAAACTCACTGGATGAATTATCAAGTCCTGCATGTTTATTAATAACATAATTGTAAGTCTGATAATCTAAATATGGCCATAAATTATCAAAAGGAAAGTAAGTAAAGTCTCTCTTGGCAAATTAAAGAGTATGTGTGTATGCCACCTGAAAAAAAAACACATTAAAGCTTCTTACCCAGAGAATGACATGTCTACATTTCAGATGAATCAAGAAACATAGAAAGATCATCCTAAAATCAAACTTGAAGAGAAATGAACTCTGTACATTAGAACTCTGTACTTAGCTAAGTACAAATGCACTCTGTACGTAGCTATTTTCATTGGGTAAAGGTTTGTGATTCCCCTGGAGTTCCAGACAAATAATACTTGACTTGACTTCAAAGTGAAAATATGTAATCCAGTATCAGTCACTGTTAGCACAATAAATTCTTCATAAGACACCTCTAAAGAATTCACTAAAACCATGTTAATTTCTACCCCACTGTTAAAAAAAAAGTTATAGAGGTGCATATATACATATATAATTATCATCCATAGGACTATATAATTATATGGCTATATTTTTAAAAAGGTCAGAAGAATATAGTTATCAAATGAACTATATGTATATATTCATATATTGTAGTGGGGTAATAACACTCACTGTTTCTATGTGCTATGACATGAGAGAATTTTGGAAGAAATGTCTTAATTCAAAGCCTTAGTTTCTTCATATACAAATTTCTTTTTTAATTTTTTTAACGTTTTTATTTGTTTTCGAAGGAGAGAGAGAGAGCATGAGCGAGGGAGGAACAGCAAGAGAGGGAGACACAGAATTCGAAGCAGGCTCCAGGCTCTGAGCTGTCAGCACAGAGCCCGATGTGGGGCTCGAATTCATGAACTGTGAAATCATGTCCTGAGCTGAAGTCAGACGCTTAACCGACTGAGCCACTCAGGCACCCCTCTTCATCTACAAATTACACATGTATTGGAGGATGGTAAGGATCAAATGATATAAGGTGTCTAACTTAGAGTAAGTTCTCTCTCTGTTTTTTTTAATGTTCATTTTTGAGAGAGAAGCAAAGGAGGGGCAGAGAGAGAGGTAGACAGAGGATCCAAAACAGGCTGTGGGCTGTCAGTGCAGAGCCTGATGTGGGGCTCGAACCCACAAACCCTGAGATCATGACCTGAACTAAATTCTGACTCTCAACCGACTAAGCCACGCAGGAGGGACCCCTAGGGTAAGTTCTCAATAAATGAAGGGGAATTGGCAAACTAAAAGGAACTATAAACCAGATTCCCTTCCCAAGTGCAAGAAAGAAATTTCTATCAGAGTGAAACATATACAAAAAATTCCAAGTGGCTTTTAATGCTATTTACCAAATGGTATTTTAGGCATGTCTCAATGATAAATCTAAATAGAAGTTTATATTCTGCAAGTCTCATCTCTAACAGTAGACAATTAAGAGAAAGTAACATTTGGATATATCTAGGATAGTAAGTTAATCTTCTGACACTTTCATATTTATTAAAATTTAATTTAGCATTTTATAGCTTCATTATATGGTTCAAAGAAATATGACATCAATTGAAAATAAAATAGTCACCTTATAAGAAGCATGCATTTATTATAAAATCATTCCCTCATCATATTTTATAAAAGTCTTGTGTAAAACATTTTCTAGTATTGTTTTTAAAAATGTTTTAGCATGAATTCATCCTTTTGAAATATATTGATGGATAACACTGGCATAAAGTGCATCCTAATTTAAACTACAACTAGATATAAAAGTTAAATATTTGTAAATGGAGTTCTAAATCTGCAGGATCAGTTAAAGTATTCATTTGATAACTCCATTCTTCTGACCTTTTTAAAAATATAGTCAGCACTGTGGCATAGAAAATTGTAGCTAAGAGATGATGCACTGTAAAAACATAGGAACATTCAAAAGAAGTGACTATATCCAAAAAATATGCTTGAAACATTTTCATTTATTGCAAGGATTTTAAATGAAAGCATAGGAACACATTCCCCCTAAGGCTTTAAACAGTATAGCCTGGATCGTTTCAATCCCCATAAGGTCTATTTCTTGAATAGCTTTTACATGGGAGCAGAACAACTTTCTGCAATTGACTTCAAATACATTTCTATATGCCTCACGGGAACAGAGATGAGGAAAAAAATGCTACACCCCATGAATATTAGAGACTAGCATGTGTGTGTTTAAAGTTATTTTTAAAGACTGTGTCTACAAGGTACAGCATGAATTGATAAATTGGCAAATACCTACTCAATGTAATCCAAAACAAAGCCAAAATTTAGGATGAAATAATAACTCAGAAAATTGTGTGTGATAATTGCCAAGCCTCTTCTTGACCTTGTGATACACAGATGGGATCACAGACTGAAACATTTAAAAATTGACTTCTCATGGGGCTCTGCTTTCAGGATGATGGAGAATATTTACTTTTCTCTATTCTTCCATCTAAGTAATCCTAAAAACATCAACACTATGTGTAAAACAAACGTAGACTTTCAAAGGAGGAAAGAAAAAGGCAGACTGGATGGGGAACTTGAGACACAAAATATGACTTGGTGGTTGGTTCCCTCAGTTTTCGTTTTGTTTTTGTTTTTGTTTGTTGCTTCATCCATCTCAGACTTGGCGCTGAAGATGCCAGCCCCCAGAAATACTGATAGCCACACACACTAAGATCCCCAGAAAAAGCCTTCTTTTTCTAGCCAAAGCAATAAGAAGTAGACAGCCTAACAGGAAAGAAAAACTTTCAGACAATAATTGCTTTATTATAGCCAACCACCACATTTTTTTAAATCCTTGGCCCACCTCCACCCATGTATCAGAAGCCATATGGGAAGCCATATGGGAAGATTTCAGCTCCTGCCGGTTACAACAAGGCACCTATGAAAGTTAATTTTATCAACTTGACTGGGCATGGGTGACCAGACATTTTGTTAAATATTATTCTGGGTGCATCTTGCCTGTGAAGTTGTTTCTAGATTATCTTAATATTTGACATGGTAGACTGTGTGGCAAGATGCCCTCCCTAGTGTGAATTCAACCAGCTAAACACCTCCCTCCTCATTCAACCAGCTGAAAGCTTGAACCAAACAAAACTCCTGACCCTTCTGTGGGTAAGAGGGACCATCTTCTGTCGATGGCCTTTGAGCTGCTATATTAGTTTTTTCCTGCCTCTGGACTCGAACTGAAACATGGGCTTATTCTGGGTCACAAGTCGGCCTGTCTTTAAACAGAAAATATAGCATCAATTCTCTTGGTTCTCAGGCCCTTGGAATCAGATTAGAAATACACCATTAGCTTTCCTGGGTCTCCACCTTGTTGACTCTACAACTCGAAACATTTTAATCTATATTCTTATATGAGCCAACACCTTATAATAAATCTCTTCCTTTTTTTTATGAAGTTTATTGTCAAAATGGTTTCCATACAACACCCAGTGCTCATCCCAAAAGGTACCCACCTCGATACCCATCACTCACCCTCCCCTCCCTCCCACCCCCATCAACCCTCAGTTTGTTCTCAGTTTTTAAGAGTCTCTTATGCTTTGGCTCTCTTCCACTCTAAACTCTTTTTTTTTTTCTTCCCCTCCCCCATGGGTTTCTGTTAAGTTTCTCAGGATCCACATAAGAGTGAAACCATATGGTATCTGTCTTTCTCTGTATGGCTTATTTCACTTAGCATCACACTCTCCAGTTCCACCCATGTTGCTACAAAGGGCCATATTTCATTCTTTCTCATTGCCATGTAGTACTCCATTGTGTATATAAACCACAATTTCTTTATCCATTCATCAGTTGATGGACATTTAGGCTCTTTCCATAATTTGGCTATTGTTGAGAGTGCTGCTATAAACATTGGGGTACAAGGGTGCATCAGTACTCCTATGCATCAGTACTCCTCTATCCCTTGGGTAAATTCCTAGCAGTGCTATTGCTGGGTCATAGGGTAGGTCTATTTTTAATTTTTTGAGGAACCTCCACACTGTTTTCCAGAGTGGCTACACCAATTTGCATTCCCACCAACAGTGCAAGAGGGTTCCCCTTTCTCCACATCCTCTCCAGCATCTATAGTCTCTTGATTTGTTCATTTTGGCCACTCTGACTGGTGTGAGGTGATATCTGAGTGTGATTTTGATTTGTATTTCCCTGATGAGGGGCGACGTTGACCATCTTTTCATGTGCCTGTTGGCCATCCAGATGTCTTCTTTACAGAAATGTCTATTAATGTTTTCTGCCCATTTCTTCACTGGGTTATTTGTTTTCCGGGTGTGGAGTTTGGTGAGCTCTTTATAGATTTTGGATACTAGCCTTTTGTCTGATATGTCATTTGCAAATATCTTTTCCCATTCCGTTGGTTGCCTTTTAGTTTTGTTGGTTGTTTCCTTTGCTGTGCAGAAGCTTTTTATCTTCATAAGGTCCCAGTAGTTCATTTTTGCTTTTAATTCCCTTGCCTTGCGGGATGTGTCAAGTAAGAAATTGCTACGGCTGAGGTCAGAGAGGTCTTTTCCTGCTTTCTCCTCTAGGGTTTTGATGGTTTCCTGTCTCACATTCAGGTCCTTTATCCATTTTGAGTTTATTTTTGTGAATGGTGTGAGAAAGTGGTCTAGTTTCAATCTTCTATGCATGTTGCTGTCCAGTTCTCCCAGCACCATTTGTTAAAGAGACTGTCTTTTTTCCATTGGATGTTCTTTCCTGCTTTGTCAAAGATGAGTTGGCCATACGTTTGTGGGTCTAGTTCTGGGGTTTCTATTCTATTCCATTGGTCGATGTGTCTGTTTTTGTGCCAATACCATGCTGTCTTGATGATGACAGCTTGGTAGTAGAGGCTAAAGTCTGGGATTGTGATGCCTCCTGCTTTGGTGGTCTTCTTCTTCAAAATTACTTTGGCTATTCAGGGCCTTTTGTGGTTCCATATGAATTTTAGGATTGCTTGTTCTAGATTCGAGAAGAATGCTGGTGCAATTTTGATTGGGATTGCATTGAATGTGTAGATAGCTTTGGGTAGTATTGACATTTTGACAATATTTATTCTTCCAATCCATGAGCACGGAATGTTTTTCCATTTCTTTATATCTTCTTCAATTTCCTTCATAAGCTTTCTATAGTTTTCAGCATACAGATCTTTTACATCTTTGGTTAGATTTATTCCAGGTATTTTATGCTTCTTGGTGCAATTGTGAATGGGATCAGTTTCTTTATTTGTCTTTCTGTTGCTTCATTATTAGTGTATAAGAATGCAACTGATTTCTGTACATTGATTTTGTATCCTGCAACTTTGCTAAATTCATGTATCAGTTCTAGCAGACTTCTGGTGGAGTCTATCGGATTTTCCATGTATAATATCATGTCATCTGCAAAAAGTGAAAGCTTAACTTCATCTTTGCCAGTTTTGATGCCTTTTATTTCCTTTTGTTGTCTAATTGCTGATGCTAGAACTTCCAACACTATGTTAAACAACAGCGGTGAGAGTGGACATCCCTGTCATGTTCCTGATCTCAGGGAAAAAGCTCTCAGTTTTTCCCCGTTGAGGATGATGTTAGCTGTGGGCTTTTCATAAATGGCTTTTATGACGTTTAAGTATGTTCCTTCTCTCCCGACTCTCTCAAGGGTTTTTGTTAAGAGAGTTTGCTGAATTTTGTCAAAGGCCTTTTCTACCTCGATTGACAGGATCATATGATTCTTATCTTTTCTTTTATTAATGTGATGTATCACGTTGATTGATTTACAAATGTTAAACAAGCCCTGCATCCCAGGAATGAATCCCACTTGATCATGGTGAATAATTCTTTTTATATGCTGTTGAATTCTATTTGCTAGTATCTTATTGAGAATTTTTGCATCTATATTCATCAGGGATATTGGCCTATAGTTCTCTTTTTTTTACTGGGTCTCTGTCTGGTTTAGGAATCAAAGTAATACTGGCTTCATAGAATGAGTCTGGAAGTTTTCCTTCCCTTTCTATTTTTTAGAATAGCTTGAGAAAGATAGGTATTATCTCTGCTTTAAACGTCTGGTAGAAATCCCCTAGGAAGCCATCTGGTCCTGGACTCTTATTTGTTGGGAGATTTTTGATGACTGATTCAATTTCTTCGCTGGTTATGGGTCTGTTCAAGCTTTCTATTTCCTCCTGATTGAGTTTTGGAAGTGTGTGGGTGTTTAGGAATTTGTCCATTTCTTCTAGGTTGTCCAGTTTCTTGGCATATAAGTTTTCATAGTATTCCCTGATAATTTCTTGTATCTCTGAGGGATTGGTGGTAATAATTCCATTTTCATTCATGATTTTATCTATTTGGGTCGTCTCCCTTTTGTTTTTGAGAAGCCCGGCAGGAGGTGTATCAATTTTGTTTATTTTTTCAAAAAACAACACTTGGTTTCGTTGATCAGCTCTACAGTTTTTTTAGATTCTAAATTGTTTATTTCTGCTCTGATCTTTATTATTTCTCTTCTTCTGCTGGGTTTAGGCTGTCTTTGCTGTTCTGCTTCTAGCCCCTTTAGGTGTGCTGTTAGATTTTGTATTTGGGATTTTTCTTGTTTCTTGAGATAGGCCTGGATTGCAATGTATTTTCCTCTCAGGACTGCCTTCACTGCATCCCAAAGCGTTTGGGTTGTTTTATTTTCATTTTCATTTGTTGCCATATATTTTTTAATTTCTTCTCTAATTGCCTAGTTGACCCATTCATTCTTTAGTAGCATGTTCTTTAACCTCCATGCTTTTGGAGGTTTTCCAGACTTTTTCCTGTGGCTGATTTCAAGCTTCATAGCATTGTGGTCCGAAAGTATGCATGGTATGATTTCAATTCTTGTATACTTATGAAGGGCTGTTTTGTGACCCAGTATGTGATCTATCTTGGAGAATGTTCCATGTGCACTCGAGAAGAAAGTATATTCTGTTGCTTTGGGATGCAGAGTTCTAAATATATCTGTCAAGTCCATCTGATCCAATGTATCCTTCAGGGCCCTTGTTTCTTTATTGACCGTGTGTCTAGATGATCTATCCATTTCTGTAAGTGGAGTGTTAAAGTCCCCTGCAATTACCACATTCTTATCAATAAGGTTGCTTATGTTTGTGAGTAATTGTTTTATATATTTGGGAGCTCCTGTATTCGGTGCATAGACATTTATAACTGTTAGCTCTTCCTGATGGATAGACCCTGTGATTATTATATAATGCCCTTCTTCATCTCTTGTTACAGCCTTTAATTTAAAGTCTAGTTTGTCTGATATAAGCATAGCTACTCCAGTTTTCTTTTGACTTCCAGTGGCATGATAAATAGTTCTCCATCCCCTCACTCATTCTGAAGGTGTCCTCATGTCTAAAATGAGTCTCTTGTAGACAGCAAATAGATGGGTCTTGTTTTTTTATCCATTCTGATACCCTATGTTTTGGTTGGTGCATTCAGTCCATTTACTTTCAGTGTTATGATAGAAGATACAGGTTTAGAGTCATTGTGATGTCCGTAGGTTTCATGCTTGTAGCGATGTCTCTGGTACTTTGTCTCACAGGATCCCCCTTAGGATCTCTTGTAGGGCTGGTTTAGTGGTGACAAATTCCTTCAGTTTTTGTTTGTTTGGGAAGACCTTTATCTTTCCTTCTATTCTAAATGACAGACTTGCTGGATAAAGGATTCTCGGCTGCATATTTTTTTCTGTTTAACACATTGAAGATCTCCTGCCATTCCTTTCTGGCCTGCCGAGTTTCAGTAGAGAGATCGGTCACGAGTCTTATAGGTCTCCCTTTATATGTTAGAGCACGTTTATCTCTAGCTGCTTTCAGAATTTTCTCTTTATCCTTGTATTTTGCCAGTTTCAGTCTGATATGTCATGCCGAAGATCGATTCAAGTTACATCTGAAGGGAGTTCTCTGTGCCTCTTGGATTTCAATGCCTTTTTCCTTCCCCAGATCCGGGAAGTTCTCAGTTATTATTTCTTCAAGTACACCTTCAGCACCTTTCCCTCTCTCTTCCTCCTATGGAATACCAAGTATGCGTAGATTATTTCTTTAGTGCATCACTTAATTCTCTAATTTTCCCCTCATACTCCTGGATTTTTTTATCTCTTTTTGTCAGCTTCTTTTTTTTCCATAATTTTATCTTCTAGTTCACCTATTCTCTCCTCTGCTTCTTCAATCCGAGCCGTAGTTGTCTCCATTTTATTTTGCTGTTCTTTGATAACATTTTTTAGCTCCTCCTGGCTGTTCCTTAGTCCCTTGATCTCTGTAGCAAGAGATTCTCTGCTGTCCTTTATACTGTTTTCAAGCCCAGTGATTAATTTTATGACTATTATTCTAAATTCACTTTCTGTTATATTGTTTAAATCATTTTTGATCAGTTCGTTAGCTGTTGTTATTTCCTGGACGTTTTTCTGAGGGGAATTCTTCCTTTTCGTCATTTTGGATAGCCCTGGAGTGGTGCGGGACTGCTGGACACTTCCCCTGTGCTGTCTTGAATAACTTGAGTTGGTGGGCGGGCTGCAGTCAGACCTGATGTCTGCCCCCAGCCCACTGCTGGGGCCACAGTCAGACTGGTGTGTGCCTTCTCTTCCCCTCTCCTAGGGGCGGGATTCACTGTGGGGAGGCGTGGCCCATCTGGGCTACTTGCACACTGCCAGGCTTGTGGTGCTGGGGATCTGGGAATTACCTGGGGTGGATTGGCAAGGTGCACAGGGGCGGGAGGGGTAGGCTCAGCTTACTTTTCCTTTGTATATCCACTTCGGGAGGGGCCCTGCGGCACCTGGAGGGAGTCAGACCTCCGCTGCCGGAGGTTTGGTTCCGTACAAGCACAGCGTTGGGTGTTTGCGGGGAGCAAGCCAGTTCCCTGGCAGGAACTGGTTCCCTTTGGGATTTTGGCTGGGGAATGGGTGAGGGAGATGGCACTGGTGAGCGCCTTTGTTCCCCGCCAAGCTGAGCTCTGTCGTCCAGGGCTCAACAACTCTCCTTCCCATTGTCCTCCAGCCCTCCCATTCTCCAAGCAGAGCTGTTAGCTTATAACCTTCCAGATGTTGAGTCCCGCTTGCAGTCGGAACACACTCCGTCTGGCCCCTCCACTTTTGCAAGCCAGACTCAGGGGCTCTGCTTGGCTGGCGGGCCGCCCCTCCACCCTGGCTCCCTCCCGCCAGTCCGTGGAGTGCGCACTGCCTCTCCGCCCTTCCTACCCTCTTCCGTGGGCCTCTTGTTTGTGCTTGGCTCTGGAGACTCCATTCTGCTAGTCTTCTGGCGGTTTTCTGGGTTATTTAGGTGGGTGTAGGTGGGATGTAAGTGATCAGCAGGAGGCACGGTGAGCCCAGCATCCTCCTACACTGCCATCTTCCCCCCCCCATAATAATTCTCTTCATTCACACACACATACACACACATACACACACACACACACACACACACACAGACACATAACATTTCTTTAATATACATAAAATATATTGAGGAAATATGGATGTATTTATACATATTTGTACATTTATATACAACTTATTTATTATATTTGTCTGGAGAATCCTGACTATTACATCATCCCAAACCTTCCTCCCTACACTGGGGTGGTGTCAGAAAAGCCAATTAGGGAGTCAGGACTTTCATTCCCACAGGGCAGTAATGAGCCCTTTTCCTGTGGTGTTCATGGATATGACAAGGGGAGCCTACATTTCCACTACCACTAGGTAATAACAAGTTGCACCTCCTACCCCCCTCTGAGGTGGTGTCAGAGAAGGTCTTGTGCAGAGTCTGGGCTTTCCCTACTACCCCCAGAAATGAGGCCACCACCTAACTGTGGTGTTAGTGATAACCATGTGGAGATCAGTAATGAGACACTCTTACCTGCTCCAGTCAGAGAGATATTATTGGAGGTCTAGTGGGAACCAAAACTCCCATACATACCAAATACAATAAGGAACTTTCTCCTCAGTTGTCAATGGATCCTGACTGAGGAACCTAGATATCTATATCCGTTTGGAAGTGATAGGTCCTTGCGCCTTCCACCACTATCTTATGTCAGAGTGGTGTCAAATAAAATTAGCTAAACCAGAAGTTTAAGTAAGATCTCCAGCCTGGTAACATATTATTCAAAATGTCCAAGTGTCAATAAAAACAAAAAAAATCATTTGTCATATCAAGAGCCAGAAAGATCTAAGAGTGAATGAAAAGAGAGAGAGAGAGAGAGAGAACTGATGTCAACACCAAGATGAAAGAGATTTTAGAATTATCTGACAAAGATTTTAAAGCAGCTGCCTTAAATATGTTTCAAAGCACAACTTCAAACACACTTAAAACAAAAGAAACCTTGAGCCTCAGAAGAGAAATAAAAAGTTGAACAAAGAAACACAAAATATAAAGAAGCACCAAGTGGAAATGTTAGAATTGAAAAAAATATATAATTGAGATTAAAAGAACTCAATGTATGATCTCATGTGCACAATGAAGAAAACAGAAGAAAGAATCAGTAACATTGGATAAAGAATGGTAACAATTGCCCAGTAATGAACAGGAAGAAAATAGACTGAGAAAACAAAACAAAACAAAACAACAGCAACAACAAAACCAGAGACTCTGAAACATATGGAAGTATAAAAAAATAAATAAATAAAAATCATGTCTTGAAGTCTTGAAAGAGGAGAAACATGGTGAGGCTGAAAATGCACTTAAAAAACTAATGACAAATGCTTAAAAATTTAGCCAATGATATTAACCTACAGATGCAAGAAGCAAAGTTCATACCAAACATGATAACTGGAAGAAATCCATATCAAGACATAATCATAGTCAAAGTCAAATTTCTTAGAACTGAAGACAAAGAAAAAAATCTTGAAAGTAGGAAAAGAATATCATCTTACTATATGGAAAAAACATTTCAAATGACACTGATTTCTCACCAGAAACCATGAAGGTTAAAGGAAGTGGCACATTATATGTCGTGTACAGAAGGAAAAGACCAACCAACCCAATATCCAATGTCCAGCATAAACATGCTTCAGGAATGAAAAGGAAGTCAAAACATTCCGAAGTGAATGAAAACTAATAAAATTTGTGGCTAACAGACATACCCTAATAGAATGGTTAAAGGAAGTTATCTAACAAGAAAAGAAATAATCAAATAATCTTAGAATATCAGGAAGGAAGGAAGAATATGGTAAGTAAAAATATGGATAAATACAACAGACTTTCTTTCTTAACGAGTCTTCTAAATTTATTTGAGGCAAAAAAATATGACACTGTCTGACTTGGTTCTAAATATATGTAGAGAAAATATTAAAGTCACTTTTTCATAAATAGAAGTTAAGGAGACAGAAAGAGTGGTAAACATGAAATTGAAAATAATGATCTTAGTGGACTAAGAGTTATAAGTTTTAACAATATAAATAATATTTATACGAAACAATACCTAAAGCAACTACTGAGCAAGTTAAACAAAGAGATACACTTCACAACAGTAGAGATAAATCAAAATGGAATTCTAAAAGGTGTTCCCAGTATCCTAAAGAAAGTCAGGAAAAAGTAAACAGGAAGTGAAAGATTTGTATAGTGGAAACACAAAGACATTGATGAATGAAATCGAAGAAGACAACAATGAATGGAAAAATGTCCTGTGTTCAGGGATCAGATGAATTTATATTGTCAAAATGTCCATACAACTCAAAACCACCTGTAGATTCAGTGGAATCCATATAAAATTCCAAATACATTTTTTTAAGAAATAGAAAATATAATCATAATATTCATATAGAACCACAAACGGCCTTAAATAGCCAAAGCAATTCCAAGAAGGAAGAATAAAGCTGGAGGCATTACACTTCCTAATTTCAAACTATGTTACAAAGGTATAGTAGCAAATAAAAATGAGATAATGTCATCAAAACAAACAAGTAGACCAATGGAACAGAATCAAGAGCCTAGAAGTAAACCCTTGTGTACACAGTCAACTAATATTTGACAAGGGAACCAAGAACACTCAATGGTAAAAGGATAGTCTACCCTTCAATAAATGATTCTGAGAAACAGGATAATATACAAAAGAATGAAATTTGACCCTCATCTTATACCACTCACAAAAATAATCTCAAAATTAATTAAAAATTAAACACAAGACCTGAAGCCATAAAACCCCTATAAGAAAAGAGGGAGAAAGCTCCTTGACATTGGTTTTGGCAATGATTTTTGGATTTTACACCAAAAGCACAAGCAACCAAAGCAAAAATAAACACATGGAACTACATCCAACTGAAAAGCTTATAAACTGGAGAAGAAACAATTAACAAAATTAAAAGGTAAACTATGCAATGAGAAAAAAAAATTGCAAAACATCACTGATAAGAGCTTGTATCCAAAACATATAAGGAACTCATACAATTCGATACTAAAAATAAACATCAGATTTAAAAATGGGCAGAGGATCTGAATAGACATTTTTCTTTCTTTCTTTTTTTTTAATGCTTATTTCTTTATTTTGAGAGGGAGTTCAACCAGGGGAGGCACAGAGGGAAAGGAGACAAAGAATCCGAAACAGGTTCCAGCTATAACCCACGAACCATAAGATCATGACCTGAGCTGAAAACAAGAGTTGGATGCTTAAATGACTGAGCCACCCAGGCGCCCCTGAATAGACATTTTTTTCTAAAGACGTATAACAGGTACATGAAAAGGTGCTCAACATCACTAATAATCAGGGAAATGTAAACCAAAATCACAATGAGATATCACTTCAAACCTGTTAGAATGGCTATTATCAAAAGATAAGAGATAACCAGTATTGCATGAGAATGGGGAGAAAAGGGAATCTTTGAGTACTCTTGTTGGGAATGGAATTTCCTCAAAAAATTAAAAATAGAACTACTGTATGATCCAGCATTCCCACTTCTGGATATATGTTTAAAGGAAATGAAATCACTCTCCTGAAGAGATATCTGTGCCCTGTGTTCACTGAAACATTATTCACAAAAATCAAAATATTAAAACAACCTGTGTCTGTCTATAGATGCATGGGTAAAAAGATGTGGTATGGGCTGTGTGTGATGAATACACGTAATGGAATATTATTCAGTCTGAGAAATAAGGAAATCCTGCTATTTTCAGCAACATGGATGAACCTTGAGGTCATTGAATTAAGTGAAATAAGTCAGTCAGAGAATGATAAATATTGTATAATCTCACTTTCATGTGAAATTTTAAAAAGCTGGGGGCACCTGGCTGGCTCAGTTGGTAGAACATGTGACTCTTAATCTTGGGGTTGTGATTTTGAACCCCATGTTGGGTATAGAGATTACTTAAAAATAAAATCTTAATAAAAAAAAAAAGGAAGAAGAAAAAGAAAAAAAAAAAACTCATAGTAAGAGAGTTGAATGATCATTGCCAGGGGCTGAGATTGGTGGAAATGGTCAAAGGGCTCAAATTTCCAGTAGTAAGATTAAAAGGTTCTGGGAATCTAATGTACAGCATTGTGACTATAGTTAATATTTTATTATATACCTGACACTTGCTAAGATATAGGATGCTAAATGTTTCCACCAGACACACCTATAAACACACACACACACACACACGTACACACACATAGTAATTACGTGACATGACAGAGTTGTTAACTAACCCTACTGTGGAAATAACGTTATATACATCATAATTTTAGATGTATCAAATTATCATATTGTGTGCCTTAAACTTATACAGAGCAGGCTCCAGGGTGGCTCAGTTGGGTAAGCATTCACTCTCGATTTTGGCTCAGGTCATGATCTCTCAGGTTCATGTGATCAAGCCCCACATCAGGATCTTTGCTGTCAGTACATGGCCTGCTTGAGATTCTCTTCCTGCCCCTCCATTGCTCATGCTCTCTTTCAAAAACAAATAAATAAACATTAAAAAAAAACTTATATAATGTTATATATCAATTGTATCTCAATAATGCCAGAAGAAAATAAAAAATAAAAGATTCTGTTTCATTACATTAAGAAAAAACAAAGTGTATATTTCCCTGTCAGAATAGTTTTAATAAAGAGGCAGCCTTTAGAAGCCTGAAGATTATAATCCCATGCTGATAATTTCCTTACAATGATAGCATAAGTTTGAAGGTTGACAATATATGTTCCATCGTATATATTTATTTTAACCAAATGGTGTTTTAAAAATGTATTTTCAGGCGCACCTGGGTGGCTCAGTCAGTCAAACGTCCAACTTTGGCTCAGATCATGTTCTTGGGGTTCACGGGATGGAGCCCCGCATCAGGCTCTGTGCTGACCACTCAGAACCTGGAGCCTGCCTCTGATTCTGTGTCTCCCTCTCTTTCTGCCCTTCTCCCACTTGTGCTCTGTCTCTCTCTCTTTCTCAAAAATAAATGAAAACATTAAAAAAAAGTTAATGTATTTTCATATACTGTAACCAGGAAGCTCATTATAATAGCATGATAATTATAATTGGGAGGAAATTGTGATTAACATTGTACTTTTTTTTTTCAGAGTGTGTCTAAACTGCACAAATTTGTCTTGAAAGAAATATTTAATGTGAGAGATCTATGGAAAGATAATGGACATTTTTATTCAAAAATTAAATTGTGATTAAGTACAAATCATAGAATCCCAAGTCCTGACAATCTAAATTTAAAATACAAATTGTACAAAATTCTTAAGACAAAGATTACAGGTATATTAAATACAATTTGACTACACTATAATTCTATTTATATAAATTCTATATCTTCTGTAAGTCAGTTTATTGACTTATATATAATATATATACATATATATGCATACACACAGACATATGTATTTCAAATATATATATTTGAAAATAAAAGGTATAAAATTATTCATTTTTGGCAGATATCTGCAGTTAATATCTATTACTATAATTAACTAAGGCATTCTTAGAGAAATAATGTGAGCTAGAAATTAAAATATGTAGTGCAGAACTGTTTAATCTAATTATGAAGAACAAAGAACCAATTTTGCCAATATAATATAACTACTCAGAGTAGGTGACACTTAACACACATGGGTATTATGTTGGACAAACCTTTTTGCCCTCCCCTTTCCGTATTATGTGAAGTTCAAAGAAAGGACACTTACTAAGCTTTAGAAGTGAGACACATTGAAAATAGTACAAGAATTCACAAAATAGAAATCACTGACCAAATAGACATTTTGTTCATTTCCTATCCTTCTTTTTTTTTTTTTCCCAGCTTTATTTCCATTTATTTTAAAACTCCTCTCCTTGTTGTTTTTGTCCTTTTACGTGGCTAAGTGAATCATCAAGAAGGATTAATGTGACTTGCAATCAATCACCATGGACATTTTTTTTTTTTTCCTTTTTCTCAGCACTCATCCTACCCACCCAGGCCCAAGTTCCTTTGAAGTCAATGGGAAGCCCACATCATAGGTGATTGGGACAGTCAGAGCAAACCAGAATAACCTCTTGACAAAGACATTGTGCCTTTCCACAAATATCTCCAGCTTGGAGTGTCACAACTCTTTTCTAAAAATCCAAGTTACTTACCTATTTCATTCAAGCTCACTTTTAGTCCCTGTGCCTTAGATCTGAGTAAGGCTGTTTGTTTGACTGCTTGGGACAAATCTCTCTTTGGGTTGCATGTTGAACCATGAACTTTTCCTCTCAGGACTTCTCCCATAGCGTGAAACTGTCTCTGTGTGTTATCCTTCATAGGATGCTGTAAAGGACCTGAAAAATTATGACAGAGTGAAATGGGAGAGGTAGCTGCTGACAGGACAAAAATGATGAGACGGGTACATTTTGAGACAGTTGCTGCACCCTGACAGCTGACTGAAAGCCAATCAGGCAAAGCATCACATACAACACCTAAGACAAGCCTGGCGGAGGGGCGAAGCACGCTCTCATAATTATGGGAAATGGAGAAGCATTTGCAATGGAAGGAGGACGGGCCATGTCCTGAATCTGCCTCTGCTGCTGGCCCCTGCATACCTTTGGGCAAGACAAAGTACCTCTTCGAAACGATTTCTTAATGAAAGGAGTTTGGAGCAGAAATTTGGTTCCTTCCAGAATCTCATCATGAGAAATGTCACAGAATTTACTCATCCAAATGTTTTCATCATTATCACTGGTGCTGGAGACTAGTTGGGATTGGAGGTACAAGAAGTAAAGCAACCCACAAAAGGACCATTAAATATAAAGAGAAAAAACAGGATACGAGACAAAAATAAATCAAATGCCATGTCTTCAGAAATGTCACTAACACGAAAATGAAAACTGGAAAGTCGAGTAGCTATAGCTAGCATAATGTCATGTGCAAAAAGATACTGATTTGGAATGGAAATGTCTTCTTGTACCTCACATATCATCCTGTCATATGCAGCTACTTCTTATTTTGATCGCAGGAGAGGTATTAAAAGAAAAAAAACCGTGCAGTCAAACTTTTCATAATGTTTTGGTATCTTTTTTTAGACCAAACAGACACATGATTCTTAAACAGTTTTCTTATCAGTCTTTAATTATTTATATTTCTAATTACTTATGGTGAGAAACCCGTGATTGCTGAATTCTTCAATATCAAATGTACCTCTGTGTGGCCTAGAAGGCAGACGTAATGCGTTAAAAGCATAGAGCTGCAAATGTTAGGAAATCTATTTTTTAATTTAATTTTATTATTTATTTATTTATTTATTTGTTGCTAGTACATGAAATTTCAGAAGACACATGCATTTCACAGCAACAAGCCAGGAATGAAGTAATGGAAAAAAGACCAGCTTCCAACAGAGGCTAAGGAGTAAAAACAAATGAAGCATATTTTGACTATGAATAATCTAATGTTCAGTGGAAGACAACTTCCAGGGATATTTTACTTCATAAACAACACTAATTTCAGCAATCTCCATAAATACGAGCCAAGTTCCTGGAAAATAAAAATATAGAACACATTCTTTAACTTAGGGGAAAAATAGAGAAGTGAGAAGAAAAATCCATCAGGTCTGAAATGTGGTAAAACTTTTCATAACCAAACTAACACAACAGTTTTAAGAAATACCAGTTTTTTGATAATGAACATGACATGAAGAATAGTTCTCAGCAAATGAGGTATTACTTTCTGCGGCAAACTTTTTCTCCAGAAAAGTAATTGGTTTCTGAGTCAATGCCTTTCTAAACAGTAATTAATGACAGCCACTGACAGTGGAGATGGGAGAAAATGATATTCATGGGTTAACCGTGGGAGAAATTGGTTCGCTCTCTCAGCTTACGGGATAAATTGTTAGTTACATAGAGGAAAAAGGATGAAAATAAGAGAATGCATATTACTTCTCAGTATGACATCAGTATTATATTGGCCCCCCTAAACAGGAAGGAGAGCCAAGATATGAGCACATTTCATACATACATTATTAATCGACTGAGTTATATAAAGAAAGATTAATTCACTATAAGTGTATTTGGCTGATTCTAAGTAATTGTTAGTTGCAAAGGCTAATCAGAATTACCTTCAAAACTTATTTCTAAATTGATGGTACATACTTGCTTCGCTGTTATATATTGAGAGAGATGTTTGGAGATCCTGCAAAGTCTAGTCTTTCTAATTTAAGTCACCCACATGTTTCATTGAATCATCAATAGACACTATATTAATAAAGTTCCAAGATAAACTTTTGAGAAAGCTATTTAAACATACGTTATGTCTATTATTTGTGAAAATATAAATATATGCCTGAAATTTATTGATTTATGAAGTCCCTGCCTTCTGCAAATCAAAGATAAGTAGCAAGAACCTGAATGAATAACAAATGGTTAATTTTAAATTGTTAAGTGCTTTGTTCACAAGCCAATCAGCACACCTCAGTGATGAGAATTTTTGCAATTCAGTCAGAAAAATGGTAGAAATCTATAAATAAGCTGTTGTCATCTTTAGGCTGACGTATAATTGCATTATTTCCTTTCACTCACTAATTATGTGGTGCCAATTTCCTAGGTATCTTCTTAAGTATGTCCTCATATTTTATCCTCATTGTGCAAGTAAGGAAACTAAACACAAATAAGTTTCCTGAAAAGAGATATATTAATTATTATATTAATTATAAATTAGTACGCTCTGCCAGATCTGGAACATTTTATACTTTATTTTGAGGGTATAAATAATCTTTTCCAATAGGAAATCAATTGCATACTTAAAGGAATTTGGGTAGAATCAGGAAATTTATCTGTATACATAGTTTAAACAGGAACTTCCAGGGGCACCTGGGTAGCTCAGTCAAGCCTCTGACTTCCACTCAGGTGTATCTTACAGTGCATGTGTTCGATTCCCATGCTGGACTCTGTGCTGACAGCTCAGAGCCTGGGGTCTGCTTCAGATTCTCTCTCTCTCTCTCTCTCTCTCTCGCTATCTCTCTCTGCTTTGCCCTGCATTCTCTCTCTCTCCCTCAAAAATAAATAAATAAACTTAAAAAGAACAACAACAATAACAACAGGAAACTTTGTGCTTAAAATTAAAAACAAGAGAAGTTATTTATTTAAAAAAAAAAAAAAAAAATATATATATATATATATATATATATATATATATATATATATATATATATATATATATCTCGGGGCACCTGAGCGGCTCAGTCAGTTAAGCGGCTGACTTCCTCTCGGGTCATGATCTCTCAGTTTGTGAGCTGGAATCCTTTGGGGCTGGGCTAGGTGCTGACAATTCAGAGCTTCTTTCAAATTCTGTGTCTCCCTCTCTCACTCTGCCCCTTCCCCTGATTGTGCTCTGTCGCTCTTTCTCAAACATTAAAAAAAAGTTACAGTAAAAAAAAAATATGGTGAAAAAAATCATGGCTAAGTTTTTGTTTGTTTGTTTTGTTTTTGTTTTTTTGTTTTTTTGTTTTTTTGTTTTTTTTGTTTTTCCCCTATGAAGAAGGAGAACATTAGTGACAGGCAGACAGAAGGAAAGAAGAGGAGTGAGGTAGGAAGGTGGGAAGTAAAGATGGGACAAGTGGAGAAGAGAAATAAAAAAGAAAGGAGGAAGGAGCCATTATTCTGCTGAACTTCTTCAAATAGGTTTTATTTTAAATATCAGATAAGTATTTAAGGGAGATCACTTTGTGCATCAGTAACACTGATTTCTTCGATACATTGCATAAATGAGAAAAACAATCATAACAATCTGAGATATTAGAAAAAGCCGACACCTAATATTAGTTCTCTATTTTAAAAAAAAACATGACCATAAAAAACATGTGATAACTATAGGGGAGTCCCCCATGAGCAAGGTACACTAACATTAGAAAATGTTTCCAAAGGATAGACATCCTGAAGCAAAACATTTTTTTTTTTGGAGAATAATGTAGCAATCTTCAAAGAAGATTATAATTCTACCTTCTGCAAATATAAGTGCAAGTGTACCATGTAGGGGTTGTCCAACATTGAGGGGTGATTTCCTAACTCCTACAATGGCATTCAGGGGGTAGCAGCTGCTCTATCTATGTGACAGATCTCGGCTTACTTGGTCACCCATCAGTGGACCAAGGGTGGGGAGAGAGTCAACTATAGAATAGCAGTTTCGTGACTCAGCCTGGGATACTCAACAATGAAAGTGGCTGACAAAATGTCCAAAATATCCAAAATATTATTTTCCGGTTTGCTAAAGAAAACCCCATGAGATCCTGAATAACTAAGTTTGCTCCCATGGCAAAGTAATGGTGGCTTCCTTAATAATATAGAGTACTACAGTCTGACGAGATTTAGCCTTCACAAAAACAAAGCAATATTCTGGCAGTGTCCCGTGAAGAATGTTTCTTCTAAACTTGTCCAAGAGGTGTGGTCCTCCTGCACATCTGGGTTGCTTCTCTAAAAGATGATAATCCTCCTCATGCAGCTTTGAAGCTGTACCTCTAAGCACAGTAAGATTTTCTAAAAAATTGAGATCCCATCAGTATCTGCCTCTACTTTCAATTTATTTACGTATCTAGCTGTACATGTAACACTGGACAATGAAATATTTCATCTTTTAATATAGCTGAGAGAAAAATAAATGTCTTCGTGTGACCGGTAGCTAAAAATCTGGGTATAAAAGCTTTTAGGTTAGTTAATGTTGGATGAGAGAAGGAGAAGCATTCTCAATGGTATGGAAAAATGTATTATGAGAACCAGACTTTGTGCGTCTGTGGGAACGGGATCAGCAGTCTAATGGCTGTGGGCTCGGTATCTGGTTTTAGGCCTGAGTTCAGGTTTGGGTTGGAAAAGAAAGGTAAATGCATGGTGGGGGCAGAGCAGGGACTAACTCAAAGATTTATCTGTCTCTCACCTCCTCCAACCTCAATGATAAGAAGGATAATATACAGAATAGCCTGGCCTTTCTCACTGGGGAACTGTATACCCACTTCTCAGGATTTGGAGAAGTTGAAAGAGGAGATCAAATGGAACAGAATGCGCTGCAGGTCTGACTGCTGGCCCCCAAAAGCTAGCTGAACCAACAGATGGGTCATGTATGGGAGCCCTATGCAAACTTCAGAGCATTAAAAAAAATTAAAATGTCAGGCTGCTTCTCCTCTGACACCAATTTCTCTTCTGGTCAACCTAATTTGATAGCATGGCATGAAGGAAATCTGTGAAACAGAGCTCCAGTTTAGCTAAATTGACATTGTAAAAAGCCCCCATAGGTTTTGTTGTAGAAAGCAAATAGAGAACGTCGGTATAAATCTTTTCATACATCTTAACTGGGAAGATATGAGAGACTTCCTAAGACTGCCCATACTTGTCTCAAGTTGTTGAGAAGTCTTCCTGGGATTTAGTCAAAACTAGAGGGCCTGAATATTCTTCCCAATCCAGAAAAGGACATCTGATGCCAAGTGGAAAATGAACCAGAAGACACGCACACACTCACACACACACACGCACACGCACACACACTTTGTAAAAATTGTGTAGGCTAAAACTGTCCCTTTCATAAACAGATGAATAGATGGAGGATATAGATAGCCACAGATACAGATACATAAAAATTTAAATAATGTACTTATTAAATAGTTGAAGATATATCAGTACAATCAGCCATGACAGTTTGGAGCCTCTGAGCTTAAACTGACACGGTAGGTGTCAAATTGAAGCAGTAGGTTTGAGTTAGAGTTCCAAGGGCTTCAGTCACCTTTCAACTCATCTACATCAAAATAAAGCTGCCCTCTTGCTGATTAAACTGTCTTCACATTACAGAATCTGTATTCCCTTTCCACATTTGATTTAGCAAGAAGTAAGTGAAAACCTTACCTTTTGGTGAGACAAATAAATCCAATTGAATTTCAGGAATACACATATTATTAATATCTATTCCATGCAGTTGTAAGTATATATGTTTTCATGCTATGCAGTTCAGAGAACCAAGTACTTGCTATCCTGTGAAATGTCTCATTTTAATCCAATATATAGTAGATATGAGTTGCCATAAGAATATTGATTTGAAGACAAATCTCTATGTGTTGAGAGTCTTTTCAAGTGCTTATTTGAATAATATGCCATAGTCTATTTGGCTTTTATTAAAATCAAGGATGGGCATGAATAAATAATTTTGTTAATTTTTTTAAATGTTTTTTTTATTTTTTTATTTTTGAGACACAGAGAGACAGAGCATGAGCAGGGAAGGGGCAGAGAGAGAAGGAAACACAGAATCTGAAGCAGGCTCCAGACTCTGAGCTGTCAACACAGAGCCCAACGCGTGGCTCCATCTCACGGACTGTGAGATCATGACCTGAGCTGAAGTCGGACACTTAACTGACTGATCCACCCAGGTGCCCCATGAATAAATAATTTGAAACCTATCTATCTATCTATCTATCTATCTATCTACCTACCTACCTATCATCTATCTGTCTCCATTGATCCTTGCCATGCTTTGTTCAAAGCAGATCCTTAGGATTTTATTTTATTTAAATGTTTATTTATTTATTTTGAGAGAGAGAGTGCTCATGCAAGTGGGGGAGAGGCAGAGAGAGAGGGAGAGAAATAATCTCAAGCAGGCTCCACACTGTCAGTGCAGAGCCCAATGCAAGGTTCGATCTCACGAACCTTGCGATCATGACCTGCTCCAAACCAAGAGTTGGATGCATAACCAACTAAAGCATCCAGGTGCCCCAGGATTTTAGCACTAAGATCCTCCAAGAGATTCAATCAGGATATTATATATTATACTCTAACATCTTACTCCTAGAACATACACTTAGTGATTTAAGAGTGTCTTAGAGCAGGACGGGGTAGCTATTGAGAAGAAAAGGAGAGGTACTGAATACTAGACATGGAAATAAATTAAGGAATGAAAAGGAGTAAAAAGAAAACAAGGAGAGAAGATTTAACTTTCTTTTGTTGACTAGTCATCAAGGAATAATGCTGTTTTTTTTCTTCTTTTCTCTGTCTCTTTTTTCCTCTCTCTCTCTCTCTCTCTCTCTCTCTCTCTCACACACACACACACACACACACACACACACACACACACACTATACACATGCACACCAATAAACAACATTAAAAAAAAAAAAAACTTATCGTCCTCTGTAATAAGATCTGCTAACACAACAAAACATAAAACACAGAGAACACACAGTATAATTGAGGGAGCTTCTGTGTCCCTTTGCCCGCAACCAACCATAGTCCTAGTTTCCACTGTGTCTAATGAATAATTATCCATTGTCATAGCTTAAGCTTGTATATCTTCTCTTTGATACTTTCCCTACCCTGCTGAATTGGTCATCCCCATTTTGTGTGCTCCAATTATTTGTGACAATTCTAAATGATCTTTGTGATAATTAGTACTAGTAACTGTAACAGACACTCTATCAATATAAGGTATAATAGGTACAATGTTTATTACATATTATATAACATATAGGTATTATAATCGATACAAGTGGAGTTTGGAACTCTCTCCAAGAATTTATTTGTAGACAGATGTAGCTTGAGCTACAATTATAGGCCTTAGGCTCAGAAAAGTAGTTTTGTTTCATTTTCATAGTAAATCTTTAAAACAAATGTCTTTTCACCTTGTCCATAGAGTTGACGCCTACAGAAACTATTGATCTTTAATATAAAAGTCTTTAAAAAAATGAGTGGAAGAAATTTGATTGACCCCAGGTATTATAATGCTAACACTCATTTCTCACTGAATTGCAATCATCTGCATAACTACTATATTCTCTATTTGTTTTGAGCACCCAGCAGAAGGCCTGGCTCATACAAACACCTTGTACATGTTTCCTATATATCCAAAGTTGATATGTACCAGTGCAGTTCTTTCAATTGTCTTTGGTTGTTGCCTGTTCTGGTTGCTCAGTTCAGCTGCCTTCTCAGTTATTGAGACGTTTGAATTCACTTCTACCTGTACCATTTCTTTACCCTACTTTGATTGCCAGCTCTTCCAGCTGAAAACAATAAAAATAAGTGTCACTAAGATCAGAGGATTGTCTTTCTGTGATAATAAAACCGGATAAGTACTTGTCTTTTTTTTTTAAGTTTTAATTTATTTATTTTGAGAGACAGAGAGTGAGAGTGAGGGAGGGAGGAGCAGAGAAAGGGAGAGAGATTGAATTCCAGGCAGGTTCCTCACTGTCAGCGCAGAGCCCAATGTGAAGCTCAAACTCTTGAACCATGAGATCATGACCTGCGCTGAAGTCAGATGCTTACCTGACTAAGCCACCCAGTCACCCTGGATAAATACTCACGTTAAATGAAGATAAATGATGGACGATTGAGTAGGTATTTATTGGATATTTTGTTAACTATTTGTTCAGAGATTTGATGATTTTAATAGACAAAGTTTTGTTATACCTGTGGGTCAAAGCGAACATTTCCTATAGATAGAATAAAATGTTCACATATGCCTATTAGTTAAAATACGTGCATCCAACCTATTAAGCAGCAGAAGTGAGGTTTTCCTTCACTGAAGTTTTAAGAATCTTAGAAAAGGAGACATAGATACAAACTCTGAGTGGAGTCAGAAAGGAAAGTCTAGGACTTATAGTATTTCCTGACTTGTTAAAAAAAAAAAAAAAGCAGGTAACTGAGTACAGTATTCTTTACAGAGGAAGAATGAGTGGAGAAGAGAATAATATGTAATAGCTGCAACTGATTTGTGTGACTATTGGGTTACATTTAAATTTTGGCAATATCTCAATCTACTGATAGAAACTCTACTGTTCAGCTCTTTCCAAAAACCCCTGATCACAATAATAAACAGGTACATACACCTACAGAATTAGTTGAAGCCTCCAGCAAAAGGTTTAAGAACATGCATTCTAACAAATGCACCAGTCAATTATTGTGATCATGTACACTTGAGAAACACAGACAAACTGGACTTTTAAATAGGAAACTATAATTTAGATTCTTAGCCTTCCTGTTAATTATCTAGATAATTTTATACATATTTTTTTTTAGTTAACCTTAGCAGAACTTCAATGAGTATTTATTATGTTTAGAAAAGGTTTTGTGCTCGGTGTTTCAGCTAAATATCTTATTTTATCAAGTAATAGCAACAGAGATACTTTCGTTTTAAAATGTTGATACCATAAAACACTACCGTTCATTTTGTGTTTATCTGATGTGTTATTTTTAAGAGATTTATGGAAACATAGCTTAATTGGAAAATGCTAACATGAAAGGGTTATATTAGCAGAAGTTTAAGTACATTGAGATGATCTCAATAGCTTTCTGATATACACAACTTCAGAACTATTAAACTAATCAAATGAGATGCAGCTATGATTACATGAGTCACTCATAGTGAGATTTTTTTTTTAACATAATGGCATAACAATATCAATGAGAATAAAATACATGTATTTGACTTTGCCAAATCAGGTTTGTGACAATCTGGATGGACTATTTGTAGAATACAATGAAAGTAAGTTATGTAGTAAATTTGTACTATATCTTATAAAAATAAATAGGCAAATTTGAATCCCAGAAAATATTTACATTGTCTCCGATATACAATTGTATTAATATATTTTTTTTGTAAAGTGAGCTGAAATATATCCTCAATGTAAATTAGTTGTTGAAATATATTCCCGGTAAAAATAACCACTAATTCAGCCAAGAAACAACCTTGGTACCAACATTAGGATTTCAAATGATATAAGAATAGGTAGGTAGGTTTCATCTTTGAGACGAAATACAATGTGGATGTATACCATTTTCATCTTGCTGAAAAGGAAGATGTTATACTCTAATTTTACTAGTCATAAAAGGTGTGCTGATTAACGCAATGATCAGATTTGTGGTATTACTGAACTGGAAGGCAAGAAATGATAATAGTTTGGAGGAGTGGTAAATTGAATAAATTACTTAAGAACAATTAATATTATGCAACAAAGATGAAACAATCCTATACATATGATAACATCAAGATAATTATTTGGTTTTCAAGAAAGTATTTTCAATATTTAGCTAATAGAAACATTCCTATATGATACATTTGGATGTCTGTGTGTGTGTGTGTGTGTGTGTGTGTGTGTGCACAAAATAGTGATTTTATTTTTATAGGCTAACATTATGCATATTTTAAATTCTTGGTAGGCGCTATATTTTTCCAAGTGTAGAACTGTTCAGCAACATTTGAGAGTGCCCACATTCCCATCTGCAATGTCAGTAATTCCTCTTGCCAATCACAAAAAAAAAGTTGTTTTAAATTACATTTTTCTTACTGATACTAAAGATGAGCACCTTCTCTTAATGTTCATAATAAATTTCCAACTTACAGTCTTTCCAAATTTTTCTCCAGACTGCATTTCCCTTATTTATTTCTTAAGTTATAATAAAATTAAGAATTATTTGTAATTTCACTTCACTTAGGATATTTATAATTTTTGTCATTTACCTTTTAACTCTGATTAATGTATATTTTGTTATACTTTTAAAATTGTTTATACTGCTAAATATGTATACTTTTTCTTTATTATCATGAGTTGAATCCCTGGCTTAGAGGGTAATCTACATCCTATGTTTTTTTTTTCCTTTTTTTAAAATTTTTACTTATTTATTTTGAGAGAGAGACAGAGAAAGAGAAAAAGTGGGGAGTGGGGGGGGGGGGCAGGGACAAAAACAGAGTGAGAGAGGGAATCCCAAGCAGGCTCTGTGTTGAGAGCAGGGCTCGAATCTATGAACCATGAGATCATGACTTGAGCCGAAATCAAGAGTCAGATGCCTAACCGACTGAGCCACCCAGACACTCCTCCCATTTTTTGAAGTATTCTTCTAGTATTTTTTCTCTAATTTATTTATTTATTTGATATTTAAATCTCTGATATATTGAGAATTCTCTATTTAGAGCAGTAGATTAAAAAATTAAAAAAATGTTTGCTTTCAGATGGATTAGCAATTAAGATATGATCATTGATAAGTAAGCCCTTTTTCCTCACTGAATTGAATGCAAACACTTTTTTTTTTTAACGATTTATTTATTTTTGAGACAGAGAGAGACAGACCATGAATGGGGGAGGAGCAGAGAGAGAGGGAGACACAGAATCGGAAGCAAGCTCCAGGCTCTGAGCCATCAGCCCAGAGCCTGACGCGGGGCTCAAACTCACGGAGCGCGAGATCGTGACCTGAGCTGAAGTCGGACGCTTAACCGACTGAGCCACCCAGGCGCCCCAAATGCAAACACTTTTATATTAAACTTTGTAGAGTATTTATTCTGTTACACTGATCTAATTCACTATTCACTATTCCTGTGGAAATACCAAGTTGTAATTATAGTGGTTTTAAGGAAAAATTCAATATCTTGTAAACTCAGTCCTCCATAATTCTTTTTTCTCCATATTTTCTTGTTTTAGGGAAATGTAGACTTCCTTATTCATATTAGAACCTAGAAAAAATTTCCTCAGGGACTGTCAATGGAATTTCATTACATTTATATATTATTTTTGGAGGATTGTTTCCTTCTAGAAATTAATTTAGTTGAAATTTAATTGTCTCATTAAGAGACTATAACTCTCTGTTTCTTCTTATAGTTTCATTGTCCTTAAAAATTGGTGTTTCCTTTCTACAAAATGTTTTAAATTTCCTTTCTACAAAATTCTATAAATTTCTAATTATATTTATTCCTTGGGTTCTTACATCTTTGACTATTATTTTGAATATATATTTACATATATGTGTATACTTACTTCCCTCCGTATAAAGTCCTTGCTTGAGTTAGAGAAAAACTACTTTCTATTTATCTCATATTCAACTATCTTCAAAAAGTCTCTCTTACTTAAGTGTTTTTTACTGAAGTCTCTTGTTATTTCTTAAGTTTGTAATCTTACCATCTTAAAAAAATACATATTCTTGGCACTTCTTTCTGAAAAGTGTGAAAAATTTCCCTGATCATAATAATAGTAGGTGAGGAAAAGCATTCCTATTTTATTCCAGAATTTAATGAAAATAGCTTCAATATTTCATCATATTGTCTGATATTTTCTACAGTGCTTTGAAAATTAACTTTATCCTGTTTACTTTCCTCTTCCTGTTTTACTTAGAATTTTACTATGAATGGTTGTGTTTTATCAATGCACTTGACAGAATCTATTGCTAAATTATTTTATTTTCTTTAATTTTTTTATTTTAAGTGAAATTCCTGGAATAAAAGGTGACTAATCACATTGTGTGTGTGTGTGTGTGTGTGTGTGTGTGTTTAATGAATTGCTGGATTCAATATACCAATATATTATTTTTCATGTTCTATTCGTATTTATAAGTGACTATAGATTTGAATTATCTTTATTTGTTAGAATATTAAGTTTATGCTAAATTCCAGCTGTTACTTTAAACTATTCATGAGGAAATTTATTTTCCTATAATTGGTGAATAGAAATCAGCTGTGAAAATGTTGATGTTCCAAGTCTTTCTTTTCTTCTTTTTAAATTTTTTTAATGTTTATTTTTGAGAGAGAGAAAGACATATTGTAAGTGGGCAATGGGTAGAGAGAGAGAGGGAGACATAGAATCCGAAGCAGCCTCCAGGCTCTGAGCTGACAGCACAGAGCCTGACGTGGGGCTCGAATCCCACCAACCGCGTGATCATGATGTGGGCTGAAGGATGCTTAACCGACTGAGCCACCCAGGTGCCCCCCCTCATAAATCTTTCATTGAAAGTTGGAGCTTTGGGGCACCTGGGTAGCTCAGGAGGTTAAGCATACAACCATCCAATTTCAGCTTAGGTCATGATCTCGCGGTTCCCAGGTTTGAGCCCCGCATCACATGGGGCTCTCTGCTGTCAGCATGGAGCCTGCCTCTGATCCTCTGTCTCCCTCTCTCTCTGCACCTCCCCTACTTATTCTCTCTCTTTGTCTGTACAAATAAATAAACTTAAAAAAAAGAGAAAATAATAAAGTTGGAGCTTTAATTGACTTTCTAATCTGTTCATTAGTATTTGAATTTTTTAAGTTCCTTTTATGTAAATGTGTTAGTTTGTATTTTGCTAGAACATATTCAATTTTCTGTAGATTTTCTACTGTATTGCCCTTGTGTTACATATAATATTAATTATAATTTTAATTTTTTCAATACTAGGTTCTTTTATTATTTTCTATATTTGAGTTTAAGATGCTTAAGCAACAAGTAAAAAAACTTCGATAATCAAATAACTTTTTAAACAGCAACATATGTCATATTAGTTAAAATTTTATCAATGCTTATTAATAACTGTGTACCTCGTTGTGAAAAAACCTTTATGGACATGATACATCTTTTTTCAAAATGGAAGACACAGTGGAAAAAAGTAGAAAACCAAATAAGGTGTCAAAGCTTAGTAATTGTGCATAGACCTCTGTTCAATATTGTTCAATATTTTCCTGTTTGGATTTCTTGAGGCCAAGCATTTCCTCAGTAGTGGATTCTCAAAGGGACTGACAAAAATAGAACTTTCTATAACGGCATATTTTGTCTTACCAAATCATGGCTTTTAGAATTTTATTGTCATACAATACATTAAACCTCATTTTACTGAAGGAAGAAAGAAAGAAAGAAAGAAAGAAAGAAAGAAGAAAAAGAAAGGAAAAAAAAAGAGAGAGAGAGAAAGAGAAAGGAAGGAAAATACTGGAGAGAAGACAGCCCCAGTCTCCTTAAGTCAGCAGCTCAACAACATCAAGACTCAGTTTCTTTCAGTATGTCCCCTCAGCCACCATTAGGGTGATGCTTTTCTTCTTGATGCAGTGGTTGGAAACTTTAACCTTCATCAGATCCACCTGGAGAGCTTGTGACAGCACAGAGTGTCTGCTTTAGTACATGTGGGCTGGAGTGAGCACAAGATTTACACTGAATCCTCTCATTGCCCCCCCACCCCCCACCACCAATGGTTGGAAACTTTCCCAGTATTTCATGTAGGTTACAGTATCCTTAAGCAAAACATAAAATATCCCTAACCAGTGTCCCATATTAAAAACAATTTTTTCAAAAGCCATAAATTTGCCTTTCCCTCACTTCTTATTTTCTAGAATGTTGCCATATTTCCATAACTAACCAAGGTTTTTACAAGATGATTGAGTTCACTAGTGTTAGTTTAGACCTATCAAGATTCATCATCCGGGAATCTTCTAAATACCTTATCACTTAGAGGTTAGTAAAAAAAAAATATTGAAATTTTATAAGTAATAAAAATGGACAAATGAATGTGGATAAAAAATTAACAGAGCCTTAAATAACAATAAAAACTAATGTGCATTCGTCTCTTTTTTGACATAAATTAAGTTGCCAAAGATGTATTGGTCTTTAAAAAAATGAATTTGATATTGTCATTGTTTTATTATTTTTCTTTTTTCATATTTTATTAGTGATAACTTAATTTCCTAATTCTTTGATTTAATTTGTTAATTTAACATTTAATTCACATAATTTAATCTGATTTAATGATGTTACAGTGATAACTATTTATAAATGCGTTCTTACTTGAGTCCCATAGGTTTACTAAATTGTCCTGTTTTTCATTATTTTCTGTTTACTTGCAATTATTTTCCACTTTTGATATTCTCTGGTATCCTGTGGTTATTTTAGGCTATGTTTCTTAATTTTTAAACACATACATTTTCTTTGAATGTGTTTCTACTATTGATTTTTAGGTTTCATTAAATTACACCATATAAAATATCTACCCTTTTGGAACTATATAAGAGTATCTGTATGACAAAGTATATGTTAGGCTTATACAACTGATATATGGGTAAAAGAAAAAAAACGTTTTCTCTGTAGAGAACAAAATTGTATACATTTAGTGATTGTAAACATTTAAACATTAAGCTCTTTGATGACACATTATTCAAATCCTCTGTGTTACTGTTATATATTTTATTTTCTTTATATTTAGCTTATTTCATATACCCATCCTGAAAAAGGTATATTAAATCATCTACTAAATATCTTTTATAAAGTATCCTTGCATGTCAAACTAGTTTTTATCAATTTTTTTGTTTCTTATTATTGATTCATCAATGTTTAATATCCTTGTGGATTTTAACATTTATTAGTATATATGTGTCCTTCTTTCTCTCTTATAATACTTTTGACCCTTAACTCTCATTTATTGATATGCTTTATTTCTTCTTTTTCATTTGGTTGGCATATATTTGTTTAAGCCTTAGGTTTTATGCTTTTAGTTTAGTTTTGTTTTGTTTTTGTTTTTAGTTTCTTATAGTTGATATCTATCTGTTTTTTAAATAAACTAATCTTATGGGCTGATTTTATAATTCTTAAAAGTTGGGACTCAAAGAATTTTTTTTCTTCTTCTTCTGCAGAGACACTAACTCACAGATATAAGTCAAACAAGTCCCACCATCCTGAAAGACAGTGAAAGGAGAAATTTTGTAGCTAAAAATAGAATAAATACTCATTCTTTAGGGGCTTAAACACAGGCTGATAATTTAGTTAATCCTGTAGATCCCCAAGGGAATTATGTCCTTTCGTATATTTCAAAAAGGGCATTGAAGACTAAATTCAAGCTGATGTATTATAATATAATCAAGTTCCAGTAGCCACTTTCTTTTAAGCTGTTAGGCCTCAAATAACTTAGGGAATAGTCTGCTGACTGTAGCCTTACACAAAGCTAGAAATTTCCTGGAAAGAGAGTCTGTTATAGTCTTATCAGGACCTGAATCACTGTGGCTCTTCACAATTTTGCTCAGGGGCCACAAAGGCAAATGGCACCCTCGCCAAGATACCCAATGTAACAATGCCTATATTTTGATAAGAGATTTAGGCAATCCACACTTAGTCTAATAACTGACACTTGATTTTGTGCTTCCCAGTTATACGTACAATCTGGTTACATTTTTGCTCATTCATCTTATGACTTTCCTCGTTCTTAAGTTCTATTATGCTATTCTATTTTGCATGATCCTTCCCTTCCTTATCAATAATGAATAAAGTCATATAACTTTAGTCTTTCAAATTATATTCTCACCCGGATGATTTATTCACCAACAGGGTTTTCATCAGAATGAAACACTTTAACTACTTTTCTGTTTTATCCCCTCCCACCATGAAAGCTTAATTTAGAATGCTTTTACTTCCCTCACCTGTCTCTGGTTTTATCACCAAAATATAAACTGTGTTACTTTTGGGATATTATATATTTTTCTTACATATTTTGTCTTTTGTTTCAATAATCATTACTTACTTTATTTTATTTATTTTTTTTTACTTTTATTTTACTTTATTTTATTTAAGCATAAATTGTTTAAGAGTTTTACTAACAACTTTTATTTAATGTATTTTCCATATCTTGAGATACCTATAATGATTCAGTTGCTATTTGGCTAGAGGACACATGACTAAATAGATTCTGAATTCTTGCATGTCTAAATACATAGCACTTTTATGTGGACAGTGAAGAGAGGTAGTAACTGAGTAGAAGATTCTAGAATTGCTATCATTTTCTGTCAGTAGTCTGTATATGTTCTTCCAGTCATTGGCTTATGGAATAGCAGATACCTGTAAGTAAGTTTTTTGAGGGTCTGAAATTTGGTAAGATATCTGTTTATCCTGAAAACATAGGGATATTGCTATTATGTGTAAGAGTAAGTCTTTACAATTAATTTTTCTGGAATTATTGAATTTTTCAAAAATAAAGGTTTTGTGTTTTTTTGTGTGGTTTTTTTTTTTTTGTTTTTTTTTTGTTTTTTTTGCCTAAGCAAATTCTCTTCTGTTCAATTACCATCTCTGCAATATTTTTCTGTTAGGTAATTTCTATTATTTACATGTGGGATTTCCTTCACCTGTTCTTCTTTTATTTTTCCTTCATGAATTCCATTTCCATATATATTTCAGACAGAAAGAAAAAAACACTGTTATTTAATGTTCCTCAATAATATAACTGTTTCTAATAGTAAAAATCTTGTTTTTCAGTTGATCTACTGAGTTTACAATATGAAAACCATGGGATTTCTTTTGTTTCAGAAAACCTTTGTGCATATTTTTTCCAGCTTTCTCATTAGTTTGTCGCTAATTTTCTCACAATGGAATCTTACCTTTTTCATTTAATGTACTTTAGGGACAGACTTACCCTAAACAGACTTGTCCAGAAACACTGAGATCGGACTAATGTTCTAGACTCTGCCAAATTTCATTACCTTGTGAAAGAATTTGGGAAGCAGAGAGTAACAAATAAAATTTACATGCCCAGATATTGTTACAAGTTTTTAAAATGTATTACTCATTTAATTCTCATAACAACCTTAGTGGTAGGAATTACTATTATCTCCATTTTCTGTGTGAGCGAACTGAGGCACAGAGGCATTATGCAACTTGGCCAATGTCACACATGGCTGGTAGAGTAGAAGAAAGAAGGCTAAACCAAGGAAATATAAGTCATGCACTGAACCATCATGCTATAATATGTATTTTATTAGTTTCCTATCAGTTTATTTCGATCTTAATACGACATATACAAAACATAAACCCTCATCAATTGTCTATTTTATACATATATGTTATCTTGGAAAGAAGATTTTTGTTAAGACTTGAGAATATAAACAGGACAGCTCAAACTTTTAAGAAAGTTATGGTTTAATGGGCTTGATAGAACATATAATCAATATTCAAACATGAATTCCAACGTTGATATACCAGTGTGTGTATGTGCATCTGTATACGTGCGTGTCAATTGAGAGATTTAAAAATTTACACAAAACATATTCAAAATAGTTACGAAGCAGCTTATTTTTACCAATTTAGCTATGAATCTACCTAAAAATGCCAACAGATACTTAAAAATAAAATGGATCACGGCAGTTATGACATGTAAGTACTATAAATTTTACTTTAATGCATGATTTCTCAACCTAGAAACTATTGGTGTTTGGGGCTAAATAACACCGTTGTAGGGGGTTGTACTGTGCGCTGCAGAATGTTTCGCACCAACATTGTTCTTTACCCACTAGATGCTAGCAGCACCCACTCCTCAGGTGTGACAACCAAAAATACCTCCAGATACTGCCGAATGTCCTTCGGGAGAGAAATTGTCCTTAGTGAAGAACCATTGTCCCAGTGTTATTCTTCAGAGATAACATTACTTATAGTAACAAGGAATAAGCTATATATTTGAAGATTTTTATGGGAGAAAATGGTCATTTAAAATTTTAAGGAATCCAATTGATAGTCTGCCAGAGTCAATTCTTATCTCAGGCAGGTTTAGTAATCATTCTTTAGTAGAAATATCATTTGTAAGTGCTTTTAATTCTTGATCACTACAGGATCATTCACAAGGCTTTCTCTCTGTCTCAGGCTACATCGGCCGTGTCTTCTGTTTAGTTCCTTGAATGGTTTCTGTTTCAGCAAGTGGGTAATTGCATTCACCTTGGTTCTAGGATTTCCTCTAGCTGGAATAAAAGTGTCTAAATTCCCATAACTGGCTGGGCGTCCAACAATAGTTTGACACACCAGCCAAGAAAGTTGTCCTATATGAGACTAACTCCAGTATGGAATACATCATTGGGTCTGAGAGCAGAGCATCTACTGAAGCGAAAATAAAACAAAGGCTAAGGTTAAGCCTGTCTTTGTCTGTTGAAACTCTGACTTTAACATGGGTGATTTTCTCTGCTAAAAACTAACTTGCGGCTTACAGTCAGCTTTTTCTAAACTTGCCATACAGCCATTTCAGTTTGTTCACTCCTGGCAAAGAGACTTTCATACAAAGAAAGGCATTAGTAGATTACTCACATTTTTAGCCCAAATATGCAAACGTTGTGCTACCAGAGCTTTGCATGCATTGATTCAGATGGTGTTTAGTAGAGTCCCTGGCACTCAGTAAGGCATGTAAGTGAAGCCACATCATCATTCAATCTTTGAACTTCTTAATTCTTTTTAAAAATTTTTTTTAACATTTATTTATTTTTGAGACAGAGAGAGACAGAGCATGAACGGAGGAGGGGCAGAGAGAGAGGGAGACACAGAATCGGAAGCAGGCTCCAAGCTCTGGGCCATCAGCCCAGAGCCTGACGGGGGGGCTCCAACTCACGGACCGCAAGATCGTGACCTGAGCTGAAGTCGGACGCTCAACTGACTGAGCCACCCAGGCGCCCCTGAACTTCTTAATTCTATGTTAATTCCTAGGCTTTTATAATAATCTGGCCATTAATGGGGCACCTGGGTGGCTCAGTCGGTTAAGCGTCTGACTTCAGCTCAGGTCACGATCTCATGGTTTGTGAATTTGAGCTCCGTGTCGGGCTCCGTGCTGACAGCTCAGAGCCTGGAGCCTGCTTTGGATTCTGTGTCTCCCCTCCTCTGCTTGTGCTCTGTTTCTCAAAAATAAATAAACATTAAAAAAATAAGCTAGCCATCTATAAATACTACATACTATAACCGTAGATAGTCTTGTGAATTACTGGAGCACCACACATATAGACAAGTAACTTTCAAATTTAGAACGGGGGCGCTCTCCTGTTTGACATATTAGTACAGTTCTCTCTACCAGTCAACTCTTGAAAAACCTTGAAAAACAATTGTGTTTATTGCTTTATATATAATATGCCAGGTTGCCTGAGTGTTTACCTATGCCTCATTTAAAGAAAAGGACTCTGATGTTGTACCAGGCAGTGTGATATGATTCCAACCCCAAATAGATCATTTAAAATAAAAATAACACCCATAAGGTCCTAATATTCCATCAGTTCTTTTTCAATAAGAGAAGTTACTGCTGCTCCTAACATCTCTACTTATTTTGCTATAGTCCAAGTTTTACAGTTTTTTGGGGCAATAAATTCTCTTCAAAATTTTTATATCTAATGCCAAATGCAGCAACTTTCAAGCTGTGAGATCCAGTTGTCACATCCTTGAAATTAGTTCCAGGTATAACTTGAGAAAAACAAGCATGTACAACCTTCCATTGCTAGAAAACCAAACACAGGTTTTGAATGGGGAAGGAACAAGAAGCGTGTTTCTCAACAGCTGTAATCACCAAGTGGCCAAAACAATAGATGTGCACTTACAATCAGCTCTGTGTTACAAATATATCTCATCATTTTACAATATTATAACTATAGGAGAACCTTTTTTTAAAAAATGGGGACAAGGAATTTAGTTTCAGAAACTTTTGGTAGGTGGAATTGGTTTCATTTATGCCCAGTTAAGGCATCAGTGTTCCCAATATCTATTGCTCCTGGATGTAGAGTTTCAGTTCTGAGTTCACTACTTACTAGTTATATAATTTTGACCATTTTTTAAAAAAAATGTTTCTATGCCTGTGTGGCTCATTCAGTTAAGCAACCAACACTTGATTTTGACTTGATCAACACAGGTCATGATCTCATGGTTCCTGGGTTCAGGCCCCGCATTGAGCTCCCCACTGACAGTATGGAGGAATTTTCTTTGTCTTCCTCTCTCTTCTGCTCCTCTCCCACCCATTCTCTCTCTCTCAAAATAAATAAAATTAAGTATATATATATATATATATATATATATATATATATATACATATGGAGATTTATGTAGAAAGATTTATTGTGAGAGATTGGTTCACACAACATGGAAGCTGAGAAGTCACATGATTTGCTGTCTGCAAGCTGAAGGCACAAGAAGCTAGGGGTGTGTAGTTCCAGTCTACACCAGAAGGCCTGAGAACCATGGGAACCAATGTTACAAATTTCAGTCTGAGTCCAGAGGTGTACCAATGTCTCAGGGCAGCAGATGAATGTTCCTCCTTAAGCAAGAAAACAAATTTGCCTTTCCACTGCTTTCATGTTCAGTTCTGGTCCTAAGTGGATTTGATGATGCCCACCTGTGTTGGTGAGGGCAGTCTTCTTTCCTCAGTCTAACAATGCAAATACTAATCTCTTCCATAAACGTGCCCACAGACACCTCAGAAATAATAATTTACAGTGATCTAGGCATCCCTTAGCCCAGTCAAGTTGATGGCAAAATTAAACATTGCATCCATCCATAAAATAAGGTTCTTGTTTGATATACTAAATTTGTTGTGAAAAGTAGATTATGCTTTCCAACACATTTGTAGAATGTTGAACAAAATGCAGTGTTTAATATGTTCGCTGGTAATAGCATTTCAATGTATCTTATTACTCAAATATAAGATGGGTAGAGGTTTTCTTAAGAGCAAATATATAAGATTTTAATACTAATCATGTCACCTCACATTGTCCCCACACACCTGTCCAAGACAGATTATAAAAATAAGTTCGAGAACCATTTAAAAATAAATGTACTCTAGGGGCGCCTGGGTGGCTCAGTCAGTTGAGTGTTTGACTTCGGCTCAGTCCATGGGTTTGAGCCCCACGTTGGGCTCTGTGCTGACAGCTCAGAGCCTGGAGCTTGCTTCAGATATTGTGTCTCCCTCTCTCTGCCCCCTCCCCACTCTCTTTCTCTCTCTCTCAAAAATGAATGAGCATTGAAAAATTTTTAAAAATTAAAATAAATGTACTCTAGTTAGTACAGTTATTTAGGAGATGGGTATTCTGGACACCATTGTTTTTAATTTAGCACAGGGTCTCAAATTATCAAATGGAGTGACTGTTTCTGGAACGATATATATCTGACTCTAGATCCAAGTCAAGCCCAACTACATGCATTTCTGTGTGTGAATTCAAAGAATTGTTTCCTTAGTGCTATAAAGCTTTAGATTCCCCAGGAAGTTTTGCAATGAAATATCCAGTCTCGAGCATAGTCAAAGAGAATTCCTTAATCCTCAAGTAATCAACTCTGTAATAGTATAGTGGGAAATGTCTGTGCCTCTTTCAATATCCTTACATTGCAGTCCTGGCCTATGGGTGACTTTCTAACCATAAATAAGATTTGGGGGGAATCTTTGTTTTAATAGTCTTATTTATCCTTCCCCATTATGGGGGTTGCTAGTGTTATTGATGAAAGCCTAAGTGAGCTCCTTTTCATTAATGGGCAAGAACTCCATCAATATGTGTCAGCGAAGCTAATGCATTAAGTATATGGTTTTACCAACTTTAACTTCTTTACTTCCAGGTGGAAAGCATACCTGGAATGACCTATTTTGCCAGATTTGGCTATTCTCCAAGTACTTTCTCTTCCTTCTGAAGTACTTTCTCCTTCCTTCTGAGTAACGTAGCCATGCACGCAGCTGGCCAGCCTTGGAGCATACCCAGCAGAAATAGTCTTATCTCACAATATATGGACACATCGAAGCAAATGAATCCACATTCACTGCTCTTTTTAGAATAAGAAGCAAGATATGCCGCTTTAATATCGAGTAAAAGCCATGTTTTCTAATCTAGCTTTATTATACTCTATCTTTCTAGTGGGAAATCAGAAACTTGCACATTTATTAACGTGGTATTTTCCATTTCACTATTTTCTTTGGTTGCATATCCTGTATTGGAAGGAGACCAAAGGAGAATTAAGTGGCCCCTCAAATCTGTTAGAGCCTGGATAATACTCTGCGTTAATGCAGTTATGGCAGAATTCGCTCCCAGAGCAGGAGCAGGAAGGCAGTGGGACCCTCAGCTCCCTGAGTTGTAAGGATTTTTGTTTTTGTTTTTATTTTTGGTTTTTTTTGCAGGCTGTTTTGGAAACACAGAAGTTCACTAACGAGACAAAATACAAACATAGTTGGCAGGAAATTGTTTTGAATTAGAATTTCCTGAAATTATAGGTTGCAGATTTGGACCTCAAGAGTACACTTAGATTCTGGTCATCCTGGTGGAAACAGTACATTATTGGCAAGCTAAAGAAATCCTTCGGTTTTTTTTTTGTTTTGTTTTGTTTTGTTTTATTTTTGTTTTTTATTTTTTTTATTTTTTAATATATGAAATTTACTGTCAAATTGGTTTCCATACAACACCCAGTGCTCATCCCAAAAGGTGCCCTCCTCAATACCCATCACCCACCCTGCCCTCCCTCCCACCCCCCATCAACCCTCAGTTTGTTCTCAGTTTTTAACAGTCTCTTATGCTTTGGCTCTCTCCCACTCTAGCCTCTTTTTTTTTTTTTTTTTTCCTTCCCCTCCCCCATGGGTTTCTGTTACCTTTCTCAGGATCCACATAAGAGTGAAACCATATGGTATCTGTCTTTCTCTGTATGGCTTATTTCACTTAGCATCACACTCTCCAGTTCCATCCATGTTGCTACAAAAGGCCATATTTCATTCTTTCTCATTGCCACGTAGTATTCCATTGTGTATATAAACCACAATTTCTTTATCCATTCATCAGTTGATGGACATTTAGGCTCTTTCCATAATTTGGCTATTGTTGAGAGTGCCGCTATAAACATTGGGGTACAGGTGCCCCTATGCATCAGTACTCCTGTATCCCTTGGATAAATTCCTAGCAGTGCTATTGCTGGGTCATAGGGTAGGTCTATTTTTAATTTTCTGAGGAACCTCCACACTGCTTTCCGGAGCGGCTGCACCAATTTGCATTCCCACCAACAGTGCAAGAGGGTTCCTGTTTCTCCACATCCTCTCCAGCATCTATAGTCTCCTGATTTCTTCATTTTGGCCACTCTGACTGGCGTGAGGTGGTATCTGAGTGTGGTTTTGATTTGTATTTCCCTGATAAGGAGCGACGTTGAACATCTTTTCATGTGCCTGTTGGCCATCCGGATGTCTTCTTTAGAGAAGTGTCTATTCATGTTTTCTGCCCATTTCTTCACTGGGTTATTTGTTTTTCGGGTGTGGAGTTTGATGAGCTCTTTATAGATTTTGGATACTAGCCCTTTGTCCGTTGTGTCATTTGCAAATATCTTTTCCCATTCCGTTGGTTGCCTTTTAGTTTTGTTGGTTGTTTCCTTTGCTGTGCAGAAGCTTTTTATCTTCATGAGGTCCCAGTAATTCACTTTTGCTTTTAATTCCCTTGCCTTTGGGGATGTGCCGAGTAAGAGATTGCTACGGCTGAGGTCAGAGAGGTCTTTTCCTGCTTTCTCCTCTAAGGTTTTGATGGTTTCCTGTCTCACATTCAGGTCCTTTATCCATTTTGAGTTTATTTTTGTGAATGGTGTGAGAAAGTGGTCTAGTTTCAACCTTCTGCATGTTGCTGTCCAGTTCTCCCAGCACCATTTGTTAAAGAGACTGTCTTTTTTCCATTGGATGTTCTTTCCTGCTTTGTCAAAGATGAGTTGGCCATACGTTTGTGGGTCTAGTTCTGGGGTTTCTATTCTATTCCATTGGTCTATGTGTCTGTTTTTATGCCAATACCATGCTGTCTTGATGATGACAGCTTTGTAGTAGAGGCTAAAGTCTGGGATTGTGATGCCTCCTGCTTTGGTGGTCTTCTTCAAAATTACTTTGGCTATTCGGGGCCTTTTGTGGTTCCATATGAATTTTAGGATTGCTTGTTCTAGTTTCGAGAAGAATGCTGGTGCAATTTTGATTGGGATTGCATTGAATGTGTAGATAGCTTTGGGTAGTATTGACATTTTGACAATATTTATTCTTCCAATCCATGAGCAGGGAATGTCTTTCCATTTCTTTATATCTTCTTCAATTACCTGCATAAGCTTTCTATAGTTTTCAGCATACAGATCTTTTACATCTTTGGTTAGATTTATTCCTAGGTATTATGCTTCTTGGTGCAATTGTGAATGGGATCAGTTTCTTCATTTGTCTTTCTGTTGCTTCATTGTTAGTGTATAAGAATGCAACTGATTTCTGCACATTGATTTTGTATCCTGCAACTTTGCTGAATTCATGTATCAGTTCTAGCAGACTTTTGGTGGAGTCTATCGGATTTTCCATGTATAATATCATGTCATCTGCAAAAAGCGAAAGCTTGACTTCATCTTTGCCAATTTTGATGCCTTTGATTTCCTTTTGTTGTCTGATTGCTGATGCTAGAACTTCCAGCACTATGTTAAACAAGAGCGGTGACAGTGGGCATCCCTGTCGTGTTCCTGATCTCAGGGAAAAAGCTCTCAGTTTTTCCCCGTTGAGGATGATGTTAGCTGTGGGCTTTTCATAAATGGCCTTTATGATCTTTAAGTATGTTCCTTCTATCCCGACTTTCTCAAGGGTTTTTATTAAGAAAGGGTGCTGGGTTTTGTCAAAGGCCTTTTCTGCATCGATTGACAGGATCATATGGTTCTTCTCTTTTTTTTTGTTAATGTGATGTATCACGTTGATCGATTTGCGAATGTTGAACCAGCCCTGCATCCCAGGAATGAATCCCACTTGATCATGGTGAATAATTCTTTTTATATGCTGTTGAATTCGATTTGCTAGTATCTTATTAAGAATTTTTGCATCCATATTCATCAGGGATATTGGCCTGTAGTTCTCTTTTTTTACTGGGTCTCTGTCTGGTTTAGGAATCAAAGTAATACTGGCTTCATAGAATGAGTCTGGAAGTTTTCCTTCCCTTTCTATTTCTTGGAATAGCTTGAGAAGGATAGGTATTATCTCTGCTTTAAACGTCTGGTAGAACTCCCCTGGGAAGCCATCTGGTCCTGGACTCTTATTTGTTGGGAGATTTTTGATAACCGATTCAATTTCTTCGCTGGTTATGGGTCTGTTCAAGCTTTCTATTTCCTCCTGATTGAGTTTTGGAAGAGTGTGGGTGTTTAGAAATTTGTCCATTTCTTCCAGGTTGTCCAATTTGCTGGCATATAATTTTTCATAGTATTCCCTGATAATTGTTTGTATCTCTGAGGGATTGGTTGTAATCATTCCATTTTCATTCATGATTTTATCTATTTGGGTCATCTCCCTTTTCTTTTTGAGAAGCCTGGCTAGAGGTTTGTCAATTTTGTTTATTTTTTCAAAAAAACCAACTCTTGGTTTCGTTGATCTGCTCTACAGTTTTTTTAGATTCTATATTGTTTATTTCTGCTCTGATCTTTATGATTTCTCTTCTTCTGCTGGGTTTAGGCTGCCTTTGCTGTTCTGCTTCTATTTCCTTTAGGTGTGCTGTTAGATTTTGTATTTGGGATTTTTCTTGTTTCTTGAGATAGGCCTGGATTGCAATGTATTTTCCTCTCAGGACTGCCTTCGCTGCATCCCAAAGCGTTTGGATTGTTGTATTTTCATTTTCGTTTGTTTCCATGTATATTTTAATTTCTTCTCTAATTGCCTGGTTGACCCACTCATTCGTTAGTAGGGTGTTCTTTAACCTCCATGCTTTTGGAGGTTTTCCAGACTTTTTCCTGTGGTTGATTTCAAGCTTCATAGCATTGTGGTCTGAAAGTATGCATGGTATAATTTCAATTCTTGTAAACTTATGAAGGGCTGTTTTGTGACCCAGTATATGATCTATCTTGGAGAATGTTCCATGTGCACTCGAGAAGAAAGTATATTCTGTTGCTTTGGGATGCAGAGTTCTAAATATATCTGTCAAGTCTATCTGATCCAATGTATCATTCAGGGCCCTTGTTTCTTTATTGACTGTGTGTCTAGATGATCTATCCATTTCTGTAAGTGGGGTGTTAAAGTCCCCTGCAATGACCACATTCTTATCATAAGGTTGCTTATGTTTATGAGTAATTGTTTTATATATCTGGGGGCTCGGGTATTTGGCGCATAGACATTTATAATAGTTAGCTCTTCCTGGTGGATAGACCCTGTGATTATTATATAATGCCCTTCTTCATCTCTTGTTACAGCCTTTAATTTAAAGTCTAGTTTGTCTGATATAAGTATGGCTACTCCAGCTTTCTTTTGGCTTCCAGGAGCATGATAAATAGTTCTCCATCCCCTCACTCTCAATCTAAAGGTGTCCTCAGATCTAAAATGAGTCTCTTGTAGACAGCAAATAGATGGGTCTTGCTTTTTTATCCATTCTGATACCCTATGTCTTTTAGTTGGCGCATTTAATCCATTTACATTCAGTGTTATTATAGAAAGATATGGGTTTAGAGTCATTGTGATGTCTGTATGTTTTATGCTTGTAGTGATGTCTCTGGTACTTTGTCTCACAGGATCCCCCTTAGGATCTCTTGTAGGGCTGGTTTCGTGGTGACAAATTCCTTCAGTTTTTGTTTGTTTGGGAAGACCTTTATCTCTCCTTCTATTCTAAATGACAGACTTGCTGGATAAAGGATTCTCGGCTGCATATTTTTTCTGTTTAGCACACTGTAGATATCGTGCCAAGCCTTTCTGGCCTGCCAAGTTTCAAAGGAGACATCAGTCACGAGTCTTATAGGTCTCCCTTTATATGTGAGGGCACGTTTATCCCTTGCTGCTTTCAGAATTTTCTCTTTATCCTTGTATTTTGCCAGTTTCACTATGATATGTCGTGCAGAAGATCGATTCAAGTTACGTCTGAAGGGAGTTCTCTGTGCCTCTTGGATTTCAATGCCTTTTTCCTTCCCCAGTTCAGGGAAGTTCTCAGCTATAATTTGTTCAAGTACCCCTTCAGCACCTTTCCCTCTCTCTTCCTCCTCTGGGATACCAATTATGCGTATATTATTTTTTTTTAGTGTATCACTTAGTTCTCTAATTTTCCCCTCATACTCCTGGATTTTTTTATCTCTCTTTCTTTCAGCTTCCTCTTTCTCCATAACTTTATCTTCTAGTTCACTTATTCTCTCCTCTGCCTCTTCAAGCCGAGCCATCGTGGATTCCATTTTGTTTTGCATTTCGTTTAAAGCGTTTTTCAACTCCTCGTGACTGTTCCTTAGTCCCTCGATCTTTGTGGCAAGAGATTCTCTGCTGTCCTGTATACTGTTTTCAAGCCCAGCGATTAATTTTATGACTATTATTCTAAATTCACTTTCTGTTATATTATTTAAATCCTTTTTGATCAGTTCATTAGCTGTTGTTATTTCCTGGAGATTCTTCTGAGGGGAATTCTTCCGTTTGGTCATTTTGGAGAGTCCCTTGCGTGGTGAGGACCTGCAGTGCACTTCCCCTGTGCTGTGGTGTATAACTGGAGTTAGTGGGCGGGGCCGCAGTCCGACCCGATGTCTGCCCCCAGCCCACTGCTGGGGCCACAGTCAGACTGGTGTGTGCCTTCTCTTCCCCTCTCCTAGGGGCGGGATTCACTGTGGGGTGGCGTGTCCCGTCTGGGCTACTTGCACACTGCCAGGCTTGTGTTGCTGGGGATCTGGCGTATTAGCTGGGGTGGGTAGGCAAGGTGCTCGGGGGCTGGAGGGGCAGGCTTAGCTCGCTTCTCCTTAGGTGATCCACTTCAGGAGGAGCCCTGTGGCAGCGGGAGGGAGTCAGATCCGCTGCCGGAGGTTTGGCTCCGCAGAAGCACAGAGTTGGGTGTTTGCGCGGAGCGAGCAAGTTCCCTGGCAGGAACTGGTTCCCTTTGGGATTTTGGCTGGGGGATGGGCGGGGGAGATGGCGCTGGCGTGCGCCTTTGTTCCCCGCCAAGCTGAGCTCTGCCGTCCGGGGGCTCAGCAGCTCTCCCTCCCTTTGTCCTCCAGCCTTCCCGCTTTCCGAGCAGAGCTGTTAACTTATGACCTCCCAGACGCTAAGTCGCGCTTGCTGTCGGAACACAGTCTGTCCGGCCCCTCCGCTTTTGCCAGCCAGACTCGGGGGCTCAGCTTGGCAGGCGAGCCGCCCCTCCGCCCCGGCTCCCTCCCGCCAGTCCGTGGAGCGCGCACCGCCTCGCCGCCCTTCCTACCCTCTTCCGTGGGCCTCTAGTCTGCGCTTGACTCCGGAGACTCCCTTCTGCTAATCCTCTGGCGGTTTTCTGGGTTCTTTAGGCAGGTGTAGGTGGAATCTAAGTGATCGGCAGGACGCGCTGTGAGCCCCGCGCCCTCCTACGCCGCCATCTTCCGGAACCTCTCGGTTTATCAGAAAAACTTGTAGGCAGAAACTTTTGCAAAGTACTTGAATTATTCCTAGTAAGATAAGATGTAGTTATTTAAAGATTTTTTTGTCTCAAATGAACATACTCTGTGTTTGTGAAATGGATGTCTATTTTCCCTAAGAGTGTTCCAATAAAAATTAAAACACAGCAGCAATGACAGAACATTTTAGAAAGATTATTTTATTTATCATTTGATACACCCAACTTTGTGATGAATGAGGAGAGGCAATATTACCTCTGTTAATATAAAGGTCATTCTTTTAGGAGCACCTGAGTGGTTCAGTCGGTTGAGCATCTGACTTTGGCTCAGGTCATGATCTCTCAGCTTGTGAGTTTGAGTCTCACATCAGACTCTGTGCTGAGAGCTCAGAGCCTAGAGCTTGCTTCAGATCCTGTGTCTCCCTCTCTCTGCCCCTCCCCCGCTTGTGTTCTGTCTCTCTCTATCATAAATAAATAAACATTAAAAAAAGTATATTTATAAATGTCATTCATTTAGTAAGTGACACTTCTGGAAGAAACACATGTCATGGTATCCCTTACCCTTATCTCACATCGACACTGAATAACTTCAAGTTGCTTTTTATTTCTACTTAAAATTCTGGAGGTCTGCATATATTTATAGGTGGGCACAAGCCTTGAATTGTTAATCAAATACCCCATTCTCATCATTCCCTCATTATAGTGTGATTTTTTTGTACTTTGGGAAAACTGTCAGAAATGTCACATGACATGATTTCTAAATATCTTTCAGTGAGATGGATTATTACCTAGAGGATGATAGCATAAGTGCACATAAAAACTCTGCTCACAGACTCTTAAAAACTGAGAGCAAACTGAGGGTTGATGGGCGGTGGGAGGCAGGGGAGGGCGGGTGATAGGTATTGAGGAGGGCACCTGTTGGGATGAGCACTGGGTGCTGTATGGAAACTGATTTGACAAAAAATATCATATTAAAAAAAAAAAAGAACTTTTGAGTTATATGAAAAAAAACATGTTTAAGAACACCAAAAAAAAAAAAAATCTGCTCACAGATCAACTAAGAGTCTGTAGCAAAGGATGCATGTCTTATTTGCAAAAGCTATTTGTTGGTTTATTTAGATTTTGTACAGGAGAAATAGACAATATACTATAGGAATAGAGACTGAATATCTTTTAGTCAGACAAATCTTCATTTAAATTCCACTTTGTGGGGCTCCTGGTTGGCTCAGTTGGTTAAATGTCTGACTCCTGATTTTGGCTCAGGTCATGAGCTCATGGTTTGTGGGATTGAGCCCTACTTTGGGCTCCCTGCCAATAGCATGGAGCCTGCTTGGGATTTGTTCTTTCCTCTGTCTCTGCCCCTCCCCTGCTTGTTCTCTTTCTCTTTCTCTCTATCTCTCTCTCTCTCTCTCTCTCTCTGTCTCCCAAAATAAATAAATAAACATTTAAAAATAAACAAATAATTAAATTCCACTTTGTTTTCTATTGGCTGTTTGAGCAAGTTCCTTAACCTCTCTCAATCTTTTCCCTCTTTATATATAGTTCAAATAATAGTTCACTGGGCAAATTTAAGTATAAAATGAAATGATTTGAGGCATCTGGGTGGCTCAGATGGTTAAGTACCCGACTTCAGTTCAGATCATGATTTCATGGTTTGTGAGTTTGAGACCCATGTCAGGCTCTGTGCTCACAGCTCACAGCCTGCAGCTTGCTTCAGATTCTGTGTCTCCCTCTCTCTCTGCCCCTCCCCTGCTTGCTCTCTGTCTCTCTCTCTCTCAAAAATTAACATTAAAAATATTTTTAAATGAAATGATTTATGTAAAATATTTAGCATGATACCGTGTGAATTATTCAAAATAATTTTATTATGATATTAATAGTACATATATATTTTTTAATTACACAGATGTAATAAGTTATAGGATTCAATCAACACATCTTTAATTATTGCTAAAATGTGTCAAGCAATGTGCCACGTTTCAGGAATTGGAAGATAAGCAAATACTTTGTTTACAAGCCTGTGGAGGAGATAAACATTAATCAAATAATCATATAAATTAATGTAAAATTACAGTTGTGATTAGTGATAAAGAAAAATACATCATGCTAGTAAATTGAGTATACTAAAATTAAACTTAAATTAATTTTAAAAATAGGAGTTTTAGTTTTATTGAGGATTTTAATATTTTTTCCTAAGAGGAAAGGACTCAATAATGCTTTTAAAACAAGGTGCTAATAAGATTATTTATGCCAAAAAGTTACCTTTGATCACAGCCTGAGGAACAGATAGTAGAAGGACAAGAATGGATGAAGAGAAGATAATTATCAAGTGATTGTAATATCCCAGCATACACATGGTGGCAGATTTTGGTTTTTGATATTGAGAGGAGTCAAAAGATTTCAAAAAAAAAAATTATGATGTAAATTCACTGAAACTGTTAATAAATGAATAAAAATGATGGAAAGGAGTTGCCAGTGATGACCTATCTTACTGACATGCCGAATGAGATTGATGATGTTGTCATTGCAGTAACATCAATAATAACTAATAACAATAGTAATTAAAAATGAAAGTGACATATTTGGAAAAGAACCTGTTAAGGACTGAACAATCACTCTTACCCATCCTATTGATGATAAAATGTGTGAGTTTATTTCTGGGCATTCTATTCTGTTCCCCTGGTTTAAATGTCTGCTTTTATGCCAGTATCATACCGTTTCAATTATTATGGATTTATAATATATTTTGCATTCAAGAAGTGTGATTCTTCTTTGTTTTTAATCCCTCAAGATTGCTTTGGCTATTCAGGGTCTTTTGTAGTTTCAAATGAATTTTAGAATTGCTTTTACTATATCTGTAAAAAAAAAGTTTTGAGTGGGAGAAAATATTTGCAAACCATACACCTGAAAAGGGATTAAAATCCAAAATGTGTAAGAAACCCAAACAACTCAATAACAAAAAAAACAAAAAAAAAATTAAAGATGGACAAAAAACTTAAATAGACATTTCTCCAAAGAAAACATACAAATAGTCAAACAAGTATATGAAAAGGTGATCAATATCATTATACATAAGGTAAATGCAAATCAGAACAACAAAGAGATGTCACCTCACACCTCATACCTTGCGCACAAAAGATAGTTAGGTGTGAGTGAGGATTTGGAGAAACTGAAACCCCTGTCCATTGTTGGTGGGAATGTAAACTGGTATGACTGCTATGAAAAACAGTATGGAGTTTCTCGAAAGATTAAAAAAAAATTACTATATGACTTAGCAATCCCATTCTGGGTGCATATTTAAAAGAACTGAAATGAGATTTTGAAGAGAGCTGCGTTCTCATTATTACTGTAGCATTTGTCACAATAGCTAAGCTATGGAAATAACCTAAATGTCCATTGTTGGATTAGTGGATTTAAAAAAATGAGGTGGATACACACAATGGAATACTGAATAACCTTAAAAAAGAGAGAAGTCTTGCCATGTGGGACAAAATGGGTGAACCCGAAAGACATTACGCCAAGTGTAATAAACTAGTCACAGCAGGATAAATACTGCGTATTTTCACTTATATAAAAGGTATATAAGATAGTCAAACTCATAGGAACAGGGAGTAGAATGGTGGTTTCCAGAGGCTGAGGGAGGGAGCTGTTTAACAGATATAAAGTGGTGAGTTACACAAGGCGGATAAGTTCTAGAGATCTGTCGCACACAAGTATGCCTGTAGTTAACAATACTGCGTCATGTATTTAAAAACTGTTAAGATGGTTGATCTCATGTTAAGTGTTCTTGCCACAATAAAAATAAACTAAATTAAAAGAAACACACTCTAAATATAAAGACCTAAATAGACTATGTAAGAAGATGGAAAAATATACTAGTACAAATCAAAAGAAAATCAAAAGACTGGCTATATTAATCTAAAGCAAAGGTGATTTCAGAGCAATGAGTACTACTAAGGCTGGAGAAGACTCTTTCATAATAATAATTGTGTCAGTTTATCAAGAATACAACAAATCCTAAGTGTTTGTGCACTTAATATCGGGGCCTCAATATACCTAAAGCAAAAAATGATAAAACTGTAAGGAGAAATATATAAATCAAAATATATAAGATATTTCAATATCTTCTCTCGATAACTGATGGAACAAGAGACAGAAAACAGATAAGATTATAAGAATTTTGCTCAACACTATCCAACTTAACCTGACAACATTTATACAAAACTCTGTCCTACAACAATAAAATACATATGCTTCCCAATTATACATAGGATATTTATCAAGATAGACTATATTCTGGGTCATAAAATATGTCTCAATAAACTTTAGAAGATTTAAGCCTATTAGGATATATTCTCTGGCATCACAGAAAGTAAATCAGCTAGTTATCCCAGAAAGATGTATTTTAAAAGTCTCCAAATATTTAGAAACCAAATTAAATACTTCCAAATAACCTACTACTTAAGAAGACATCAAAAGGAAAATTAGAAAATAGTTTGAACTGAACAAAAGTGAAAACACAACATATAGAAATTTATAAAATGCTGTTAAAAGCAGCATACATGGAGAGATTTAAGGCACTGAAATATCTTAGAACTTTATCAGAAAATAATAAAGATATTCATAATATTAGCCTTAGGTTTCCCCTTAAGAAACTATAAAATGAAACCCAAAGTGAGTAAAGGAAAGGAAATCATAAAGATTACCAATTAAATACCAATTAAATACAAATGGAAGAGAAAATCAGTGAAAACAAAAGGTAACTCATTAAGATCAATGCATCAGCAGCACTCTGGTGGCTCAGTAGGTTAAGTGTCTGACCTCAGGCTCGGGTCATAATCTCACTGTTCATGAGTTTGAACCCCACATGGGGCTCTGTGCTGACAGCTCAGAGCCTAGAGCCTGTTTCAGATTGTGTGTCTCCCTCTCTCTGCCCCTCCCCTGTTTGCACTCTCTCTTTCTTTCTCTCAAAAATAAACAGACATTAAAAAAAATTGATAAAATTTAATCATACTGGTCAGGAAAAAGAGGAGGAAGATACAACTTATCAATATCAAGATTTAGAGAACTGATATCCCTACAAAACTTCTATCTATATTAAAATGGTATGAGAAGGATATGGCAGTAAACTGAATAGCAGAAATGAGCAAAATCCTTGAAACATATAAATATCATTCAGGAAGAAGTAAAGAAACTTAACAGGGGCATCTGAGTGGCTCAGTTGGTTAAACATCCGACTTCAGCTCGGGTCCTGATCTCATACTACGTGAGTTCAAGCCCCATGTCGGGCTCTATGCTGACAGCTCAGAGCCTGGATCCTGCTTTAGATTCTGTTTCTCCCTCTTTTTCTGCTCCTCCCCTGCTCATGCTCTGCCTGTCTCTCTCTCTCTCAAAAATAAACATTAAAAAAAAAAAAAAACAACCGGGGTATATGTGTTAGAAAATATAAATTATGGTTAAAAACCTTCCCACAAAAAAACCAAAAAAACAAAAAAACAAGCCTAAATGGATTCACTAGTTACTTCTAGTAAACATTTATAAGAAAAAACAACAACAACAATAACAACAAAAACAAAAAAACAAAAAACAAACATTGTTTCTATACAAACTCTTCCAGAACGTTAGCAGGGAAAGAATAAACTTGAACTCATTCTATGAGGAGACAATTCACCTGATATCAAAACCACTAAAAAATATATTACTACAGAAAAAACAACTACAACCACCAACTACAGGGTAATAACTGTTGTCAAAACAGATGCAAAATTCTGGACAAAATTTCAGCAAACCAAACCCAAGGATGTATAAAAAGACTAATTCACAATGAGCAGTGGGGTTAATCTCAGGAACGAAAGATCAGTTTAACATTCAAATATCAAATAATTCTCCACGTTAATATATCAATAAAGAAAACTACATGATCATCTCCAATGACACATCAAAAGCATTGAGCAAAATCCCATATTTGATTTCTTTCCACAAATGTCTTGGATTAATTGGATATTCATATTAAAAAATAAACTTTGATCCATGCTTCATTTTATAACAAATTTTAAAAGTTGACTATTGCTATAAATGTAAACTACCAAACTATAATACTTCTAGAAAAAAAACATAGGAGAAAATATATATGGTTTTAAGTTAGGCAAAGATTTCTTAGAAATGACACCAAAAGCACAATCCTTTAAAGAAGAAATAGATAAACTTGACATGTCCCAAGTTAAAAATAAAAATGTTTACTTTTCTAAAAATATGGTTAAAGTAACGAGAGACAAGCCACAGACTGGGAGGAAATATTTGCACATCAGGTATATAAATAAAAACTCTGAAAAATATATCTAAAAGATAACATTGTTTTTAAATGGACTAAACTTTTGAACAATAATTACCAAGGAAGATATATAAAGATGCTTATCATCAGTTATTAGGAAACTAAAATTAAAGCCATAGTGACATCATACTACCCATGTATTAGAATGGTTGAAAGCTAAAAGCAGAGATCATATCAAGTACTAGCAGATTTGCTTGCATTAACGCAAACTGGAAATAACCAGAACATTCAATAACAGGTTAACGAATAAACAAAGTTTAGTATATTAACACGGTAGAATATTACTCAGAAATAAAAAGTAATGAGTTCTTGATACATGCTACATCTTGAATAATTCTCTAAATAATTATGCTGAGTGAAGCAATCGAAACAAAAATAATTTTTAAGAGCACACATACTCTACGAGTCTCTTCATATACATTTGTACAAAATGGTACCTAATTTCCAATGACAGAAATTAATTCAGTGTTTGCTTGGGTATAAGATGGACAGAGAAGAATTGTTAAGGGCATGAAGAAAATTTAGGGTGGTGGATATGTTAATTACCTTGATTTTGTTGATGGATTCTCCATGTATACATATGTCAAAACTTATTAAGCTTTGTATGTTAAATAAGCACACTTTATTCCTTGCCAGTAAAATATCAAAAGAAACTTAATTTTAAGAAATTCTGTTCATCAGAGGACATCACAGAGACAGTTGAAAGAAGAAAAAATAAGAAAGCTATCGACTTGTTTAATTAGTACTTGTTATCATTAGCATGATAATTTCCAGCTGGAGGTGCAGAGGCTTCCCACAGGCAAATGGCTGAACCAACTCTGGGGACCACAACTAAAGGCTTTAAGGATTGCCTTGAACACCAGTGTTTCATTATGGGGAACAAGAGAAAAGAATGAACAGAAAGGAAAGTGAAAATGTTCAGTTGATGCAATAATCCCATGAATTTTGTCTTCTTCTGTGTTCTTGCTCCAGAGGATTTATGCTGAAGGTTTAAACTTGCCTGTGATGTCCGGAGCTAAAGGAATATACCATCAGGTGTTTGCCAGATGTTGGTCCATCCAGAAGATAAATAATACAGTTTTTGTCTCAATATTTTATACTATTTTCTTATTTTTATTTTTTTAACTTATTTATTTATTTTGAGAGAGAGAGTGTGCACAGGAGAAAGGCAGAGAGAGAGGGAGAAAGAATCCCAAGCAGGCTCAGCACTGTCAGTGCTTGAACCCATAAACCAAGAGATCATGACCTGAGCAGAGATCAGGAGTCTGACGCTTACTCCTGTGCCACTCAGGCGCCCCTATACTATCTTTATTTAAAAGTATTTATTAGTGTATAGAATAATTTTCTTCTATTAGGAGTTATATAATTTGTAATTAATGATTAAATGTTAACATGTGGATTCAAAAAGATATTTAGAATTAAAATTATCATGAACATATCTCAAGTACTAGCTTGGTCACATTGGAGAAAATTGCCAAATTTTGCACAACTAGGTAGATCAGGAAAGGCCTTTTCACTGCTTCTCAAGGATATTTATCATTGAGTGCACATCACATGTTACCTACTCTTTCTCTTGTCATTTTAATATCGGAATTGTGATATACACTTTTAGCAATGGGAATAAAAAGTGCGGAAAAAGTAGCAGGATAAAGCCTATGAGTTCTGTACGATATCTTGCCAACATTTGTATGGAAGGTTTTCTCCATAAGCCTGAGTTTACATGGTAAATTTTCTAACTTAAAAGAGAGTATAACCTAGAAAGCATATTATAAAACTTCAAGGCACTTCTTTTCACCTGACAAGTATATATTGTTAGGTTTCCCCACTGACCTAATTATCCTTTTCCTTTGTGTCAAAACAGCTCTTATATAGCAATCGGAGAGAGAAAATAGCCCAAATTTCCTGACCCCTCTCATGAAGCTAATCCTCAAATGCCATAAGCAAGCAAGACCATTTTAGTAACCTTCTGAAATCTTTTCTGATGCTTCCACAATTCAGTTATGTCTAGATAGCTGCTTGTGTATTACTTCTTCCCATCTTCTTCAATTTTTTTTCCTGTTTATTTATGTATTTTGAGAGAGAGAGAGAGAGAGAGAGAGAGAGAGAGAGAAAAGAGAGAGTGTGTGGAGGGGGAGGGGCAGAGAGAGAGAGGGAGAGAGAGAACCCCAATCAGGCTCCACAGAACCATCAGTGTGGAGCCTGATGAGGGGGCTCAATCTCAAGAACCATGCTGGATCACATGAACCGAACTGTGAGCTCATGACCTGAACTGAAATCAAGAGTCAGATGCATTAACTGATTGAGCTCCCCAGGCTCTCCCCTTCCTCCTATATTCTTTACAACAATCATTATTGTCATCTTTGTCTGTGTTTATATAAAGTTATTTTTTTACACACTGGAAAGACTGAACCCGATCTCAGAATTTTATTCTATTAGAGGAAAAGAACCTTCAGAGAAAGCAGTGATTCTGGCACCCTACGAATCAGTAAAATTTGAGGATCCATTTAGAAAATATCTGTCATTCTGACAGCTCTTTCAGGCCTTGGACCAGAAGAACCTGTAATCTCAGAGCTCTACAAAATTACTGATTGGAGAACAGTGACAGAGAATTGTTACAGGGATGGAAAGGGTGACTTGAAAATAATAGAAATATGAGAAAACACAGTAATAAAGGAAAGGGGACAGGAGTCAAAGGGAATTGCTTAAAGGAGGAACTCAGGGAAGGAGTGCAAAAAACATACAAGACTCTGAGCCCCAAAGCAAGGAACACACACAGATGGTCATCCACACAAAAATTCGTGTTTGATAGAATTAGTGGTACTTTTTAAAACTATGTTGCGGCCTTGTTTAGTGATATAGTTTCAATACAATATAAGCTATATGATTTAGTGTTTAAGGCAAAAAACAGAAACCAGTCTAAGGATGGGGTGCCTGCGTGGCTCAGTCGATTAAGCGCCCGACTTCAGTTCAGGTCATGATCTCACAGTTCATAAGTTCAAGCCCTACATGAGGCTCTGTGCTGACCACTTGGAGCCTGGAACCTACTTTGGATTCTGTGTTTCCTGCTTTCTTTGCCCCTACCCTGGTCTCTCTCTCTCTCTCTCTGTCTCTCTGAAATAAGTAAACAATAAAAAAAAGAAAAGAAAGAAAGAAAGAAAGAAAGAAAGAAAGAAAGAAAGAATAAAAGAAAGAAAGAAAGAAAGAGAAACCAGTCTAAGGAAAAATAGAATTTACTAACTGAATTAGGTGCTTACAAAATAGTTCAAAGGGCTAAAGGAGCCAATTCTAGGCTGGGACTCTAGAGTGATCTCTAGAAGAAACCAGAACGACCCCACTCGGAAGGTAGGCTGTTCTAGGGTGGGCCATAAAGCCGTCTGTACTACCAGAGAAACCTTGGATAACAGAAAATTGAAATGACACACACATTTGTAACCCATGGAATAATTAGTAAGATCAAGAGGCTACTGCTTCTCTGGAAAGCTGAAGAGCGAGCACTGGGTCCTGTTGCAAGAGAACCATGATCTTCCTAAAGATTCGGGGTAGCCAGAGTTGAAGGAAGAGGTCCTTTCTTGGCTTTGATTTCCAAATCTCATGGAAGCACATCTGAAGGTGGAAAAATAATTCATATCTAAAACCCCAGCTGCAAAGGAGTTTTAAAAATGTAGTTTTAAGCACTATAAATTCTCCAAATAGAGGACAGATAAAATAGGTTGAGGGAGATAATCGTAAAATCAACACCTTAGGAGATTATATATATACATATACATATATGAGGATATATATATATATATATATATATATATATATATCCTCATGTTACATCCAGCAATAGAAAGTTGCAAACTCCCAAGAGTTGCCTACATATAGTACTATAAATATGCATAGTTCTTTGGAAGAATTAGACATGTTTCTTTCTATACTTAATATTTGTGACCTATAGGAAGTGAGATGAGGCACCATACAAGACACATACTATCATGTAACTTCCGTTCCAGGAATTTTATTTGGACCATTCTGTGATAACATGGGGCTCAGAAAATATCTCAGTTTGTGTTAAACACAATACCTAAAAACTTTTAGGTAAATATAAAACTGTGATTTTCAAATTTGGTGTTTTTGGTAATTAAGATATTTCAAGTCTCCTATGAAAAATAATCCATAACAAGGATGATTTGAAAATATTGAATGAAAGTTGCATCATTCCCATGCTGAACTTTATCACTCAGAATATATAGCATTTTAATACAAACTATATTACATAGATGCCTGTTGGCATGGGGAATTCATTAGCAAAACTTCATGTGAATTAACAACTCTCAATGCACTGTAAGATATTTGTCTTCCATAGATTTAGCATTTTCAATTCTATTCTTTTCTTCACAGTAGAAAATATAAAGCAACACGTTCTTCATACTGGACTCTACTGAAAGAATCCCCTGAAAAGGTGATATTTTCTTAGTAAATATTTACATCATCACTATCACTGTTTAGATTCTTTATACCTCTCATCTAGGTACTACATTTCTGACTTTTTTTGACCTATCTGATTTCTCTCCTTATCCTCACAAGTTCATCTTAAAACATAATTCTAATTCTTTCACTTCTGGGTTCACCTTATCACTATTTTTAACGAATTCCCACGTGTACTTCTATTTCTTTAGTCCAAATTCATTAGTTTATCACTGAATGTCACCCTTGTCACTACAACTGTCTTATCTTTCCGTTGTCCTAGTCATTATATAACGTTCGTAAAGTTCAAGTGTTATGTTGCCACCAAATCATTTCTTTTTTTTTTAATTGTTTAAAGTTTTTTATTTATTTTTGAGAGAGAGAAAGAGAGAGCAAGCAGAGGTGTAGGGAGAGAAGAAGAGAGAGAATCCCATGCAGGCTCTATGCTAAGAGTCAGATGCTTAACCAACTGAGCTACCCAGGTGCTCTGCCAGAATACCATTTCTGACTTTTTCCCCACAAGCTGCCACTAACACATATTTCTCATGTTGTTCATTTACCTGCCACATCCATTCATCTCCATTTCCCACTATTGAAGGTTACCATCCTTCACAAATGAGCTCAAATGTTACCTCCTTCAGATTTCTTTCCCTATCATCTTCATCAGGAATGATTTATTTTTCCTCTGAAATTTTAAAAACATACATATTTCAGGTTCTCTTATGGCAGGTGACAATCTCTCTTGTTTAATAACTATTTTGTGGCCTCTTCCATGCAGCTGACAAGGAGAGACAATGTTTACATTTACATTCCCATAGTGCCAGCATAATGACATGCCGAGTAGACAGTAAGTTATTAATTGAATACATACATTCATGAATCATTCTAGAGAAATAAATCATTTCTGTTTATTGAAAGCATGAAAACAACTTCATATCCAGCTTTCTTTCTACTTTTTCCTTCCCCTGACATCGTATAGAAAGTTGCTTGAAGCAGTTTTGCAATTTTCTAACTAAGAAATAATTCATACATAGGCTTTTTCATATTACTTCACATAACCCACTTTGTAGAATTCTGAGCTTTATTATGAATCAGAGTTCAAAGTTTTCAAATTTATGGGTGAAATTGTGTTGGGGATTATATGACAAAATCAATGCACAGCCAACTTTTAAAATAGCATTTTATAAACTACATAATTGTACATTTGTGCTAATTCACTTCATCTATGTTTCTTACAAAAACTTAAAGTGGGTTACTATTTTTCATATTTCTGAGAGATTTATCACATTAATTTTTAAGACATAAGATACTTCTTACAAAAGCTTAAAAATTAAGTAAAAAGCAGACGTTCTTTTTTTTTCATTCTGGAACAATGATGAAAAGTAGAATAAAACCTAACACACACACACACATACGCACACAAACACAAGCACAAACAATTATTATTGTATATAAATTTCTAGAAACATTGGACTTTATAAATAACAATATCAAGTTGTACACAATAACGTACATGTGTAATTTCAGTGTCTTTAAAATTATATTGAGTGATATGGAAATTTGAAATAATGTAAATATATAGCTTTGGGAGGGAGTCAGATTTATTTTATTGTCATTCACCCAGAATGTTGAAAGCCAGCTTGCAAAGAAGAATACTCATCTCAAATATAATGTGATTTAAAACCAGGGGAAAGAAAACACTGTAAGTTGTCTTGATTGAATAGTTATTTAGGTATTAGGCTAAGACTTAGAAGCTGAACATTATATGCAGGACAACATTGTAAATGGGAAATTTGGGAACATTTTTTAATTTTTTTTTTTTTGGGGCGGACAAGTTAGCCATAATCTTATTACTTACATTCACAGAATGTTAAGTCAAACTCTTCTCTCTTTAGCTGCTTCCTTAAGATATTTTCCCCCTCACCAACACTTATGGCCACATATACATAGCCATTGTTCTCACCAGGAGGACCCCAAATATCCCAAATAGCTTCCTAACCTGCCTTCAGCCCAGCCCCTGCCAATTCTCTCTCTCCAGGAAATTGCATTAAAGTGTTTAAAATTGCAAATGTGATACATATTTCCGTATTTGAAATGTTTTAATAAATGTCCAGTTTCATCAAAATGAACTCTGAAGTCGTCCTGGAATACATGGCCTTCCATGACCTCAGTCTCACCTACGTTATTCAGCCTCAATTTTCGCCACTCTTCAGTGTTGTTTGAGCAGTTCAAAAATAGGTATGCCGTCTGATCTCAAATAGCTTTTCAACTATTTTATTCTCTAAAGAGTTAGAAAACAGCGATACACCTGGCCAAAAGTAATTAGTTACTAACAAGTGATCCTTCTCTCAGGGAATTTCCTTAACTGATTTTAACTTATGATATGTTTTAAAAAAACACCTTAGTATTTTATGTTGGGAAAAGCATTACTAAAAAAAAATAAATGAAAGTTCAATACTTCGATCATTTTACAAATATATGTTAAGGACATATGATAGATCAAGCTCAAGTGAGCCTTTAGGATTCTTAGACCAAAGAAACAGTCTTTAAGAAATCACTTATCTAAGAAGGACAGAGAAGTTGGACTTAGTGATCAGATCACAAAGCTAGTGCATCCAGAGGGCTAGTCCTGTGGAGACTCTGTATTTCTTCCTTTCCTTCACAGCTTTAGGGATGGTTTTCCTGTCTACTTTATTTCTTTGCTTCCTATCACTTTTCTTTGTTGTTAAATGTGGGTTAGTGATATTGAGAGAGATTAAGGACTTTTCCAAAGGAAGTAAAGACAGTCTTTTCAGCCCTTGCTGGGGTAGAACGAGTATAGAAAGGAGGGTGGTTCCAGAGCTCAAGGTGATGAGTGTAGTCGGGAGGCAAGTGAAGACTCAAAACAGACCCAAAAGTAGCTGCTAAGAGTAAGGTGACAAGAGAGAAAGAGACTGTGGCACAAATTGGGCCACGAGTCGAATTAAAAAAAAACAAAAAACAAAAAAGGTGGGGGGGGGTGCCTGGATGGCTCAGTCAGTTAAGTGTCCAACTTCGGCTCAGTTCATAATCTCATGGCTCATGAGTTCCAGCCCCTCATCCAGCCCTGTGCTGAGAGCTCAGACCCTGGAGCCTGGAGCCTGGAACCTGCTTCAGATTCTGTCTCTGTCTCTCTTTGCCCCTCCCTTGCTCATGCACAGTCTCTCTCTCTGTCTTTCAAATATAAATAAACATTTTTTTTTTTAAAAAAGGCAGAGAAGAAGCAGATTAACTCCTTAAAAATATCATGGACAGGAGACATTGAAAGCAGAGTATGAGTCAACCCTGAGTTCTCCTTGGGGGAAAAAAAAAGTCTCCAAAAACACAAACAGAATTCTCTTCCTGCATTCCTGATTTCACACAGAAGTACCTGAAAATTTTTTTCAGGCACAGCTAGGCTCTCTGAATATTCAAAATACCTAAAGTAGGTCAGTCTGAAATAAAGATGTTTAATCTTTATGAACATCCTTCTAGTTCATTCAGAAATCACTGCAAAAATATTATAATATTGTTAGGTAGCAGAATGTCAGTTGTTCATATAAGATCATTCTTACCTTCCTGTGTGCCTGACCATATGGACAAACTCTCTGAATCAAGGAGAGGAGGCAGGGAATCCAAGAAATGCGATATTCCATTTGCTGACTTTTGAGCTGTGTTGTTTATAGTTTACAAGTTCATGTAATTTCATAGGTGGGATTTCACAGTTAGCAGAATGATGAGGGAGGCAGATGGCATAATCATTTATTAAAATATCAGCCACCTTCTCATATATATGATAGCTCTTACTTCATTCTTTGGGATTTGCATTCTAAATGATTAAGGATCCAGTAAGACAGCATGAAACCTCATTAACAAAGATATATCTTCAGGCCTCTACCTGAAGGGGAAGTGGTGATTTTTCCACCTCATAGCCCTCAGTTTAAATACCTGCTGATTTGTTTTATCTCTACTTAGTTGAAAGTATTTCAGCCACATTAATGCAGCTTTTAACTATAGAAACCGACAGAATACAAAATCAAGGTTTTAGCTATAGCCTAAAATAAACAAACCAGAAAATTTTTCACTTATGAAGCTTCTACTTTCCATGGCATTGTGCAATATATTAGTGGTTAACTAAGGGCTTCTCTTGATGCAAAGGGAAGAAGGGATAAACCAACCTCTGTGATTTCCCAGTTCATTACAAAAACCCACACAGCAGATTTGCTTTTAAACTGATGTGGTGTCTTTGGCTTTTGCTTTGAAGTAAGATGCTGAAAGCGATACCGGGTGGCAGAAACCATATATTCTCACAGTACATATAAGCAGAGGTGGTCTCATAATTAAGGTTTAAGCAGAGCATGCTCCTGCTGTTTCCCCAATCACTGTTGAAGGTAATAATAGCATTATAGATTAGATAGCAAATTGCAACAAAGTTAAGCAACTGCATCATAAAAAGCAATATTGATGTGTAAAAGAATTAGGTAAACTTAGTCAATGAAGCATAACATTTCATTCATATTAACCTCCAGCAGGGCCCTCACAGTCCTAGGCATTGATCCAATCATTTGCTTGCCTAAGTATTTTCTACCTTCTGTGCAGTCACTTACCTCTTTTCTGCAACACCCACTCTCATCTTTTGAAATGCATTGCATTCTCACTTTTACTGGATAGATCCTCACAAAAGGAAGTGGGAGGCTATTTTCAGCAAAAAAAAAAACTGTACAGAAGCGGTTAAAGTTGCAGAAGCCAGAAAAGCATCCAGAATCCCTGGACTTTGTTTTCACCTGACTCGGCCCTAGAAGGGTTCCTTCGAACATGGTGATCCTACTGACTTTATAGGATAGTGGATTGTCCAAGGCACATAAGCCCTTTAGGTGATAGTTAGGTTAAAGAATAATGCTGCAGTGTTGGGGGGTGGGGGGTGGGGGGTAGGGGAGGATGGGTGGGTGTGGTTTTCTTTAGATGGCTTACTTTTTATCCCAAGGTGGATTATATCCCAATCAACATTTTTCAACCCAACTTCCATGGTAAACAATAGAAGTTTTATAAGCAAGATTAACCATTTAAGTCAGTGAAAAGAATTGTCACTCTCAGAATGGAAAAGGGGTGTTTGGTCTGGGTGAATTTGGGAAAATGAGAGGAGAGGATTTTAGTGATGTCTATAGATTCCACGGAGAAGGAGAAGTTTTGTTTTTGTTTTTGTTTTGTTTTTTTAACCCTGATTCCTGTAAAAACAGAAGGAATTATTATGTCTCTCAATAATCTACCATAGTAGATGACAAATAACTTTTCAGGAGATTCAAGAAAGTGGTAGAGAGTGTAAAATCAAGGCCCAGTGAGAGACACATTGATACCTAAGATAAAAGGCAAATATGAAGAAACACAAAAACAGGTGCTCAAAAAGTTTTCCTCAATATGTTAATTTCTTCTTATAACTGGGATCAGGACCAACCACGCTCAAATGCTAGAGAAGATAAAAATGAGCCAGCTATGTTATGTTAAAGTATCAGAAATAATCTGCTATAAGTTTTTTAACTACTCCAAAATGAAATAGTTGTCTGTTCTGGTGGGTCACCATCTCGACTAAGTATAATTATTTTAATAAAAATGTTTTCCATGTTTAATAAAAGTCTGATGTCAACATTGAACATATTGAATAACAGCACTGAATGATTGGAAGAACATATTAATTTGAGAATAAAATATGTGTTTAGGTTTTTTTTAATTTGTGGAAATCAATTTTACCACATAAAACATTTATAAATCTGCCTGCCACCAGTCTATCACAAAGATTTTCACAGAAAAATGTCAGAATGAGCAGAGACTTTCATATGTTTGCTTTATTTCTAACATTCTCTCTTCTTAGGAGGAAATATAGGGACAAAATAACCTACTTGTTTTTGTCGTTTACAAAAGATTTGAGATCTTCCAATTTCTCATCATACTACATGAAAACCAGTTTTTCAGATTGAAATATGAATGAAGAGATTCCTTTCCCGTCAAAACTTCTATAAGCTTTGATCCCTAGGAATATATCTCTCACTCTTTCTTTTTCTATTTCTTACTTTCCCTCTTGCTTTCTCCACATCTCACTGTCTATCCACAAGACAGACAGAGTGAAAATCACTAATCTCCTATTGATTACTTAAATAATTATATGTCCTTGTAATTTTTCTCAGAGGTGTTTCATCTGCTAGATCTTTCACCTCCAGATGTTAATGTTTGCTGAACTGAAGGGTACGTGATCTTTAAAGGATTGTTAAAATTATAGTGCACAAAGACAAGATGATTCAAGGTTGCTTCAAAGTTATAACTCAAAAAGTCTTTAGGTAATTAAAAAATGAGAATGTATACCTGAATTAATGTGAACTGAAGAAATTGAATAAGTAATTTTTAAAAACGTTGCCTGACTAATTCAGACCTATGGAACAGTGTTTTCCTTAATAAACAGGATACATGTTTTGTTTTTTTTTCCACTTCAATTTATGTATCTTATATTTCATTTTTTTAATTTTTCTCACTTCTTCACTCATGAAATAGAGAATTTAATAGGGGGAAAAACAAGAAGTAGAATACGTTTAGTACAGGAAAAAATATTAATTGCTTGAAAATGCAAAGTGAGGAAAGAAATCAATTGTGAGTAAACAGCACAGAATGAAACCTCTTGACCTTGTCAGATGCTTTATGGGAGAGACCCTTCAATCAGAAATGTGCTGATGCTAAATTATCACAGGATTTGATCTATCCTCTAATAATTGAAAACTCCCACTCCTGGAAGAGAACCAGATTTCTGAACAGCCACTAATTTTTCAGAGTGGAAATTTAGTACTGAGGAGATTGCACACTTATCCACTAAGATTTGTATTTGTATTTTATGGCCCATCACATTCAATATTAGGCTCTGATTATAAATAGCTACATTATGTTTTGAGATGCACTACTCTGTAATGTGCTATTGCAATTCATAATATATATATATATATATATATATATATATATATACACACACACACACACACACACACATATATACGTATATATATACATGTGTGTGTATATATATATATAAAATTTAGCTTATTACCATTAATATCATTCTTTTAAATATCAAAGTATGTGAAAAACTAAACCATAAACAAAGATAAATGCCATTAATGCAATATCTGTGTTGAATCTTAGTTGTCTACATCTTGCCCATGAAGAAGATGGTAACTTTGAATTCATCAGGTGTTTCTGTATAGGGAAATAACATAAAGAGGAGGATAACCAACATTTTTCTTCAAGTTTTCCACTTTATATGTGCAATATGTTTTGCATCATTTTATCATTGAAAAGTCTCTCATTCTAAGATTATTTCTGAATAGTAAAAGCATCTAAAGTAAATCACAAATTGATGATTCATGTGCATATGTAATGAAATGACCCAAGATGAGTTTTCTGGATATTAAAAACAGCTATTCTAGAGATTTCTAGAAAATGTAAAATAACTTTTATTTGAAGTTCTAATACCTACGACGCTTTATTAATAGCTCTTTTCTACTCTGGCAGGTACAACAACTATAAGAAGAAAATGAGAGAATGCATGTCAAGGATGAAACCACTTTAGCAAAATATATATATATATATATATATATATATATATATATATATGTATATTTATATATAATACAATTATTATTATAGTATAGTATAGTATAGTATATTAAGGTTAACTCTGGAATTAAAAACAGAGTCTAAACAGTACTATACCCTATTAGTTGAAACACATAAAAGAAGTTTTAAAAAATAGTGTCGAGGCACCTGGGTGGCTCAGTAAATTGATCATCTGACTTTTGATTTCATCTCATCTCAGGTCATGATCCTTGAGTCATGGGTTTGAGCTGAGTGTGGAGCCTGCTTAAGATTCTCTCTCTCTCTTTCTCTCTCTCGTCCTCTGCCCCTCTCCCATGCTCAGGCTTTATTTCTACATAAAATTTAAAAAAATAATAAAAAAATTAAAAAGGCATGTCTATGTATAAAACTTAGTTAACTTGAACACTCTTAATACTCATTCAACAGACCAATTTGAGCACTTACTAAGCACTAGGATTACACAAGATGTTAAAAACATAATGATGAACATATCAAAGTTTCTTACCTCAAAAAACTTAGTGTGGGAGGCAGACAAGTTTAATAAATGCTGCGATTGCCATAGATACCGTAAGGATGAGAGTAAGTATAAAGGTTTCAAGTCTGGGCTGCAGGGAATGGTTAGAGTAGACTCTCTTTTTTTTTTTTTTTTTTTTTTTTTTTATTTTTTTATTTTTTAATATATGAAATTTACTGTCAAATTGGTTTCCATACAACACCCAGTGCTCATCCCAAAAGGTGCCCTCCTCAATACCCATCACCCACCCTGCCCTCCCTCCCACCCTGCCCTCCCTCCCACCCCCCATCAACCCTCAGTTTGTTCTCAGTTTTTAACAGTTAGAGTAGACTCTCAAGAAGTGACTTGCTCACAAACCCTTGAAACCTCCTCAGAGATTTTAAGCAGGAAGTGACATTATCTTATTTGCTCTTTACATAGCCAAAGAACTTCAAAGGAAAGACTTGACAATGAATGGTGGTGACTCTTTGGCATCAAATGGCGACTTAAGAAAGTAGTATGTAGAACAATCCTTGGACCCATGAAAAGAAAATTAAATTGCTTGGGAAGCTGCTTCCAAAACTAATAGTGGTAGTGGCAGTGTATAAACAGTCAGGAGAGGCTTTGCTGTTTTGTTCAAAGTAGATGAGGTCTACTTGATGCAACTATGTCTCCCGGTATCTTCCCTGCCAAATTCTATATATTTTCTTCATCCGAAACTATTGAGACAAATACCTATAATTTCAGTTCAGTGTATACCTCCAGACAACCTGACACTTTCTTAGCTGATAAAGTGTTAGAATTCCAACTTCTGAGAAGAGGAAAGGGCACTTTTGGGGTAGAGACAAACTTGGACTTGAATGCTATATTTTAGGGATAATTTCTCAAAACTCCCAAATGATACTTTTTCATCCTCTTGAGAAACTTATAAAATAGCGTTACTATTAATTCACAGGATTTTAGAGAGAATTAAATGAGGAAATACACAGTCTGGAAAATAGGTTAAGCCAAATAAATTGTTGTGGTTTTTTTTCTCCTTATATTTGATAAGAATCTTATTGGACTAATTAAACCTTTAATTTTTTTAAGTTTATGTATTTATTTTGAGAAAGACAGAGACAGCACGAGTGGGGTGGGGCAGAGACAGAGACACACAGACAGACAGACAAAATGCAGACAAAATCCCAAGGAAGTCCACACTGTCAAGGCAAAGCCCAACAGAGGGCTTGAACTCACAAAACCTCAAGATCGTGACCTGGGCCAAAACCACAGTTAGATGTGCAACTGCTGAGCCACCTAGCTTCCCCACTAAATAAACTTTTTTTTTTTTTAATTTCAGCCTAATTATATTTGTTTATTCAGTCAACCACCATTTGGAGTGAGTTGAATAGTCCATTGAAATAGAGTAAAAATGTCTCTTTCGCTAACTAGACCTGTAACTACTATAAAGAACTTCTTTGTGATTGAGTGTACTCATTTGGGAAATACGCATATTGAACCTGATGATCCCTGGTATCCTTTCTTGTTACAAAAAGAACAATTCATTTATAAAATGATACGGAAAGGGGTGCCTGGGTAGCACAGTTGGCTAAGCATCTGACTTCAGCTCAGGTCATGATCTAATGGTTCATGAGTTCAAGCCCTGCATCGGGCTCCCTGCTATCAGCACAGAGCCTGCTTCAGATCCTCTGTCCCCAACTCTCTCTGCCCCTCCTCTGCTCTCTCTCACTCTCTCTTTCAAAAATAAATATTTAATACAAAAATAATAAAATATTTTTTTAAATGATATGAGAATTAATAGCATATTAAGCATCAGAAAAAAGGAATGGATGAGAAGAGCAAGTATTCATAACAATACAAAAATCCCTCCACAGTCTAGAAGTATGTATGAAAGTATCTCAATGTCTGAGTGATATACGAAGACATATAATAAACTCAGGTGGAAATATGTCTTTTTGAAGGTAGCATACCCCAAAAGATTTTACTTACTGATTTTAATAGTATAAAAAATTCCTAATCTAATAAACTGGTAGGATTATGATTATCAGATAAAGCACAAGATGTCCAGTGAAATTTGAAGTTTAGACAAACAACATTTTAAAAGTATAATATGTCCCATACAATATTTAGAATATACTTATACTAAAAAATATTTTTATCTGAAATGCAGATTTAATTGGACATCCTGTATTCTTTTAACTAGACATAGCAAAAGTAATGGAGTTTACCAAATAAGCTCTCTATGTTTAACAATACGTTAAACATTTCTTTAACCCGATAATTAAGAAAGATTAACTTTGGTCCAGGTAAATTCATTCATCATTTATTAATTCATTATGTCAGAAGTATCTCATCTGTCCAGTCCTATACAAGGCATTGAGCAGTCAATCTTTAACAAATACAAGGGTGTACCCTCATGAACTTCATAGAGATATATACCATAGAGATAAATTCCACAAATAAAAAAGGATCTTGATTTGCCTCCAGTTACCTTTTCCTAAGAAACTAATGTTAATTATTAATCCTTATGAATAAGATAAAAAAGTGTGATTGCCTGAAATTCCCCAGCAGGTTTTATTATTAAACATACTCTAAACTAGCATAATATATTAACAATAATTAACTAACCAAAATCTTAACATCTTAACTCCCTGGGAATTTTAAAACCAGATTCATCTAAGAGCTATGGTAACAGAACTGTCCCACTCTCTCCACTACTGTTTTGATCCTACTATGTTTTGATCCCACCCAACTCCAGGACATTTACTTTTCCCACAGCCCTCATTATTGACCACAGATTGTTCCTGATCTTTACTTACTGACCTAAGAACAACTGAAGTATGAAAAATAATGAGTGGATGAATTAATAAATGAATGAATAAGGTAAGTGAGTGGGTGAGTGAGTGATTGAGTAAGCAAGCCAGCCCTGTCTTTGTCACTGTATCAACTTTCTGCTTTATATGTCTATGGAGGACACATTCTCTCTGCGTAAGAACCCTCTTCTGTGAGCTGTGGCTATGGGAAAATGTTCATAGCCCCTTTGGCAGAAATAGTCACTTCTTAATTGAAATGTACTCTGGAAATGAAGGTAGATTTTGTATAGTATTAGGACATTTCTTATGAAACACTTACTTCTCATGACTACTTTCTTCCATATCACTGTCCCCAAACCCTTCACAAAAGCTAACTCATGATATTTAATACCTTTATGTCTGAGATACTGTGAGTTACAAGGCCACAAACCTAAGGCATACGTACTATCAAATACTTACAAACAGATTTAAAAATGGTACGGATGTTCCTAATCTTGACTATACCCACTGAATAAATAATTAATGCTATTAATTCATATTAAAGACTGTGTTTCAAATGGCAACAAGTAGATTACAAATGATTATGTGTTTAAAAGGGAAAAAATGTTATTATTTCATCAACTTGCAAACCATTTAAAAAATATGGTAATAATGAGCAGATTTAACTTTTTTTATGCGAATATACTGACTGAGGCAGTGTGGTAAAAATAAAGAGTTGGGGGACGCCTGGGTGGCTCACTCGGTTGAGCGTCCGACTTCGGCTCAGGTCATGATCTCGCGGTCCGTGAATTCGAGCCCCGCGTCAGGCTCTGTGCTGACCGCTCAGAGCCTGGAGCCTGTTTCAGATTCTGTGTCTCCCTCTCTCTCTGACCCTCCCCCATTCATGCTCTGTCTCTCTCTGTCTCAAAAATAAACAAACGTTAAAAAAATTAAAAAATAAATAAAAATAAAGAGTGGGGGCACCTGCATGGCTTAGTAAGTTAAGCATTAGACTTCGGCTCAGGTCATGATCTCACGGTTTGTGAGTTCCAGCACCGCGTCTGGCTCTGTGCTGACAGTTCAGAGCCTGGAGCCTGCTTTGGATTCTGTGTCTCCTCCTCTCTCTGCATCTCCCATGCTCATGCTCTGTCTCTCTGTTAAATTTAAAAAATAAATAAATAAATAAAAAGTTAAATTAGCTTGGAAGAGAGAGACTTAGCCTATGACTCTAAAAAACTGTTAAGACATTTGGAGAATTATTTAACTTTCTTGGCTTCAGTTTTTCCATCTATTAAATAGAAAATAGGAATGGGAAAGAAGAGTGGAAGAACAATTTCCTGTGTATTCTTTAGATTTTTTCATCTAAGCCTAAATAGTATGCATTACATTTAGTGCTAAAGGATCAGACTCATCAATAGAAAATTCTCTTCTTGGGAGTGTGTGTGTGTGTGTGTGTGTGTGTGTGTGTGTATGGGTGTTTAATCTGTCTCTAATACAATTCAAATGAATTCATTAAATATCTACTGAGGGCTTTATGCATGAAAAGTATTGATCTCGTATACTTTGCATTGCTATCGTATACTCTTCTCATTATTAACGGAAAATAAAATGTACCCGATTCTCTTACTTAGGTGTTGAGAAGGTCATACTGCATGCCCCTGCAACTAGTAATGTAATTATAAAAGGCACAGCCCTAACTATAATCCACCAAAGAATATTTTAGTGACAGAAGCATATAATCTAGATGATCTCCCTTCTTAGAGGAATCTAAAAATTATTCACCGCTTCAACCCACCCACTGAAACACCCTCAAATGAGTTTGAGACCTTGCCGCCTTTTAACCTTTTCACTTCTGCAAAATGCTACTCTTGGAATGACATTCATACACACCATAATTTTCTTAAGCATTCTTGCTCATAGAGAAAGTAAAACACTGGAGATGACAGGGAGGTGTCTAACACTCCTGTGAAGATGGAACTGGGTAAAAATCAGCTGAAATAGCAGATCATTTTCTGAGTCTCATGAGTATATGCAGTCTCAGTTTTTATCCCTCTTTCCATCATTCCCTCACCCAGATTGTCTTTGGACCCCATTTCTTGTTTCTGGAGCCCTCGGATCCCCATGTCAATCAGTTACTCTTTGGACACTTTTTGGTTCTTTGGCTCGCACTTCTTGTCTGACCACCCTCTGTTAACCACCTGCTTCAGTGAAATAAATATTGATTTCTGCCTTTACCTGTTGTAGGTTCCAAGTACTTTAATATTTCACACTTGCTCTCCTTCCCAAGTACCCTTCTTCAACATCCCAAAGGATCAATAATTTCTGATATAAGTAATAAATGTGTCAACACTCTTTTTAAAGTGTTACGTTTTCATTGCACTAACTGTGGTCAGAAGTAATTCCTCAGTATCTGGCATTGAAATTGCCTGTTTCAAAAGCCTCCACTACTCTATCCACACATCTGGGGAAATAGAGATAATTGCCGCACGTATGCTGATCCTGTCCTTAGAGCTTTTCACACATCAAGAGCAGGGCCACTTTCTCCTCATTAGTGCAGCAAGCACCTGTCCACACATTGTGATTTTAAAAGCTGTGAGAAGATCTTAGTGCTTCTCCAACAGTGTTTCCCCCTCCCTGTAATTCCTTTAATTGGGAGAAAGTCTTTCATATGAAAAAAATAATAAATGGCTGATATGAGATCATTTCCTAAGAAAAGGATTCAAAAATTAAGACACATTAAAAAAAGAAGAAGAAGAAAAGAAAGAAAGAAACAAGGATACTCAGCAACATGATTCTGAAGGAAAGGAGGGATATAAATGTGAAGATGTTTCATAAAAAGGGATTTTAATTGGAAAAACGAAATTGAAAGCCACAACAAAATGATATGCTCTTCAATTTTTACATTTTGCTTTCTGCATACCCCACTTTGATCCCACTGCCAAAGAGCTCCTTTAACTCCTTTAACATAATTTAAACAAAGTTTCAAAGTCATTAGGGACCCTATGACTCTTTACTTGATAAAGTGTGGATATTTGGTTATATATGGAAACTCTTTTCACCAGAGATGACCTACCTCACTTTTCAGTTCCCTTCCAATACCTAGAATATATGAACTATTCCAGAGAATTTACATGGCGTTTATAAGAGATCACGGAATGCCATTATGCCATATGTCTTCAAATGAAAAGAATTTACCAAATTCCATATCAAATTCCCGTTGCACTGAGCTTTTATTTAACATGACTGTCTATCAAATTATCAACTTCACAAAAGCATATTTAAGAACAAAAATAATTTTATTTCATATGAGAAAATGAATATAAATATGCAATCAAGGCGTATATTTACCCGATGTCAATTAACTGAATGTTACAAAACATTAGTTGATACAAATAAACATTGAGAATTATATCAACAGCATTTCCAGTTACATCTTTCAATAAAGACAGAAGCAAAGCAACTTCAGTAGAAGCTAATGAATCATAAAAGTAGATTAAATAGTTGGAAAGACATTGGATGACTTTGAACACCAAATGTCTGGGGCATATCTACTCTTCTAAAAGGACAACAGAACAAACAGTAAATGTCTGATGAGAGCTGCAGTAAATTTGGAAGGTGTTTCATTTGAACACAAAAAGAATTACTTCATCAAGATAGATAATATAAAATTTAATCATGGGTAAATTTTCTCTTGACACTAGACAAATAGCCAAATTCTCTACAGTGTTTGAGGGCCAGAACCTGGTGAGTTGTACTTTTAAGTGTTTCTAACCAGGAACAGTAATCCTGGGGTATTATATCTGAGATTTTTTTAAGTTTTTTTTTCTCTTAATTTTTTTTTAAATTTTTATTTATTCTTGAGAGAGAGAAACAGAGAGACAGAGCATGAGAAGGATGGGGGGGGGGTGCGGGGAGGCAGAGAGAGAGGAAGACACAGAATCTGAAGCAGGATCCAGGCTCTGAGCTGTCAGCACAGAGCCTGATGTGGGGCTCAAACTCATGAACTGTGAGATCCTGACCTGCGCTGAAGTCAGATGCTTAACAGACAGAGTCACCCAGGGCCCCCTATATCTGAGATTTCATTGTCCTCCCCTCCAAATATGTCTTATATATTCATGATGTATATATCTGATGATTCAGTGATGAATTCCATATTATAATTGTTATTTGAATATTAAAATGTGCAAACACATTTTAAACATTCTCTAAGGCAACATTTTGTCCATGTTTTAGCCGAGAAAAAGCAATAATACTTTTTGTGTCTTTTCAACTATTAGAAAAAAAAAATCTTACATATGTTAAACTAGGCCTCAAGTGAGTTAGGCTTTAATCAAGCTGTTTTGATTTATGTGTGTTATTAATCTGGGTCAATTCACATAACCATTTATTGAAGGTAGAATCAATGCAGATGCTGTGGAAGGTAGAGTTCTTGCAGTTAGTTTGAAATAAACAGGCTAAGAACATGGCAGATGCTGAAAGTACTCAGCCCTGTGTTTCTGCGCTGTCCTTTGAGGTGTCCCTGCACGCAAACCCATACCTTTATGGTCAGTCCCTGGCGATAAGTCCTTCTGGAATTATCCTCAATTGTTTACCGTCTGTTTCTATTTGGGACTCTGATTGATCCACTCCCCAAACAGAAACCTGTTTAGGAGATCTTCCCTAGGACCCAATAAATTCTCCGTTTCAGCACAACAAATCACTCCAGGCAAAAAATTTCTTAAGTCAGAGTGCCCCAAATCCAAAAAAAAAAAAAAAAAAAAAAAACAAAAACAAAAAAAAACCAAAAAACAAAAAACAACCAAAAAACTCCCACCTTCTTGGAGGTGGGGGTGTGGCGTCTGGGTGGCTCAGTCACTTGAGTATTGGACTCTTGATTTGGGCTCAGGTCATGATCTCACAGTTCACGGTTCATGGGATAGGGCCACACTGGGCTCCGTGCTGACAGAGCAGAGCCTGTTTGGGATTCTCTCTCCTCTCTGTTTCTGCCCCTCACCCTTTCTCTCAAACTGGCTCACACACTCTCTCCTTCTCTCACAAAATAAATAAATAAATGTTAAATTAAAAAGTCAATTATTCCAATTAAAAACAAAAGAGCTTCTTTGGGTAAGGAAGGGAAACATGGCTCGTATTCAGGAATAAGAATGATGATATATCAATAAACTACTCTTATACGGATATTTGAAAATAAGAAATATTTTAATAAAATACCAATGTAAATGCATAACAGGTTACATTGGGGCTTTTTAAACTGTAAGTACTTGTTAGTTGAGACATTTTATTCAAAGAGAATAAAACAAATTGTTTATGTCCATGTCTTTGAAATAGAAGGCCCTACAATGATGAAAATATGCTAATAGGTCTTCACTTTAATTAAGCTGAAAATATCAATGGTATATATCATGCTTAAGGTTCAGTAATAAATTTTTACTGGAGCTTACTTCAGTGTTAATTTTCACTGTGGCAAAAACAAACAAAAAGTTACTTTGTACATAAAAGTATCTTTATTTAAATATGTATATCAAAAACCAGAGTCATTAAGCCTGAACCAATATTTTATAGATAATATAATTGAGGATACTTAAGTTAACTAATTGTATACACTCTCTGCTAAAAATAAACAAATAAACATAAAATTTGAAAACAAACAAACAAATACCATTGTAATTTTCCTTGGGACTACCTGTTTTTTGTTTTTTGTTTTTTGTTTTTTTTTTTCTTTTTGCATTCTACTCTAATAAGAAACATTAGCAGGTTATCTGGACAACTGACTATTGTTAAAATATAACTCTAAAAAAACATATTACATATTTAGTTGGCTTTTAGATGGACTATTGCTAGAAATATGTGTTCAAACATGATTATGTGTACTTTTGATGTTTTAAAAAATATGGCTTTAGTTTACTGAGCCATTTCCTTCTAAAATAAAAGAGTTATAATTTATTTTTCTGCCTACTAGTTTTTGCTAGGACAGCCTATTTATCTTGGCATCTAGCACACCCCTTCTACTATCTTGATCTGGCACATTCAACTTAGTCTCCCACCCTACCCCCCCAAAAAAATCCCAGAAATTTACTTCAACATAGAATATGATTTTCACTTTTCCGTCTTTACTCATCCCCTTTCCTCTGTTAGAGATATAAATTTGCCAACATGTTTGATGGTCAAAATAAAATTTTCCTTCAAGCTCAATTCTAATATTACTTCTACTAAGTGTACTTTCTGATCCCCTCAGTTAAGAGTAATTGCTCCTTCTTATCTGTTCTCAGAGTTCCTCTATTGTAATATTTCCATGCACTACCATTTTATTTTTTTGTACAGTTAGAAATAGGTGTATATCTGACCTAGTCTCCACACTATTGAAAATGTAAAGATCACAAAGATGCAAAGAACTATGGGCTCAATGAGAATGAGTGGAGGGTCAAAATGAAAATATAAGTTGCGAACCAAAAGGGGTGGGACTTGAATTTCAAAATAAAGGCCATGACCTCATGTGAATATACAATAGAGAGATAAAAACCCTATTTCTCTTTATTTTTGAACCAGCAAAATATCTTTAAACTAAAGATTAAGAAAAGACATCATTCAATACCATGGACCATTTGGGATCCCACATGTTGCTTTCTGTAACAGCTGGCCCATAGCAGTCACTCACTGTGATGCTGAATTTAATATATGAACGGACATATTGTTTATAACGTAATTCTTTGAAAAGGACTATCAAATCAAAAATAATGATGCTTAATGAATCTGATATTTGCTATTGAACAATTTAATTGCTATATTTTTCCAGCAATAAGAACACATTTCCAACTCTGCCTAAAATGATCTTGAGATTCTGATGTGAATATTTTCACATTCCCTCTGCCAGGGTATGTTATAATCATCCCTTCCTTTCACTGGAATAAAATGTTTTTAGACTATTCATCAAAAATACCATAACATCACATTAATTATCCTTGGCAAAACATAAAACACAAGTCACTTACAAACATTGATTTTTTCCAAACATCTCTATGAACTAGTATAATATTGTACAGGTTTTGCAGATTGTATTTAAGATCTATTTTCAACACTCAACATGTGTATCTGGATCACTGCACCCAATATCGCATCACAAATATTTGAGCATAGCTGAGTAGCTATATTCCAGCTACATCCCACTGACATTTTCTATAATGCAAAAAGGGTGGCATCTGCTCCCTTTCTTATTCATTTTCATAAGAACATCCCACTTCGTTTTATTTAAATATATATAAACCATCAATACATATTCTAAAATAGGATACATCCTTCAGATGCAAACCCAAGAGTTCAGAGACTGAAAGATCTGCTTCCACACCTGTAACTTTCTGGCAGAAAGATGTTTCATTTGGATAGAAAAAAGATAGAGTGGGAGCCAGGAACAGTCATAGAATGTGCTTTGGCAGCTTTTCTACGCCACCGTATTTTTATTTTTAATCTCTGGGGATAATTCACAGAGAAAGAATCTCCTAATGTGTTGCTGAAATATGTATCATATTGACAGCCAAAATGAAAACTCACTCAGTTTTCTTAACTGTTTAAAAAGATACACCCACTTTAAGGTGCTATGGCGTGTTAAACTGTGAAAAAGAAAACATATTGCAAATTAATATTAAAATATTTTTTACATGTTCTTCAGCTGTAATAACTACCACATCTCAAAAATACAGTCTTTAGTGATTATTGAGGTATGTGGAATATGTTTAAGGGAAAAATAAGTACGATTATATGCATTTGAAGACGTTTCAAATTCTCATTTATGTGTACATATCTTTTCAACTGGTTTTTGTGGTACACAACTCAGATGTAAAGGAAAGGGGTATTTAAAAAGCTACTATTCCACTTCCCTCCTTTCCTCTCTCTTTCCTTCCCCTTCCTTCCCTTTGTTTCACATTTATTGACCACTTTCTGTGTAGCAGGCTCATACTCAGTAGAGAAATTTCAAGATAGAATTAAATTTATGATTGGGGCTCCTGGGTGGCTTAGCTGGTTAAGCATCTGACTCTTGGTTTCAGCTCAGGTCATGATCACATGGTTCCCGAGACTGAGCCCTGCACTGGGTTCTGCAGTGGCAGAGGGGAGCCTGCCAAGGATTCTCTCTCTCTTCTTTGCTCTCTGCCTCTCCCTCACTCATGCACATGCGCTGCTCTCAAAACAAATGCACACTTTAAAAAATTAAATTTATGATTAAGTGTAAGAAATTGAGACTATCAAAGTAGGCTTAAATAGTGTGTGCTCAAGTACAGTTAAGGTGATTATATTCATCCAGTTTAAAAGATTAACACTCATCCTGCCTCGGCCCCTGGAGTCTCCACATTGAATAGCATTCCAGGTTCACCAATATTGTGGTCTTCCTTATCTAGGGATTGTTGATAGTTTCATAAACTCTTCCCACAGGATGTTTACTTTTACCTTTTGTCTTTATATTATCCACAGGATTTATACAATTCTTTTTTCTAATCACTTAATGCAGGATATGTTAGCCTAAGTCATGCCTTTCTGTTAGGATTACGCCCATCTCCATCACAAACTTCTCCGGTCATCTCTGCCATCTGTGGATCACCAGAAACCAAGAACAAACAAGTTTTTAAGCTGACTGGTTGGAACCTCCCAGGAAGAATAGTTCTGAACAGGACACATATGTCGTATATGACTAATTACTGCTGCTTCCCTCATTCTTCAGATAACCCCTCCGTGACACTCACTAGACTTGCACTCGTTACGAATACAGTTTGAGCTGTTGTGTTGATGGAACAATATTGGTAAAATGTGTCCAAGGGGAATAAAGTTTTAAAAGAGTTGAGCTTTGAGAGATTCAACATGCAACACCTCTTTGAAGTTCTGAACCAACTAAAGAAGCCAAAGGCATCCATTGAAAGAGAAAAAAATGTCAGCTTTATTCCTGACAGTGCTGTTCCAGACCGTACCTTCGTGTGAGAGCTCCATTGGCTACTCCGCCCGTCTAGATCTTGAACAGCTCATCAGAGGAAGTGTGGGAATTTTCAGAGAAGTCACATCTACCCAGGTCGCCAACTGACACTGATTCAGCATAAACACGAGAGGACATAAATATAGATCTCTTTCATATAATGCTGAAATTTTCTCCATCCACTTGAGAAATGCCAACCAGTGGCTGGTATTTATGAAGTAACTCACTCCACCTCAAATTGGAGAGGGAAGAGGAGTGGGCAAAAGATCAGTGGAAACCTTTTCTTATGCAGACCAGAGAAATCAGAATTACTCGACTAAACCTCCCAGTGGAGACTGTGGATTTCTGTCAGAAAGCACCCTAAATGCACTTGTAGGTGAGTGATGAACCGCTGAATTCTACACCTGAAACTAATATTGCACTGTATGTTAACTAACTGGAATTTAAACAATGACTTGAAAAAAGACACTTTAAATGCAATACTATGTAGTTTGTGTCTACCATATAGTTGGTGATTCCATGAAGCAAGTAAATTGTTCTTAATTTCTTAATTGTTCTGAGCTGGCTAGGTTTTAGTATTCATGTTGTTATCCCTGGAGTCCTGCGGGCCATGTCTACTGAGGAAGTAACAAAAACATTAAAAACTTATTATAGCATATAATAATACACAACATCATACATGTTATACATTTTATAAAAGGACAGGAGGGAGCAATTTTCTGCCAGCTAGTAGAACTTACATTTTGACTTGCCACATAGTAGCAATTGAAATACTGTGAATAAATAAATGTTAAAAACAACAGAGACTTTTCTTTTTATTTTTTTTAAGCTGGTAAGGACAGCTTACTAATTAGCTCACTTAAAAGCTAGTGTCTCCCAGCAAAAGCATAGGACTATCCCCAAAATATAGATCAATGTAAGCCTTATCTTTTGACAGGAAAGGGGGGAGAATTATGTGCTGAACAGCTTTGTTATTACGATAATTACGCAGGTGCAAAAACAGCATTAAAAGGATCAACATGAGCTATAGCAGCATGTATTGCTAATTAAAATAGAAATCCCTTAACCTACAGTGGCAAAACAAAAAACAAACAAAGGTAGAAATCTGAGAACCACAGAAACTTCCAAGATGTGAAGCTCTAGAAACTAATACTTTAGCGTTTTAAAGACAGTATAATGTTTTGTTAATAATTAGGGACAAGAAGACGGACTGGGAGTCTCATGTAAGTGAACCAACCTTCATTGTTGATTTCTACCAATAAAATATTGATGATGATGTAAGTACCACACTTGTTTAAAGTATACATAATGAGATCTGTTTATATTCAAGGTTCACTATTTTAGTACATATTCAAATATGTAGGCAGAGGATCCTTTTCTTTTTGTCTCAAGTTTTTATTGAAGCTCCAGTAAAAATCGAGGAAATAGAAATAAATTGAGACAGGCAAAACTGATCATGCAGTGCTCCCTATTTGTTATGGACAGAGTTGTATCACCCCACAATCTATGTTAGCCCTAACCCCCAGTACCTTAGAATGCTACTGTATTTGGAGACAGGTCATTTCGAGAGGTAATTAACTTAAAGTGAAGCCATTGGGGGGGCCCTAATCCAGTCTGACTGGTGTTCTTATAGGAAGGGGATATGAGGACATATAAAGAGGAAGGACCTGATAGGACACAGCAGCCAGAAGGTGGGTCTGCAAACCAAGGAGAGAAGCCACAAAAGAAAACAGATCTGCTAACACCTTGATTTTGGACTTCTAGTCTCCTGAGCTGTGAGCAAATAAATTTCTGTAGCTTAAACCACCGAGTGAGGGGTACTTTGTTATGGCAGCCCCAGCAAACTAATACACTATCCTCTGTTCATTAGGGACTGGACATCATTTGAATCTACCAGAAAAGGTGATTCCAAACTGCAGGGAGCTTGGTTTCAGGTTAGTGGTACTTAAAGTTTACTCAAAAGCAAACAAAAGTAAAATATGATATAGGATATTGACAAAAAAGGGAAGTTTTCTAAATTATAAATTTTAATGCTTTATAATTCTTTTATTATTTAAAAATTACAATCTCTACGTTTAAAGTAGCTTACACGCCTTGACCATGTAGATCTGTAGGTAAAATTGTAACTAATTTTAGTTCTTGACAATGGAATGATAAACTGAATTTAAAGATGTTTATGAAAATTAAATTTTCCCTGAAAGACTCATACTACTCATACTTATTAAGGCAATTACTTTTATTACAACAATAGAAGCATCAAAAAAGCTAGTTAATGAACTGGCACTTGAAATTACTCCACGAAGCAGGCATTACCCTATTGTCTCGTTAGCTCTATTTTAATTTTTGCATTTAATATGTGGCAACCTTAATGTGTTTTTACTATAGTTGTTATATGTCATATTTGCCCATGTATATCACACTGGCAACCTTAATGTGTTTTTACTATAGTTGTTATATGTCATATTTGCCCATGTATAATATTTCATTTAACTCTTTCTTATGCTATTCAAATTTTCTTAACACAAACCCAACCCTGTTGCATCAGGCGGAACACAATAACTTCAAGCCTCATTCCACGCCTGACTTTGGCACATTTTCCATTTTAACCCAACCTATTATGATGGAGTCTTAGAACTGCATCAAAGACATTTATTAAATATACTTAAATTGTTGAAATGTTATGGTATAAGACATAAATTAGGCATTGCATGGACCCGTCTTATTTTGATTTGAAATGGAAATAAAAACTTTCTAGCTTTTGGACAATATAGAATGTTAAAAAGAATAAAAAAATTAAATCTATGTTTTCACTACAGAGACAATATTATTTTGGAATATTTTCTTTTGGGCCAAGATTGTTTGATATGATAATACACATTGATAATTGTATACGTTTTTTTCACCAGTGTTATCTCTTTGGTGGTTTTTTTTGTACATTGTATTCGTGCTAAGTTCTAACAGATATGTTCAAGTCCTCACACTAAAAATCAAATCTTCAACAGGGTTACGTCAAAGACACAGTTCAGGATGTTGAAAGACGTAACCAAAACAGTTATAGACTATTTATAAACACACATGTATTTTTGTTCAATAGATTTTTGAACACCAAAGCAATTAAGCAATTAAGCTAATTCAATTAAATGGCTATGTTAGCTCATAAAGAGAAGAAATAAGGAAAAAGGAGTACATGGCACATATTATCCCATCACAGGCACTGACTGAGTCGGTGTCTCTCTGCTCCCTGGAAAGGCTCTTCCTTTCCAACCAGGAGTTCCTGGCTTAATGTTCACGAATACCTTCAGCTTCATCTGCCCAAGCTGTTGGCTTGTTCTCTGATATGGTCACTTGAGTCTATGCATATACACATACGGACAGCGTTTAAAAATGTACACACACACACACACACACATACATACATACATACATGCGCATTGGTTGAGGGTGTCCAAGCAAACAGAAGTGACTCTAGATATTTAACAAATAGGTATACAATACAGGGGATTATGTGATTGTAGAGCCACTGGCAACGCTTAAAGGTGGACACTGAGAACCATGGTTGACCCTGATGAAATCAGGAAGAACTAGACCCTTAATGTCAAAAAACCTCTACAACAAAACACAGGCATAAGATCATAATCATAAACCTCTATAAGCCTTGCATCTGAAGTTTTCTTTTGGCTCTATATGATACTACTCCAGAAGTATAATACTTCTTTTATATTCTCCAAATCTCACCTTAGTGTCTCTCAATTAGTGTAGCCTAAACCAAAATCCTGCTGACAAGTGAGTCTTGGAAATGTAGGTTTCAGAATTCCAGAAGAGATTAAAAAGGGATGGCATGGAGCATAAACAGATGATATCTGTCGTATCTGAAATAGCATATGATTTATTAAACCAAATCACTCTACTGGGATAATTTTCTATTTCTATTCCTTCTAAAGATGAGAACAGTTTGAAGTGATTGTAATTTTCTTGAAATGTGACAATGAGGAATTTTCTTCAGTACTTGTATGGATTAGGGTATTTCTAAATTATATTTCTTTTGGACCAAGAAGAAAAGGCCAAGGAAGGTTTATGGAGGATATGGCTCCCTTGTTTCTTGAGCAACATAAGTACCATTATCAGAGAGAATCTCAAGTTTACTAGTGGATAATGTTATTTGTATTAATTTTTTTAAAGTAATGGAACATATGGAAAACATCAATGACATTTTTAAATATGTTCCAATCAGTGACATAATCAAGTTAAAAACATCTTTGATTTTGACAAATATTTAACTGTCATTTATATTTTAGAGCTGTTATAGAATTTTATATTTTTCCTATATGAATATATTCCTGTTTATTCCAAAGGGCTCTTTAGAAATGGATTTCCAGGCATCCCATCCTCTTTTGACCTGTGTACTATATATTTCAAAGATGCTATGCAACCCAATATTTGAAAAAAAAAGATATAGATATCTGCAATGGAACAAGATTTTTATGTAGAAGCAAAATTGATTAAGTGAATTGACATTTATGACAGAATATGGAAAATGGGATATAACAGACTTACTGTGATAAATGAGAAACCATGAAACTAATGATGACTCTAAAACCACCTAGCTCCTCATATCCATTCTACAAAATCTATCATTAATATGTTCTAGCCGGGAAAATAAAGATAGTGATTAAAACAGTTAAATGGATACTTCTCACACCTCAAAATACCCTAATCTTTCCCTATGGTAGATGTGTTTTGGGGGATCCTAACAAAAATATCCTCATGTGGTATGAATGGAAAGAATAAGCCCTAACATGAGTTTTCTTGCTCTGAATATACGAAACTATAACAAAAAGGAAAATATGCTAAACTGTTCATTCATTTGGTTTTTGTAATTTAAAAATATGTACTAAGTAATTATTATTTGTCCAGCACCACTTTATACACTAAGAATTTAAATACAAGAGGATGCAGGAAGATGATGGGATCCTAATTATTTTCTAAAACGTTATCAAGTAAAAGCCAAAAAGCAGAGTCAATTAAAAATTAAGCAGTGTTGCTGTTTAAAAAGTTCAAAGATTTGAATTTATATTACAAGCATACTAGTGCTTTCTGTGGGACACAAGAATCTCTCAAATTCCTCCCCGAAAGCCTCTGATTGAAAAGCAATAATAATGATTGACTCCTTTTTATGAAACCATCTTTGGAAGCAGCTTAGAGAGAAAGGGATCAAATTAGCCCTACTGTCCTGAAGCAGAGACCTATCTCTGCCATGGAGCTAAGAAGTAAAGGGAAAAGCAGAGTTCCAAGACCAGGTTTGAATCATGTACCTTGCCTGTAACAGGATGCAGGACACCCCACATAACTACCAGCAATGAAAATGTCAGTAGAATGGATGACTCTTAAAAGGAAAGGAGGATTCTGTACCGGAAGCAGTACTGTGCAGGCTAACACAACAGGCATCCGCTGTGCAGACATTCAGCAAGTCATTATAAGAAGGATGTGTGTTATTAAAATGAGTGTACGTGTTCACTACCAAGGGATTTAACTTAAAGCTTGTCAAGATCTTCTTAACGCGTAGAACAACTAGGAATTTGCTAGATGAAGGGAAGAGAGATGGGAGTAGGTCAGGGGAAATATTTTAGATGGAACAAATAGCAAAGTTGAAGAATCATGGAATATTTAGTGCACGAGAAGAAGTTCAGAATGGCTACAATCTAGGGAACGAGAGAGAGAGAGAGAGAGAGAGAGAGAGAGAGAGGTCATTGGAATGGGAGAGCAGAGCCACAAAGGAAAAAAGGAACCAGAATGTAGGCCATAGGATTTTGAATCTTGATCTTAAAAGCAATGGGAAACCACTTAAAAACAGGATCAACTTAATCTTATCCTTATCTTTTTTTTTTTTTGAAAGAGAGAGAGAGAGAGAGAAAACAGGCTTGAGCAGGGGAGGGGCAGAGAGAGGAACAGAGGATCAGAAGCAGGCTCTGTGCTGACAGCAGTGAGCCCAATGCAGGGCTAGAACCCAGGAACTGCAAGATCATGACCTGACCCAAAGCCAGATGCTCAACTGACTGAGCCATCCAGGTACCCTGATCCGATCCATCTTTTAAAACTCCAGCTTTGCTGTTGTGTGTAAAATGGAATGGAGTGGAAGAAGACTTGTGGGAGACGGATCATTTAGTAGACTGACACAGGATTTCAGGATTTCAGACAGCAGGTGATAGTGAATGGGGATAGAATGAAAAAGGGAAATAGAGAGACATGAGCAAGTTCAAAAGCCATTTAGTTAGCAGAAATGATAAAATTTGGAGAACAGGAAAAAGGAAGAACTAATTCATTCATCTAACACGTATTTATCAAACTGCTGCAATATGACTGGTTTGGGTGGTACAAGAGTTAATAAAACACACAAAAAATTGCTGCAATCATGGATTATACGTTCTGATGGAAACCAAATTCTCAGTAGGCTACTACTCCTTCAATTCAACCTCACATTAGTTGAGAATTTATATTGAAAGACCAAGGACAAATCTAAATCTGTCACAAGCTTGATTATCATTGAAAGTCCTTAGTCTCCCACATAAAGTGATGCAGCCCTGAAGGAAAATAGTCCACAGAGTTATTTTACATGTGGACAGTAAATTAAGAGACACCTACTAAGAACAGACTCTTGGTCAGGCAACCAACCTGGCTGCCTCGGAACTCGCTCCTCTTCCAGGACAGGAATCTACTCTACTTGCCCAGAAAGAACACTGTGATTCTCTTTCCTGTACCACACTCCAAATGGCACCTTTTATTGCCATTCTCCCGCACCATTGTGTTTTGGATGTGTGAAAATTTATAAAATGTATCATTTCTCCACAGATTACTGGACTGTGATGAGCTCCATCTGGAACTCAATGAAAGGAATGCTAATCATCCCGGATGTGAAACTGGGCAGGCATGTGTTGTCTTCCTCTGGGGACAAGATGAGTAAGTTTTCAACTGTATATAGGATGGTTGCATTAGTTAAGAAAGAGTATTTTTCTTTAATGGAGTTTATGGGAGGAAGTTTCTAGGCACCCGAAGAAGTGCTAGAACATAGCCGATATATTGTGCCTTTTTTCAGTGCAGTATTCCTACTCCTGATGACAGATGCTCTCTCTTCCTTTCAGAAATTACCCATCGCCTATGCTGTGTCCATGTGATCTGTGTAGGATTGATGCCATCTCCAGGTTCCAGGCATGAGCAAATGGTCTGGACCCGGGCAGTCAGAGCACCTTCTTCCTAGGCCATATTGACTAGTTCATGAAAAAGGAAAATATAGATAAGAGAGGGAGAGGGAAGATCCCTGACTACATACATTGTTTGAATTCACAGAAATAATAATGTTAAATCATCTCTACTACTAGCTTTTTCAATGAGTATAAAGGCTATGTCTGTCTTGATTACTGTATTATTCACATGCAATAGGAGAGTATCTGGAAGATAATTATTTGTTTAATTGAATCAAATCAAATGCACTTGAGTATTTTAAATTGTTCCTGGACCGTGAAAATATAATTCTCAGATGAAAGGAGAGAAGAGTGAATTATATCACACAATGAAATATGCACTAAGTAGCCCTAAATTATTGGCCTTCCTTCCATCAGATGATTCACCTTGAATCTTACCTTTTGTTATCTTTTTCAAGTTCTCAGCTCAAATTTAAAGCAGGGTACAAGAGGAAAATGTTGTACCTGCTAATTCTACTCCTTCCTTCATAATATTCAGAAGACATCTTTTTATCATATTAAAATTTTTATAGTATATTTATGAATCCTACTTTTAGCCCATTAATGAGGTATGCTGCAATGTTGCCTCTTTATTTATAGGTAAAAGGCTTTGTTGACAAGATGTTTGAGGAAGGGAACATAGGAAAATTAGCAGGTATGGGTAGCAGTATAATGAGCTGAGTTTTGGATGTATTGATATGCCATACCACGTGATATCTGGGTAGAGATGTCTAGTATATAAGATCTGCATTTTAAAGGGAAGTTTTAGGTTAGAAAAACACATTTCACAGTTGTTATCTTATAGATGGCTAAGTAATGTGGACAGACAAGTAGGTGAACTCATTTAAGGAGAAATGAAGAACTGAACCAGAGACAAACTAATATTTAAATGGTACAAAGAACAACACATAAAGAGATGAATGGAGCAGAGGACAAGAGAGAAAATATTTCATGCAGTGGGATTAGTGTAAATTTAAGAGATGTCGATAAAGATTCATTAATTCATTATTTTTTAATCCAAAACTATTGATTAAACTACTACTATGTACCAGGCACTGTTCTGGGTATTGAAGAAACAGGACTGAGTGAAACTGAAAAAGATCTTTCTTCTTCTAGAGCTTAAATTTGCCCACTGCCTTGCCTTCCACATATTGCTTCCACAAAGGGGGACAGACGAGGGTCCCATGAATGGATCAGGAAGAGTTGTCCCATTTATTAAAGAATATGCATCCCTAGTTCAGCATAGCTTGAGACTTATTGGGAAGAGGATAATATCACCATGTTGACTGAAAGAAAAAGAAGAGGTTCACTGAAAATGCCCATTTGGTTGAAATATCTTTAAAGTTCTCAAAAGAAACAGGTGTCTGGGCACCTGGGTGCTTCAGTGGGTTGGGCGACCGACTTCAGCTCAGGTCATGATCTCGCAGTTGATGAGTTCGAGCCCCATGTCGGGCTCTGTGCTGTCAGTTCAGAGCCTGGAGCCTGCTTCAGATTCTGTGTCCCTCTCTCTCTGCCCTCCCCTGTTCTTGCACTCTCTCTCACTGTCTCTCAAATATAAATAAACATTTAAAAAAATTAAAAAAAGAAAAAGAGAGAGAGAGAGAGGTGCAGCCAATCCTGGAAGATTGCCTGACACATGCCAAGAAACTTGCAGAGGAAGCACTATCAGTCTTCTGTGTGCCCACAGCAGAGGGTTCACAGGGTAAACATGTTTATCGCCACCCACATCAACCAAAAATTTTAGATGGAGGAAACATTATGCTTGGAGCACCCTCAGGTGACACCTGAAAAGTGGATTCACACACCCCCTCCCTGAAGTTCAAGAGTTAACAGCGGAGTGTGGGTAATCAGGGTCCTGAACCTCAACCTGTGTGTTACATAAGTGAGAGTCAACAAAACCCAACATGTCATCAGCATTCTGGCCTCCAATCTCATTCGACAGCAGTAGGAAATACCATGCTGGTCAGCAGGATCAGTCTGTTCACCAGGTTGTCCCCCTGGACCCAGGGACCTGGGACACCTACATGGGGGAGTCACAGAGTACCGCAGAACATTTGATCAATCCCACATGCAAATTGATCTACATGGAGTAGAAAGTTGGAAAACTCCCCAAAAGGAAAAACCGGGACTTTGTCCCATAAAATTTGCAATTGGACTTCGGTACACACCATCAGAACAGTAAACAGGCAGTGCCAGCAACACGTGGAAGTTTAACGAAGGCATTTTCAGCCCCCGAGCAGTCTCTGCCTGTGGCACTCTGCCCAAATAGCGCTACTGTCCCCGGTTACTGCCAGCCACCAGAGGGCGATTTAGGAAAAATGAGAAAAGCACTTCACAGCACAAGAGACCCCAGGCACCAGCCTGGGCAAAATATACCCTAAAAGTCATATTGCAATGCACTTCCCAAATAATCTACTAGGCATCAAAGTCTTCGGTCAGGATCAGCCTCTCAGACACGTACATTGACCTAAAGTTAACAAAACATTCAAACAACCAACAGAAACAATGCCTAAACTGACTGAACTTCGTACAAATCCTAGCTTCATCATAGGACCTGGGGAGATAGATATGTTTAATTTTCTAGGTTTTAGTTCCCTCAACATAAAAATGACAGCCATTCTTTCCTTATGGGACTATTTTTAGGATTTAAAAAGATAAAATATGCTACGTGTCTCACACTGCTCTTGGCACAAAAGAAACACTCAATGATAGAATAAGAGAATAACTTTTATTAATTAAAATATTCTTCACTGAAATGTATGATAATAAAGTAAATATTGGCTAAAATTTGCTAGTCTATGGTAGGAAGATTGTATTTTAAATAATATAAGATTAAAGGAGTGCCTGACTGGTTCAGTCAGTTAAGGGTCTGACTCCTGATTTTTGCTCAGTTCGTGATCCCAGGGTCATGGTATCGAGTCCTGCATGGGACTCCGTGCTGAGAATAGAGTCTGCTTAAGCTTCTCTCTCTTTCCCTCTGCCCCTCTCCCCTGTTTGTTCTCTCTTTCTCTCTCTCTAATTAATATATGTATTATTGTGTATTATATATTATATTATATATTATATTATATATTATATATTATATTATATATTATATATATTATACATATACATAGGATTAGGAAAATAAGATTGTCAACACCTAGTCAAATCAATCGATTTATCAAAACACTGGAATCTTGAATAAATCCTCATTTTTTTACTGAAATATTGTAGGTTAAAATAAATGATCAAGCTTATTTAGTACTAAGTTGTTTTTGGTTTTGTTTTGCTTTGTTTTTGTTTTAATGAACTCAAATATATCCTGGTGAATCAACGCTTAATCTTCTGACCTGAAAAGGCATGTTTGTATTAGGTAACTGTCTCAGTCAGCTCAGGCTATAATAACAAATTATGAGAGACTGTGTGGCTTAAGTAACACATACTTATTTCTCAGATTTATGAAGGATGAGAAGTCCAAGATCAAGGCACCAACATATCTGATGTCTGATGAGGATCCACTTCCTGGCTTATAGATGGCTGCCTTCTCGTTGTACCCCAACACAGCTGAGAGACCCAAGAAGCAGACTAAGAAAAGCATGACTTTTCTAAGGGTACAAATCTCCTTCCTAAGGGGTGAAGCCTCACCACTTCATTTAATCCTAATTACCTCCTAAAGACCCTACCTCCTACCACTATCACACCGGGGAGCAGGGTTTCAACATAAGAATTTCTGGGAGACATAAATATTCAATCCATAACAGTAACCATGTTCATAGAGACTTAAAATGCATGAAGAGTAAAAAATATACCTGTTTTTAAAGATTTGAAATGCCACTATTTTTTTAAAGCAAATGCTAAGACACTATTAGAATAGTGACAAGTATTACTTTAAGAGTTTCTCACGACTGTTTATAATAATAAGTGAATGTTGATGTTTTATTCTTGGTTAAATGCATCTTAAATGCAACAAATATGTTTCATCTGAATCACCAATGACTAAGATACAGAATATAAGTCTTAAAAAAAGAGAATAACTTCATGTAAATGATAAGGTACAATTACCTTAATTGAGAGCCAGAGTAAAGAGAAAGCCAAAAGTCTTAAAATAACCATTATGTTTTAGTCATTGGAGAAAAGGGGAAAAACCACTTGTATTAATTGGGTGATGACAAATAGACAAAGAAACTAGCTTATTATAAATTTCACATTAAAAATGGTTTGGATTTTGTGTATACTCTAAGTATCACTATCAACTAATTTTACCTTTAAAATAAATAAACTTTCTCAGCATATAAAACTTGGTTCCTACAACAACATGATCTCCTGATTCTCCTCTCACCTCTCTGGAAGCTTATTCATTCTACAAATATTTACTGTGTATTCTTCTCTGTGCCTGACCTTGTCCAGACACTTGGGAGCCCTCTTATAATTTGAAGAAACAAACAATAAATTAATAATCACACATAATACTGTTTCTTCTTAGGTGTAGTTACTGGATACCCTTGATTTTTTTTTTTAACGTTTATTTATTTTTGAGACAGAGAGAGACAAAGCATGAACGGGGGAGGGTCAGAGAGAGGGAGACACAGAATCTGAAACAGGCTCCAGGCTCTGAGCTGTCAGCCCAGAGCCCGACGCGGGGCTTGAACTCACGGACTGCGAAATCATGACCTGAGCCGAAGTCGGCCGCTTAACCGACTGAGCCACACAGGCGCCCCTACCCTTGATTTTTACAATAGTGTCTATATTTCCTATGGTTTACAGTCATTCTATCTGCCATGCAGTTTTTCTGTTACTCCTAAAATACCAAAAATATATAGACTCTTGATTCTCAAAGCCATATGTTTGTACCTCACCTCGTCTTTGAGCCGAAGCCCTGAATTTCCAACTACTCTATCTGATATGATTAAAATAGAATGCCATCTAAGCTGATTCCTGGCCTGTTCCACTTCAGAGCACACTCAGAAGAAAAGCCTTTTCTACATATCTTTCTTTTATTTTTCACATCCTGTTGCTAACAAAATCTGATTTTGTAACTTCAGAATTGTTTATTCATCCATTCATTCATTTATCAAAGCTTTATTTACCACTTATTATATGGCAGGCATTAGGAATAGAGAGAAATAAAAAATATGTAGTTTTTTTTGTTTTTTTTTTTTGTTTGTTTTTTTGTTTTTTAATAAGGTGGCTATGTCTTAGGAAAAGTTAATCCATTATAACACAGTATGAAAAACAAGGGTGCCTTGGTGGGTCAGTTGGTTAGGCATCTGACCCTTAATTTCAGACCAGATCGTGTTCTTAGGGTTTGTGGGTTTGAGCCCTGTGTCAGGGTCTGCACTGAATACAGAGCCTGCCTGGGATTCTCTATCTCCCTCTCTCTCTGCCCCTCCCTCTCTCTCTTTCTCTCTCTCTCTCTCCCTCAAGATAAATGAATAAACATTTACAAAAAAAAAATCTGCTTAAAAAAATAACACAGTATGAAAAACAATGTGATCAAAATCATTTCCAGCATAAAGAAGGAGCAGTTCAGACTGAGAGTGGGGTGGTCTAAGAAGAATTCCAAAAACAAAATAGGGTCACTGTAGCTGTGACTTTAAGGGTAAATAAGAACTGTTTTAGGTATTAAAGCAGGTGATTCTAGGCAAAGGATTGTCTGCTTCACTGGCACTGATTTTGTGAGAGAACATGGCACCGTGTAGTATGTTCAAATGATTTATTATGACTCAGGTCAATAGATTAAGTATAAGGAAGAGATAAGCTTGGCTAATCAGGTAGGGCATAGACAGTGCTTGACTGTTCTCCTGAAAGCTATGAGAAATATTTGAATGCTTTCAACAAGGATTTACATAAAATCTGTGCATTTTGGGAAAACATTCTGACAGTGTTGTGGACAAAGAATGTCACAAATACGAGCTTGGAGGCACTATAACCTGTTAGGGACAAACTGAGGCTCAGTTGTGTCTCCAAAATAACTTATGTAGGGTTCCATTCCAGGATTCTCTTACTCCCCTGCTCATCTACCCTGCTATACGGGCCAAGATGCTTATCGAGAAGTCTGACATACCTTAGTCATGCATCCCATGCCTTCCTTCTAGTCTCATCTTCCACCACTTTATAATATGTATTTCAGTAAGACTGAATGCTTAATTCACCCAAACACCAGGATACCTCATGCTTCTGGACCTTTGCTCATATCTGTGTCTGCAAATGTTGCAGCCATTTTGTAAAATCAGTATGGACCCTTACCGAAAGTTTGATTTGGATGTCAAGGCTGATGACACCACATACAAAGGACAATAAAGCTTTCTGGGAAGAGCAGAACAGTCCTTCCAACCTGTTCCAAAAATTGGCTTACCGGAGCAGAGAAAGGACACCGGCTGGGGTTCCTATGATGGTTAAGGGATGGGATTCCTGTATGCTGGTAGGGACTTGCATGATTTGAAACTCCCACTGGTGCTAAAGGAAAGAATGTGCATTCTTATCAGCTTGCCCAGATGTGGAGCAGAGAGGAGGAAGGAGTGAAAAACTTCAAGCTATCAGTAGTCAAACACCAAAAGATCGAGTCAGACTTTTTATTTACCCATGATGTTGCTGACATAAACACAACTGATTACCATACAAACAGGCATGGCTTCTATATGAAGTTTTACCAACTTACTCTGTTTTTATTTTTTCTCCATAGCTCTTACCACTACTTGACAGACTTTAATTCCTTAATTGCTTATTGTCTGCCTTTCATATTAGAATGCAAGTTCCATGGTATCAGATTTTTGGTCTATTTTGTTCACTGCCATATCTCTAGCATGCAGAATAGTAACTGACTGGTAATAGGTGTTCAGTAAATATTTTTTTGAGTAAACTAATCAAAAGTTGAGGGAAAGATACATTGCAATAGTACATATTTGGAAGGAAATCTTAAAAGAGACAGGGTTTGAGCTGAATTTTAAAAGAAAAAATGTGATTTTTAACAGACTTAAAAGGTATCTAAAGCAGGAAAATGATACAAGATAAAAAGAAGTTTGGCTTACTTTGTACTTATACTTTGGCATTTTTTTTTTCATTCTATTTGGCCTCCAATTTTTCCACATTAACTTGTAATTTAGTATTTAGTCAGGCTTGTCTCACCTGTCTATTGAAGCAAAAACGAGTTCCAGCAAAAATGGTTTTGACAGTGATTGAGTAAATGCTCTTTGGTGATCTTGTTTTGTCTGTGGCATTAGTATGGTTCATTGATGGTATTAATGGAAAAGTTTAAAATAACTGAGATGATATATGAGCTCAATGCCCCCAGAAAACTGTACCTGAGGTATCAGAACAGCATGCCAAATGTGTTTATTAAAGTATGCGTAGAAAACTCAGGAAATAAATTTATCTGCATTGTTACTAATGGGCTTACGAAAGATGCATATAAACAGAATAGGCATTGCATTAAGAATAAGCAAGGTACTAGGGCGCCTGGGGGCCTCATTCGGTTAAGCGTCCAACTTTGGCTCAGGTCATGATCTTGCGGTCCGTGAGTTCGAGACCCGCGTCGGGCTCTGTGCTGACAGCTCAGAGCCTGGAGCCTGTTTCAGATTCTGTGTCCCCCTCTCTCTCTGGCCCTCTCCCCATTCATGCTCTGTTTCTGTCTCAAAAATAAATAAACATTAACAAAAAAAAAAGAATAAGCAAGATACTTATTGTAGTGATCTCAACTATCTTAACTATTGAAACAGCTTCCTGTACAACTTCACTGTTTCTAATTTTCCTCACCCCAATCTATCATACACATTATTGAAAGATTAATCTTCTGGAACAAAATCTGAGATCTGGTTATTCCTTTCATTCTTTTACTTAGCAAATGTATATTGACCATCTATAATATGCAAGACAATGTGCTCGATACTGTAATGTGTACACAGATATAGCCCTTGTTCTCAGGAATTCCAAAATCATCAATTGTTCCCTATTGTCTAGAACAGCATTTTACAAGGAATTTATGTTAGTATGAATTGGAGAATAAAAGATCCAATGGTCAAGCAATGTGAAAATGTTGAATTCAGTAAACTTTGCATGTACATTATACGTTTGGGTTTTCAAAGATAAATGTAATATTTAATATATTTAAAACTTTTTGCTCAAAAATGTGCGCGCATATGTGTGTTAGGTGAAGCAGCTTCGGTGGGGAGGGTGAGGTAACATTTTGCAGAAATACTTTATTTTGTATCTCTCACAATTTCAGAAATGTTCTATAAGTGGTTTTGCACAAAAACGTTTCAATAGGCACTACTGAAGGATAAAATAATTTATTGATTAGTGCAAAGTAGTGAAAAATTAGATCTCAGATTGTTGAAAGATGGCAGTATGGAGATTTTGGTAGACTAATTGCAAAATGTCTTACAGAAAATAAGGGCTCGTGGGTGGTTCAGTCGGTTAAGGGTTAAACTTAGATCAGGTCATGATCTCATGGTTTGTGGGTTCAAAACCCGTGTTGGGCTCTGTGCTGACACCTCAGAGACGAGTCTGCCTCGGGTTCTGTGTTTCCCTCTCTCTCTCTGCCCCTCCCCGGCTCATGCGCCCTCTCACTCTGTCAAAATTAAAACGGAACATTATTTTTTTTAATTAAAAAAAATGCCTTACAGAAAATAATGAAGAGGATTCTAATTCTCATTCTAGGATTCATATAATGACACGTTTATGCTCAACCCCCAGTGCTTAACACCCATAAGATGAACAACAAAAAATCAATTTGATGTTTTGAAAATTCTAACTGTATTCTTTAGGGTACCAGAGAAGAGCCACCTAGCTTATTCACTCATATACAGTAAGATTCAACACTAGTGGATGAACATCAATATATTAAAAGGTGCCTGCATTTCCTGTCCATAGCACACAAAGTATCACTTTACAGAGTAGACTCAATTTTGAAAAAAAAAAAAAAGAACAAATAATAGAGAATGCTGACACAGTGAAATTATTTAGAACTTTACTTTCAAAGTAAGATCATTAGAGAAAGGCAATTTGCTCTAGGTAGAAATTGTTTCATTAAAAATCTGGAGCAGTGAGAATGGAAATCACATTCTTAAATACATCAACAACATTTTCATTATTCTCCCCACACACAGAGTGGTTTTGTTGTTGCTGTTGTTTAGTTGTTATTGGTATTCAACTTAAAAGCAAATTGCAATAAAAATTTTGTTGAGATGAATGAGGGTTCCTGAAGCTTTTCGGTATTACTAAAACCAAATTGATCACACACCTTGAAAACTCTAGTCAAAACAATCATCGTTTAATAAAAGACAAATGGGAGACAATAATATATTAGAACATTATGCCAAATTTAATAAAAGCAAATTTCTGATGAGTTAAAAAAATTACATGACATTTAGATATGTCTTTATCAACACTACTTATAAGAAAAATGCTCAATTAGATTCTACAGATTATTTTGAATTAGATAATTTCGGTATAACAAAATCTCCTGGATCTACTTGAGTATATGAAAAATTATCTTTATTCCTTTGAGAAATGTAGATAGCAGACTTCACTATTTAGTGTAATGGTGGGATGTATTATTGCAACCAACATGGTCATAAAGAAATAGTAAGTCGGGGTGCCTGGGTGGCTCAGTGGGTTAAGTGTCCGACTTCAGCTCAGGTCATGATCTCGCAGTTTGTGTGTTTGAGCCCCACCTCGGACTCTGTGCTGACAGCTCAGGACAGCTTGCTTCGGATTCTGTGTCTCCTCCTGTCTCTGCCCCTCCCATGCTCATGCTCTCTCTCTCTGTCTCTCAATAATAAATAAACATTAAAAAAAAAAAAAGAAATAGTAAGTCAAAGACACAGTAAATTCATATAAAGTTAAGACAGACACTTCGCAGAGAAAGGGTTATTTTCTTGTACTCAATTTCTATCCATAAAGCAAAAATCATCAAAAAGAATGATATTCACTGCTGTACATGTGGCTTTGAAATTAAAATAAAGATAATGATGGTCAAAATAATGATGATGATAATGATGACAAAAAAACACATGGCAGAATGGCAAAATCCAGTATTTGTTTGAAATAGAAAATGGCCCTGTAGTTATCACTATTGACAAAAATCATATATTCAAACTTTTTTTTAAGCATTATAATGATATTTATATTGGGAAACATAAAAATGAATGCATACAAATTGCAGAGTTAACATGTTTTGGCTCAGGTGAGCCTACAAGTCTGGCTCCAATAATCCCATCAATATAATCATAGCATAATGTAATACCAGAATGATGCGCATATAGGTAGGGAAAGGTAGCCTTTAGAGCAAACATTGGAATTAAAAGGACGATGTGTATACTTTCCTGAGTGCATCATACTAGTCTGGAAACTTAAAAAGCTTTTTTAAGACTTCCAAGTCTTCACTGAGTCTTGATGATACATAAGCAATATATATTTTATATATAGCTCTTAACAAAATGACACTAATATATTGAAAACATCTGGTGGAATTGCTAATATAACCATTTTTCTTTCTTTCCATCCTTTCTCTTGTTTTTGTTTGCTCTTTTAGTCTTTTTTTTCTCTTGTTTTCTTAATACACATGTAGTCCAAAAACATGGTCATAATGGACTTTTCCCTGGTATCATTCATATATTTTTCTGAGATTTTTTTCAAAGAATAGATTTTTCTTCCCGTATTTAGCATCACTATTATTTAGCCTGTCACACCATTATCTTATATCTTAAAAGAGTGTGGTCACTTCCTTAAACACTTTTTCAAGAAATTTGGAGAACTACTTAGCCTTCTATATTGATTATTTCACAATGAAAATTTATGCAATATTATCATAACATAGCTTTGAAAATCGCCTCAGTCTACCATTGAAGTCTTGTCATCAATAAGCAAATGACAGAACATGTGCAAATACTGATGCTGTAACAAAATTCAGATTGTGTGAGTAAAACAAAGGTGAGGTGAAAGTTAACAGAGCAGATGTAAAACATTCTCTTATTGTACATGACTTCATAACTTCATAACGACAACCTGATTCCCAAAGTTCAATCAACAAATATTTGAGCAACTACTTTGTACCAGTCACTGCTCTAGATCCTGGGATTTCAAATACATTATTTTGATTTAACATATCGATTGAATTCCTTTAACTGTGCTACAGACTATAAAGAATAGAAAATAATTTTAATACATATTTTCTTACCCACAACTCAAGATCATATTTTTTGAGAAGCTATTAATATATATTAAGAAATAGAGTTAAATGGTGAAATTAGTTTGGAATTGTTCCATTACTACAGAATTTCTCAGAGCTTTTAATATGCATACTTGCATTGTTTATTTCCGAGAAAGGAAAGTAGGCAGTATTTTCCAATCCTATTTGCTCATAGAACCCTTTTTTTCTAAGAGCAACAATTAACATCTTAAAAAAAACTAGTGCATTAGTAAAAACAAAACAAAACAAATGAAAAACAAAACAAAACAAACAAAACAAACAAATGAAAAACAAAGGGGGTGGGGAGAGGTAACAGGAAAAGGGAAAGGCCCAGAAGCTAAAGAAAATGAACAGATTTTATAAATTTTTGCAAGAAATCTATGCATAGAGAGTAGTAGTAATTTCCTTTTCTTCCTGCCTTTTTTCTTTATTTTATCTTTCATTCTTCCTCTTTTCTTTCTTTGCTTCCTTCCTCCTTCCTGCCTTCCTTCCCTTCCCTTTCTTCCTTCCCTACAACTAAGGTCCTGGGCCTTTTTTTTTAACGTTAAACACAGGTAAGTTTTTAATTTTTTTAACTGACTCATAATTGTCTTTACAGTTCATGTAAATACAGAGTGGAAGAAGTGTCTCTTTTCTAACCAAATGTCATGTTTACAGCTTGTTTAGATTAAAGTAAAAAATACCCTATAGGCAAAGGTAATCTTTCTAGTTTCCCTTTATCTTTCTGAGCTCTCTCATTTGGCTATGATTTGGGGGAGGTAATCCTTAAGTTTTTTTCGTCATTTTGATGTTTCCATAAAGTCTTGTGCCTTGTTTTGCTTTAATAAATTGCATTTCATTTGTTTTTAGTGAAATAATCATTTTGAATAAACTTGCTGTGAGATAACTACATCTCAGAATCCTTGTGTATACTGAATATAAAAGAAATGCTTCTAATAATAGAGGCAGAAATGTATTTATACTCAAGTTCTGAATGATAGCAAAAATGTTAAAGCAATCCAAATGTTCAGAAATAGTAGTGCAATAAGGGAGAGAGAGCACATTCAACTTCAAATAAAAGGACAAATGGGGGTTTATAGCCAAGGAACTGTGGGTGGGGGCATTGGGGGGTACTGGGGCTGTAGATGGGAAACTATTAAGACAAGACATCAAGGGAGGGAGATTATGACTAAGCCACCTTAATAGGATTCTTGCTGAAGACCTTCCAGGATGATCAGATATCAAGGGTAAGGGATTTTCTCTAAACTGACTTAGAAGGATTCTTGCTGAAACTCAACTATGCAGACCTGGTAAGGGCTGGGGGCCAAGGTTGAGATTTTATCAAAAAGATAGTTCAGAGTAACTAAAGTTAAAGAAGAAAGTCCTTGTCACTAGTATATTATAGATTTATTAAACCCTTGTTTTGAAAATATATATATATATTTACCTAGAATACTCATTCTTTCATCCTGAAATGTTAAGTGAGTAGTTACTATGTTCTAGTTAGTTTTAGGCAATGAGGAATCCGATGGCTGAGAAAAGACAGATAGTGGCACTGCTCTATTGAAGGAAATGCTCATGAACAAATATTGTAAAATACTGATATGTTTATGAAGAAAATATATTAGGATAATATCAGAAGGAGTGGCAGTGGAAAAAAATAATTCAGGAGAGGTGGTCTGGGAAAGACTTTCTGATGGGATAAGATTGGAGCCCAAACTTGATGCCTGAAAGGGAGTCAGCTGAAAAGAGTGGTGGGAGCCACATCCTGTACAGAGACAGATGACACAGGACTTCAGGGAGGAACAAAAATGTGAATATACCGTAAGCAAACTCCCTACATCTGCCCTTGCTCATCAGACTTTGTCATTTCCCTGCTCAAGATCTTTCATTGACTTCAGGCCTCACTCAGGCTAGAATCCACAGTCAGGATGGCAGCCTACACGGTCTGTCCTTTCCTCCATACTGTGCTTCTTCAGCAATCTCTGAAGTCAACTACTTCCATTTCATTCTTGTTCATTCAGCTGCTGCCATAATGGCCTGTGGGCTGCAATCTGAAGATACCAAAGCACTCTTTAGAAACTTTGTACTTACTACTTCCATCTCTCTCAGATATATTCATGATTCTCTCTCTCTCTCTCTCTCTCTTCTTTTTTTTGTTTATTCATTTGTTTTTGAGAGAGCACACATGAGTGGGGGAGGGTCAGAGAGAGAGAGAATTCCAAGCAGGCTCCATGCCACCAGCACAGAACCTGAGGCAGGGCTGGAGCCCACAAACCATGAGATCATGACCTGAGCTGAAATCAAGAGTCAGACACTTAACTGAGCCACTCATGAGCCCCCCTCTCTCTTTCTTAATCTTGGGCTCTGCCCAAATGTCACCCAGAAACAAAAACTCTTTATCGACCATCTTTAGTTGAAACAGCATCCTGCAATCCAGCCCTCCACCTGCTCACTGTTTATTCTTTTCCATTGTGCATATAATTTCCAGTATTGTATATATACATATATAAATATATACATATACATATATTTTTACATATATTTATTTTTCACCTTTTTTTGTCTTTTACTTTCACCTACTTTGCTGCTTCCTAGAATGTTAACTCCAGGATAGCAGAGATTTGCTGGTTTCATTAAATGATATCCTCCACACCCAGAAGAGCTCTTAAAAGATAGGAGGTATTTAATGCTTATTTCTTGACTATATCATCTCTCTGAGCTATCTACTATTATAACCTCCATTTCACTGAAAAGTATGATTCACAGAGTTCACATAACTTACCCAAACCTGCATAGCTTGTAAGATACAAATCTACTCGTACCTTTCCAAAAACGATGTCTTAAAGGACTTAGCAGAACACATTTACAAATTACTGATAACAATATAACATTTATTAAACACAATAAACATTTTAAACAATTGTTATAGCTGTAAAATATAAAAATTATAACTTAAAAAACAAGTTATGGTGGCTAAAGAATAAAGACACTTCCATTAGTCACATACAATTTCAGGGAACATTAGAAAACTTAAGAGACAATACTTCCAGTGTGTATATCATGTTTTATAGGTAATGGTTGGTTTGCAAGATGACTCTCTATGAAAATGCTACATAAATCCAAAGCCCATTTTCCTAGGGGAAAAATCAGACACAAGAATCCAGAAATATTGCAAATGTTGCAATATCAAGTGCTAACAAGTATTGACCAAAAGAGGTCTAATTAATTTGTAATGGTTTTAAAAGATGAACTGTTATATATTGCTTCTCCTTCATTTGACTTATGATAAAAAGAAAAAAAAAGTTGTTGTGTTCAAAGCCTATCTAATCCATATATACAGATATGGATTTTGGTGGTCCAATTCATAACAGTAACTGTCAGAAAAAGGATATAGATTTCATTTCTCATCCTCTGATCTATGAATTTCCATATATTTATCTCATAAAAGCTTCCATGTGTTTTACATTTTCATGTGTTCTGGAAGTTGCATACTTCTTACTAATGGTAGAGGTTAGAACTAAAAGCATTTAGAAATAAACCATCCTACTTGAAAATAATAAAAATGCAGATGCATCATAAAATAATTATTTTTAAAGCTTTTGGATGAATACATGAAATTAGATATAAAGAGCAGGTAGAATGATTACTTGATAAATTGGAGTATTGTGTTTGAAAGGAAGGCAAATACTCAGCAACAAAGACAATTGTGAAACTACATCATTAAACCCTCTCATGAAAGAAAAAATTCCTCCTCTTATCCGTAGTTTGAGGCTGTCTTTGGCATGAAAGATAGGGCTGCAATTTAGAGTGATATAAAGCACAAGTACCAAATTATGTTTATTAGTGGATAAAAGACTCACATGTGGTATTTTTCTGTTGTTAAAAATGAAAATTACATGAACTGGCTCTAATAGAACATAATAGAATGCTTTGCCCTGACGATTTTTTTTTTTTCCTTTTTAAATGGCCTTAACTGAAAAAGCTACAGGAGTGACTTCTCTTTAGCAGTTCCATTAGCCACTGTCAGTTGGGATCTTAAGGAATTTATCAGAACTTAAAACACAAGTGATACAACTTTTAGAAATCATTGCAATGGAACTTATCAAAATAAAATGAAAATGAAGGATTTAAACACAGGGACATATCAGTGAAACTAATTAACCTAATTATGCAAATCATAAATCTGATAATTCACTTGGTCTCGGGTTTAACAAAGTTACTGTGCTTAATCTGATTATATTTGGGGGTTAAAGTACCTTTTTGGAAAGAGCAAAATTGATTTGTTTCTTAAAGTACATTAAATCTTCATGTCGACTGACTTACCATTTCATGTACTAAAGAAAGTAACTTATCAGACTTAACTTTGAAATATTCATATGCGGATTTTCCATAGCAATTGTGTAGCCCCAGGCGGACGTCTGGCATTCAACAAACTTCTGTGCTACTTTTGCGAGATGTATGTACTTAAAGAATTCAAATTAATATTATTAATAATTAAAGAAAAACATCATTAGAGAGCTAAATATTTGGTGCATGTATGCTCATATAGAAATACAAACATGCATGTGTACTTGGGTGCCTATGCACATATCCACTTTGTAATAAAGAAAGATAAGAATATTCTCTTAGTTCTTTTATTTTAATTTTATTTTAGTGTTTATTTATTCTCGACAGAGAGAGAGAGAGACAGAGACAGAGACAGAGCACAAGCAGGGAAGGGATGGAGACAGAGAGGGAGACACAGAATCCGAAGCAGGCTCCAGGCTCTGAGCTGTCAGCACAGAGCCTGACGCGGGGCTTGAACTCACAAACTGTGAGATCATGACCTGAGCCGAAGTCAGATGCTTAACCGACTGAGCCACCCAGGCATCCCAATTTGTTCTTCTTCTTCTTTTTTTAATGTTTATTTATTTATTTTGGGGACAGAAAGAGAGCACCAAGCAGGGGAGGGGCAGAGAGATAGAGGGAGACAGAGAATCCAAAGCAGGCTCCAGACTCTGAGCTGTCAGCACGGAGTTCGACACAGGGCTGGAACCACCAACCCTGAGATCATGACCTGAGCCGAAGTCAGATGCTCAACTGACTGAGCCATCCTGGAGCCCCTCTTTGTTCTCAAGTTTTTATTTAAATTCCAGTTAGTTAACATACAGTGTAATATTAGTTGCATGTGTACAATTTAGTGATTCAATACTTACATACAACATAGGTGCTCATCTTTGTTTTGTGAATTCTTCAGTAATACTATTCAATTCTTTAAACGACACCTTGCAAAGGCAGGGCCTAGAACTATGTAAGGAATTAGAAAACAAGACAGGGGTACAATGATGACATAATACAGTCTTAAAAAAATAATGTGGAGGAATCAAGTGAGAGTTTAATTTCTAGAAAAAGGCAAGCAACATCTCCTTATGGTTCAGAAACCATAAAAACCAATAAAAAAAATGTATACTCCCCAGAACTGTCTGCAAAAGCCATGAATTTGAGGAAGATAGTGACAGCATGAAAAACATATGAATAGAGCTTGGATAAGTAGGATGAAAATATGATAAAGTGCGTCCCCGCTCCCTATAGCAGCTTAGAGCAAGTGAAATAGAAAGCTGAGTGAAATTCTTGTATAGCAGTCTGAGGACATTCAGTAAAACTGAACTTTTGCTTTAGGTTTTGTATTAGTTTCCTAAGGCTGCTGTAACAAAGTACCCAAACTGGGTAGCTTCAAATACCAGAAATGTATTTTCTCATGTATTTGCTCTGGAGGCTTAAAGTCCAAAGAGATGTTGGCAGGGCCATGCTCCTTGTGAAACCTGTAGGGGCAAATCCTTCCTTGCCTCTTTCTAGCTCCTGGTGGGTGCTTCCAGTCCTTGGTGCGGTGGCAACATCACTTCTGCCTGCTTCTGTCTTCACACAGACTTCCCCTTGTGTCTTCACATCAGCTCTCTCTATGCATGTCTGTCTCCGTGTCCAAATTCCCCCTTTTGATAAGGACACTGGTCACATTGATTTAGAGACTACTCTAATGGCCTCATTTTAACTGGATTACTTCTGTAATGACAGTATTTCCACATAAGGTCACACCCTGAGGTAACTGGGATTAGGACACCTACATATCTGGGGGTGGGATGATGACAAAACATAGTTCAACCTGTACCAGTTTGAGTCCCAAAATATCGCATAAGAAGTATAGGTACTGGGCCAGGTTCTAAATTTCAGGGATGCAATGTAAATACTTAAGAGTATACACAAGAAAGAAACCTGAGCTGTTGGGGTGCCTGGGTGGCCCAGTTGGAGTTTCAACTCTTGATTTCGGCTCAGGTCATGATCTCACAGTTCCTGGGATCTAGCCCCACATCGGGCTCTGTGCTGACAGCTCAGAGCCTGCTTGGGATTTTCTTGCCCATCCCCTTCTCTCTCTCTCTCTCTCTCTCTCAGTAAATAAATATACTTAGAAAACAAAAACAAAAACAATAAAACCCGAGCTCTCATACAGATTGACTCTGCTACCCATGATGCAGCATGCGCGGGAGGATCCTCTGGCACATCACCCACACATTGCAAAGTCTCTTCGTTTGTCAGTAATAGTAACTCCATAATAGCTGTGAGGATGAACAGAATGCTGACCATGACAGTCCAGTCGCTACAATACTCTACTGGTCAGTGTCACAGGAGTAGCCTCTCTTCAGTTCATGTAGCAACGCCAGTGGGCCCACATGTGGATGAAACCTAAGACCTAGGCCTATGACTGGCTTTCTATCAAGGGATTAAATTAACCTCTTATCTTTCTCATAAAAATAATTCCTCCCAGAGGCACGTAAGTAGAGTTCTTTATCTTCCCATTTCAAAATCGGGTTCTGGTGTTCGAATAATTGTTTAAGAATCTCCAAATTAAAGCCACACCAGATAAATTGGAAAATATTTCATTCCCTCAAAGAGATGCTAAAGAAGCATGCAGTTTTTAAGTTCACAGGAGAACAACTGAATCAACTTTTCTAAGAAATTGAAAAGGAGGGGCACCTGGGTGGCTCAGTCGGTTAAGCGTCCGACTTCGGCTCAGGTCATGATCTCGCAGTCCGTGAGTTCGAGCCCCGCGTCGGGCTCTGTGCTGACAGCTCAGAGCCTGGAGCCTGTTTCAGATTCTGTGTCTCCCTCTCTCTCTGACCCTCCCCCGTTCATGCTCTGTCTCTGTCTCAAAAATAAATAAACGTTAAAAACAAATTTAAAAAAAAAAGAAAAGGAAAGATTATTAGGGCATTGATAAATTTTATACTGCTTCGAATAAGGTCATGTCACTGCATCCTATAACTATTTCACATAATTTTATATTAAAAATGAAATCCCTACATTGCTTTTGTTTTTCAATTCTGCCTATACCATTCGATAGAACTAGAGATACAAAATTATGTTTAAAAGAATAAAGAATTCTTTCTCAAATATTTTCAGATAGAGCATCTTTTTTAATACCTATACTTATTATAAATTACTTAAATTGGCTTATTCCTAATGTAGGGACTATAATACAGCTATGAATCCAAAACAGATGGTATAAACATGCCCAATCGAATACTTGCAAAGCTACTGGAATTGGGTTTTTTTGTTTTATTTTTACATTGTTTTTAAAAAAGCAAATGTTTCACTTTTTAGAATAACTTTTGATTTACAAAAATTTTGCAAAGATAATGCAGACCCCAGATAGCCTCCACTCAGTTTCCTATAGTGTTAATATCTTATATTAGTGTGGTACAATTGTTACAGCTAATTAAACCACACAGATTGATTCATTATTATTAACTAAAAGCCATACTTTACTCAGATGTCCCGTTTTTACCTAATGTATTTTTCTGTCCCAGGATCCCATCCAAACGCTGTATTTCATTTAGTTGTCAAGTATTTTTTGTCATCATGTCTCCTTAGGTAGCTCTAGACTGTGACAGTTTTACAGACTTCCCTTGTTTTTACCATTTTGAGGGAACTTGCCAGATGTTCTATAGAATGTCCCTCCACTGAGATTGACCTATAATGTTTTTCCCATTATTAGACCGGATTTATTGGTTTTGAAGAGATAGGTACAGCAGAGGCAAGATGCCAGTCTCATCATATCATGTACATACTGGTAACATAATTTATCACCGTTGATTTTAATCCTAATCATCTGAGACGGTGTATGTGGGACTTCTCTACTGTAAAATTACCATTTTACCCTCTTTTTTCATACTATCCTCTTGGAAATAAGTCACTGTGTACTGCCCGCATTTAAGGAGCTTGGAATTTCTAACCTATATCATTTCTGTCCTGCCTGAAGAACTTTTAACATTTCTTGCCAAGTAAGTATGCTGGCAGCGAATTCCCTCAGCTTTTGATTGTTCACAAAAGTCGGATTTCTCTTTCAATTTTGGAGGATAATTTTATGAAATAAGGAATTCTAGGTTGGTAATTTTGCCTTCAATGCCTTAAAGTTATCACTCTCTTCTTGCCTGCAAACTGTAAAACAAAAGCTCTGCTATAATTATTAACCTTTTTGCTCCAGAGATAAGATGTTTATCCCATCCTTCTTAAGTTGTCTTCAAGATTTTCTTTGTCTTTGATTTTGTGCAGTTTGGATATGATAATCCTAGGAGTGTTTGGTATTTATTCTGCTTGATGCTCTCTGAGCTGCAGTTTGGTGTTTCTGGAACATAAATATTCTTATAAGGCATGCAAGGACTCACAAAATTATAACCTATTTCATCTTTCTAGAATCATCTTCCATTTCATTTTTTCGTACTACCTTTGCTCCAAACACTCAAATTACTTGTTATTTTCTGATGTACTTTTAGACTTTGAATATTTAAATTCTATATTCTTTAAACCATAGTAGCTTCAAACCAAAAGTAGCTCGAATGCTACCTTGCCTTGATTCTTTGAGCTCATCATGTACATTGCTGTCTATCAAATACTAATAGGCAGTAAGAAACTCAGGCCACCCATCTAGCCTATATCGGTCTACTCCATACATTAGATTTCACCCTTATTGTTTTTAACAGATTTTTATTTATTTATTTTTTTTTTAATTTTTGAGAGAGAAAGAGAGTGCAAGCAGGGGAGGGGCAGAGAGAGAGAGGTGGACAGAGGATCCAAAGTGGGCTGTGTCCTGATAGCAGAGAGCCTGATGTGGGGTCAAACTCACAAACTGTGAGATCATGACCTGAGCCAAAGTCAGATGCTCAACCAACTGAGCCACCCAGGCGTCCCAGGATTTAACAGATTTTTTTTTAATTTATTTATTTATTTTGAGGGAGAGCGAGAGACAGAGAGAGAAAGAGTGAGCAAGGGAGGAGTAGACAGAAAGGGAAAGAGAGAGAATCCTAAGCAGGCTCTGCACTATCAGCATGGAGCCAGACATGGGACTCCATCTCATGGAACCATGAGATCATGACCTGAACCAAAATCAAGAGTCGGATGCTTTACTGCCTGAACCACCCAGGTGACCCCATCCTTATTGTTATTCGTATGAGAAGTATGGCACTTGTAATAATTATGGTAATTTACTAGGCTTCTTGGCTGGCTTAGCCTTTTATTTAGTGTGTTTTATGAGGACTGAGACCATACTCCTAGGAGTTTTTAGTTGCAAGCAAAAGAAAAAGACATTAATTAATTAAAACAGAGTTTTTGTTTGTTTTTATTGAGAGAATACTAAAAGACTGCAAGAATTACAGGCTCAAGAATTTCTGGTTAAGTGAGAAGAAAGAAAGGGATGACGGCCAGAAGCACAGCAAAATTCCATAGAAGCAGTCCAGTTAGACATCCCTTCTGTTAACCAGAAACTCAGAACTTTATTCATGACTCTACCTCCCAGGAAATAGAATGTTGCTGACAAAACTGATTATCAACTTCCAGACACCTTTCCCTCACTTGCTCCAATTCAAATATGGGGTGTTTGTAGCTATTTGGTTCCCCTTAAGTCACTTTTCATTTAAGTAGGGAAGGATCTGGACATGCTCAGTAGGTGGTATTTCCATGTTCCTTAGTGCTAGTGAGATCTGCCTTTTATGGATCCATATGTTGAAGAACATTATCGAGAATACCCTGCCTAGAAGGGGATTGAGAATCAGTGAACCTCATGACCAAGTCTCTGAGGTGACTTACCTATTTATCTTCCATAGCTAATACTCTGTTTAATGTGCAGTAGGTATTTAATAAATGCTTATTGAACAAAAGAAAGAAAAGGGGAAAAGTGGAGGGGGGGGAGGAAAAAAGGAGGGAGGGAGAAAGCCAACTCTCTAGAAACTAATATTTTAAATGTCAGTAAATTGACGAATGTTTTGTTTTGAGTGGGGGACTTATAGTTGTTTTCCTTTCATTGTGAGCATATAATTTGGCTGAGAAATATAAAACATGTAAACATTTTTTGTTGTGTTTATCTCAAGATCATATACCGTAAGCATTATAATATTTGCTTCGATTCCAGTTTCTTCCACCTATTTCAGTTTCTAGAAGTGGTACTTCAGATGTGCACACTTCCTTTCTTCCCTGGTTGTTTGTATGGGTAGCACAGTCACCATCTCATTTTAAATATCACCTCTTCCTTTTCTCCAGACCATAGGTGGAAGCCAAGATCTGACATGGTCATTTATACTAAGCATGCCTGTATTCCTATTATGATCCAAACTTTTCTGAGGTTACAAGAATAAATGTGGGCTAAGTTTCAGATTTTCAGTGAAGACAGAAACTGCCTGGGAAATGAGAAAAGGCTCATGGGCTTAGGAACTTTACTCTTATTGTTTCAAGATACAAATCCTCCACAATTAAATAAGTCTAGGTTTCAGTCCAAAGGAGTAATCATTTTCCATGTATTTTCTCTTGCAGGAAAGGCAGAAATTTTTCTTTGTAAAGTAATTCTATTTGGGGTGCCTGGGTGGCTCAGCCAGTTAAACACTGGACTCTTGATTTCGGCTCAGGTCATGAACTCACAGTCTGAGGTGAAGCCTTCCAGACAGGCTCAGTGCCGGGCATGGAGCCTGCTTAAGATTCTCTCTCTCCCTCTTCCTGCCCCTGCCCCGCTTGTAAAGGCGTGTGTGTGCACGTGTGTGTGCACGCATGTGTGCACGCATGCAAACACACTCGCTCTCAAAAATAAATAAGTAAATAAATGTATAAATAAAGTAATTTTATTTTATATTGTAGTGAAATTAACTTCATTGTGTAACACAGTTTAACATGGATTGTGGCAAGAAGGTTCATGCTTTTCATTTATATTATTGGATAATAATATACATATGGCACTTACATAAGCATTTGCTAAAAATAAATATATTAGTGAAAAAAGAAGTAAATCTAATAGGATTTTGTCATGCAGGCATATTGCAGAGAGTAAACACACAAAGGAAGTTAATGCAATGCTGGACATTGTTTTATTGCAAATTTCCTTCTCTATTCCTATTAGGGATTTCCTTTTAACCAAAGTTTCTAATACCGCTAATTAATGAACTTAAAGTGGCCTCAGAAATTGTGTCTGGCCTGCTTTATTAATTAGTTTTCCACTTAAAACCATGGTTCTTTGCTAAAAATGTTACAATTGCATTTCTCAGTCCAAAGATAAATCAAAGTCCTGCATTATCAGTTTCTTCAGACAGTGATATTCTGAAATATTTGATTGAATCAGTATTGTTCTAAAAAGAAAGAAAAGCCAAACAACAACAAGCAACAACAACAACAGGGTGTGGAGTTTATATCTCATGAAACCCCTCAAATACATTTGCCTTCTGGAAAGCTATTATTTATCCCAAACTACATATTTTTATGACATCAAATACATTTTCATTCTACATAGGGAAAATACATTTTAGACAAGCAAATTCTCTCTACATTGAAATTAATGTTATACAGAATACATAAGTAATACACTTAGAGAATTTTAAGAAATTATAAAACAGTGGGAAGTGTAATTTATACACATAGAGTACTAAAATACTGAAAGAAAATGCAAATCTCTTTTTTTATTCTTGATAATTATGGAGTAGTATTACATAAACAGGGAAAGATACTATATTAATTATTCCACATCAGAATCAACATATCCTCTGAAATTGCTTTTATTTAAATTCTTTTAATACTGTATGCCAAAAAAAATTTAAATACTGTATACAAATAAATATTCAGCAACTATTTATTGAGGACATAAATTATGGCAGAACTTAAGAAATGGAAAAACAAAGTTTAGTAAGGCACAGGTTTTTCCATTGATGATATCATAATTCTTTTTCTCTATTTTTGTCGGGGGGTGTTTACTTTTCTTTTTAATTAAAGTATACTTATCATGCAATATCCTATTAATTTCAGGTGTCGTGATTTAATATTTTTATACATTATGAAATAAGTCTAGCAACCAACTGTCACCATGCAAAGTCATTACAATATTACTGACTATATTCCCTATGCTGTACATTACATCCACATGACTTATTTATTTCCTGCCTGGAAGTTTGTACTTCTTAATCCCCTTCACCTATTTTGCCTACTCAGAATTCTCTTGAGGTGTAATTCATGCTTGCAAAAGAAATGTCAACTGGAAAATATTTTCAAAAATAGAGACTTTCTCTTTTTTTTAAGCTTTTTTTATTTATTTTTGAGACAGACAGGGACAGAGCATGGGCAGGGGAGGGGCAGAGAGAGACACACACACAGAATCCGAAGCAGGCTCCAGGCTCCGGGCTGTCAGCAGAGAGCCTGACGTGGGGATCGAACTCACAGACCGCGAGATCATGACCTGAGCCGAAGTCAGACACTTAACCAATTGAGCCACCCAGGTGCCCCAAAAATAAAGACTTTCTTAATACTAAGATGTCTCTAATAGAAGAAAATAAATGGTATTGCAAATGAAGACATTGGAGAAAAAAGTTTGTAGTGTTATGGTATTATAAAAATGCCTTCACTTACTCTATGGACATACTTTCCTATGGATCTCTTACATTCAACTACAAACATTTGTTGTGTAATTATATCACCATTATTTGACTGAGTAATGGCACAGTGTTGTGTCTGAGACATACACAGTCTGCCTTCATGGGACATACATTCTAGTGGGGTACATAAACATAAATTCAATAATTTCTCCTCAAGAAAAGAAGAGATAAAGTAGCTACATCCACAGTACCCAAGAAGGTATTTTGTCATTTAATTCTTCATATATTAAAATGAGAGGTGGGGGAGAGATAGGACCAATGTGTCCATTAAATAAATATATATTTAATATAAATATAATATATATTTAATATAAATATAAATATAATATATATACATGTATATACATGTATATACATATGTATATACATGTATATATATATGTATATGTATATACATGTATATACATATGTATATACATGTATATATATATATTCTTTCTTTGAAAGAATTCCTCAGTACTTCTGAGTCCTTAGTACCTGAAAGCAGGAATTTGCTTCCTGTGACTATTGACAATCAAGTACAGAAAAATATCCTTGGACTAGACACTCATCATTTAGGAAGGACTCTTTGGGGGAGCCTTCGTAACCATTCAGACCTAAACTTTTCACTTACTCATTTTTCTTAATTTTAACTCCAACTTGGTGAGGTTAAATAAATGTAACAACTCAAGACTCAACCGTGTATTCTTTCATTTAATAATTTAAAATGCTGGGCATGGAGAAAGAAGTAGATTATACATCTCAAGAGGATAGTTTATTTGGTTTGGTTTTAAATGAGGAGATTGGCTATTTCTTTTGTGGGTCTGAAAACATTTTGTAGTTTCCTTGAACTAAAATGAATGGAAAACATTTAAAGGAAAAGCCCTGAACCAAGATGGATTAGTAAGCAATCTAGTAATTGGGTTTATTTTCACAATATAGGGGCATTAATTGACAATTTAATTCGTGCCACAATAGTCCATGCTGTCTCTTATTCTGTTTTGCTGCTTGATTCAAAATGCTTCAGCTTAATGATGATGGTATTAGATGGTCCATAGTACAGAATGCTGTGTTGCTATATAATAGGGGATCTAACTTATCCTTGGGGTTCAGAGACATCTCCTGAGAGGGCTGAAGATGAAATTGCATAAGATAAATAGACATTTGGCAGAAAAGGGCACTTGGAGGGAAAGTAAAGGGTAGGCAGTTGGAAGGAAGAGAAGGAAAATCCGAAGCACACAGAATCTTTTTAAACTTCCAGCTTTATTGAGATATTATTAACTAAAAACCTTTGAAGTTTAATGTGTACAATATGATAATTTGATACACATATATAGTACAAAATGACTGACACAATAGGGTTAGTTATCACCTCCATTCTCTCATACAAGAACTGTAGTTTTGGTAGCGATAGTATTAAGATCTACTCTCTAACTTTCAAGTATGTAATACATTATTGTTAATTATGGTCACCATGCTGTACATTAGATCCCCAGAATGTCTTCCTCTTATAGCTGTAACTGTGTATACTGTGGCAAACATGTTTCTATTTCTCACTCCCCACAGACACTGGTAACATTTTGCTCCCTAGTCCTAGAAATTTTGCTTTTCTTATATTTCTCATAGAAGTGAAAACATTCAGTATTTGTCTTTTTCTGTCTGATTCCTTTCACTTAGCATAACGCTCTCACAGTTCATCCATATTGTAGCAAAAGGTGGCAGGATTTCCTATATTTTATGGCTGAATAATATACCATCGTGTACATACATGTATCATGTTTTCTTTATATGAACTTTGACATGAGACCACAGACATAAACAAAGGTCAGATCATTTACAACTTAGTATTTGATGTTAAGAATATTGAATTGTTGGGGCGCCTGGGTGGCGCAGTCGGTTAAGCGTCCGACTTCAGCCAGGTCACGATCTCGCGGTCTGTGAGTTCGAGCCCCGCGTCAGGCTCTGGGCTGATGGCTCGGAGCCTGGAGCCTGTTTCCGATTCTGTGTCTCCCTCTCTCTCTGCCCCTCCCCCGTTCATGCTCTGTCTCTCTCTGTCCCAAAAATAAATAAAAAACGTTGAAAAAAAAAATTAAAAAAAAAAAAAAAAAGAATATTGAATTGTTCTTAAAGCAATGGGAAGTTATTATGAGTCATAAGCAATTGAAACTGAAAAAATGAAATGGTGGAAAACAGAATAGAACAAAAAATAGACATTTTTATATGTTGTGATGCAAGCTTGACTTTTACATTGCTAATACTCGTGATTTGTCGAGCTGAATCTGCAGCAGTGATGATTACTAGAAGTTCCATTCTAATTATGTATAAAAGCACTTCAAAGAGATAGCAGTCATTTCTTGATCCTCTGCCATTCACTGAGTCTGTTGCAGAGAAGAGGAATGTGATTAGTTGCTCCTCTTTTTTATTTTTGTCTGTACAAGTGTGGATAGCACAATATCACTGGGTCAAGATAATGTTCAATCAACACACCATTCTCTTATTTCAAAAGAAACACTCCATTCTACGACAGTCTATATGTTTAATCAATCTCCTCATAAACGCAACTTTGGGTTAGACAGGTCACAAAGTAAAAAGTACAAATAAATTATCATAATTTCTACAAAATTTAAATTAGTAAAATCATAAATTCTGTTTCCCCATAGACACATTATGACACATTAATACACATTCCTGTACACACAGACATCTGTAAATAAATACATTCATATTTGAATTGTATTTTTCCTTTGACAGATGGTCAAAACCAATGTTTAAATTAATATGAGTAATTATTTCTTAAAGCAACTCAACTGCTTTATAGCCATTAATTTGTATTCCTCTTTGTTTCTTCTATTTGTACCTTGGGGAAAAATTAAGTCTCTTCACTCTATTTCTAGAGATTTAATTTGCTGGCATTTGTTGCTTACAAGCTATGAGAAAATCAAAGCGGAATTAAAACCAAAATCAGAAACTTTATAATTCTCATGTTAAATAATTTTTGACATACATTGTTTAATCTCTAACCCAGTACTCTATTGTTATGTCCATATTAACATGAGGGTTTAACAGAAATCTAACTGAAATATTCTCTTATCAACAAAACAAATTACCTTAAAATTGTTCTGAAAAAAAAATCCCTCACTATGTATTCTATATATCCCCACAATGGGATATCTTATTTTGATTTGTCTTTCCAGGTATAATCTATATACACAGTCTAATAACACTTTATCAGCTCTCTTAGAAATCTTAAATTGTAATACTCCTTATTTTCCTAAAAAGAAAAACATTGAATAATTGCCCCAATACAGTGGTTATTAGTGCTAGTCACCAAATATTGATCATTCTCCACCTCCGTGATATGGGTAGGCTTGAAATTCTAGCTTCCTTAGGAGTGTGGGGACATGAGATTAGCTGGAGGAAGGGACATGCATGGCTTCCAAATGGAGCTTTTAATTGCAGAGCACAGCACTGCAAAACATATTGCCTGTTGCTTTGATGACTAACAATGTTCTAGAGGCTCTACCAGCCTGGATCCAGCAATGAGGACGTTTCAGAAGTAAAAGACACAATTCAGTCAATCCTTGGCAAGAAATAAACCTTTGTCAGGGGCGCCTGGGTGGCTCAGTCGGTTGAGCGTCCGACTTCAGCTCAGGTCATGATCTCAGGGTACCTGAGTTTGAGCCCCGTGTGGGGCTCTGTGCTGACAGCTCGGAGCCTGCTTCGGATTCTGTCTCCTTCTCTCTCTGCCCCTCCCCACTTGTGCTCTGTCTCTCCGTCTCTCAAAAATAATAAATAAGTGTAAAGAAATTTTTTTTTAATAAAAAAAAAGAAATAAACCTTTGTGAATTTAAGCCAGTGAAATTGTGACTTTGTTACTGGAGCATAATCAATCTATACTAACTGATATACATACATATATATATATATATATATATATACACATATAATATTTAAATATGTATCTCTAATATATAATATATACTTTAAAAGTTGCATTGTTTATTAGATATATATTATATCTGTTATATATATTTAAAAAGTTACCTTTAAACTTTTATATATATATTTAAAGTTATATATTTAAAAAGTTTCACTGCTTATTATATTATATAATATATACAGCAACATGCAGAAGAATGGAACTAGACCACTTTCTTATAACATACACAAAAATAAACTCAAAATGGATGTATATACATTATATATATGTGTGTACATATATAATATATAATATATATATACATAATAAACAGTGAAACTTTTTAAATTAAATACGTTTTGTAATTGAGATAAATCTATATTGAATGCCTTCAGTAGAAAAGTTACTGTCCAGAATGGCAATAAAACTTGTGTTGCTTCCTCTTTATACACTATATTATGCACTAGACACAGTTTTTCTCTTCCATGCCAACTTTTTACAGATGCAAGTCTAGAGATAAAAAAAAATGAATTTCAACAGGGAGAGAAATAATGAGTCCCCATGGGTAAGTTACCTTTGAGATTTTCAGGAGATAAACATTTGCACATCATGACCTTAAACATGTCTCAGAGAGAAAAAACGACTCTCACTATTGCAAAGCAGTTCTGTTTACCAAGTCAGATCTGTCAGACAAGGCACCTAGGCCTCATAAAAAGTGACATCAAAAGTAACCAATACAGGCAACAGAATCCAAGTAATACTATGCACTTGTTGGTATAACTATACTTAAGGCAACTTATCTGAGATAACAATTAAAATGTTCATTTGGGCTGAGAATCAAAGACATTTTAAGGCTACAGAAGCAATATTCTAGAGCACATTTAATTAATTTGATAGAATTTATTAAACATCTAACAAACTGCATTAAAACATTAAGGTAAGTATTACACAGTGATTGGAGAAGTTTATAAGGATCCTACCATATATTATTTTCACTCCACTGCTAGATAGTGCTGGTTTCCAAGGCAGATATTTAATTCTTTATATACAAGTTCCATATTTTACTTGACCTAATTTTTGTTGTTGTTGTTGTTGAACCATATTTTCTTTTTGCTAGATAAGCATACAGAGATTTCAATTTGTTCTACATTTAAAAAAATTTTTTAACGTTTTTATTTATTTTTGAGACAGAGAGAGACAGAGCATGAACAGGGGAGGGTCAGAGAGAGGGAGACACAAAATCTGAAACAGGCTCCAGGCTCTGAGCCGTCAGCGCAGAGCCCAACGCAGGGCTCGAACTCACGGACCGTGAGATCATGACCTGAGCCAAAGTCGGATGCTTAACCGACCAAGCCACCCAGGCGCCCCTGTTCTACATTTTAAAAGCTAGAAGAGTGTGTGATAGTTCTTTCAAATACAAGCTTTTGTTTTTATTTTTTATTTTATCCAAACCATTAACCCACACAAAGAGGACATGAAAGTGAATCAGAGTTAAGACCCGAATTCCGTAGATATCCTCAACTACATCAACTAGAAGGGTTCCAGTCATCTTCTACCCGTAACACGGCCATTCCTGAATGCCTTCAGGTCATCTGAAGGAATCCCATTACATCTTTTGTTCCGTGTCTGTACTGATACCTGGCACCATGAGAAGCTTAGTCTCAGGCCGTCCTCATCTTGCCCACTGTAATATCCAGAGGCCTTTGCACATCCTCTTCCCTTTCTCCAACTCCCACTTCTCCCTAACTCATGAAAACCTACCAGATGTACTTAGTTTCCCAACCCCTAATCAGAAAATGCCCTTATGTCCTCAAACATTGTCTAAGAATCCTCATCACCTTCTTGCTGTAACAAAAACCTGAACCTGTCTTGACCACACTGCTTCTGCCGAAGCCCCAAAGCAGTGACTGTTCATTCTCCCATTTCCTTCATCTCACTATATTTGAATTAGAGTAATGTGTTTTCTTGTTCTTATTGACTCTGGCAAACAATTGCCCTCCCTGCCTTCCTTAAAAACAATATTTGGATCATACTATCCATATTATTCACTACCTTCAAATAATTTCAATAGGCACTCTGCCATCCACTTATTTCCATGGTGATAATCCTAAAACTTTGTCATTACCAATTACTGCCACCTTTTGAGCATCTTAATTTGGCCTTGCTTCCCTGATTATCCAGATTACATTTTATGGTCAGTTCTCATAATCATTTTTTCTCATATAATCTTGACTCTTTGATCCCTCTTTCACTTGGCTATACATTCATGGAAAATCCATAACCTTGTTTAAATACAATGATCTGCCTACTTTGAGCTGAAACCTATGCATTTAAATCTAATGGAAGAAAAACAAGTCACACTAATTGATGTCCCTCTAAAAATCATGATGGCCAACCTAAAGGGAGTGTAAAGTTGTCTAAAAACCATACTAAGTAGAGACAGCCAAAGCATAAGAGACTCTTAAAAACTGAGAACAAACTGAGGGTTGATGGGGGGTGGGAGGGAGAGAAGGGTGGGTGATGGGCATTGAAGAGGGCATCTTTTGGGATGAGCACTGGGGGCTGTATGGAAACCGATTTGACAATAAATGTCATATATTTAAATAAATAAATAAATAAATAAATAAATAAATAAATAAGATATATATGATAAAAAATAAAAAATTAAAATAAAACCATACTAAGTATCTCCAACCTACCCACTTCCCCATTGTCCTCAAGCATTCTTCTATGCCTTTGCTACTTCCCTCAAAACCTCCATGTTTCTTTTTCCTCTTATTCTTAATGACCTTTATTCTTACTTCACAGAGAAAACTGAAGTAATTCTAAAAACCTTAATAGACTCCCACCACCACACATGGATGTCTTTATCAGAATCTGTAGCCATATATGCTTCTTTTCTATTAACAGAGCTATCAACACTCATTTCTGAAGGCAATTCTTCACCTCTTGATTAGGTACCATTCCTGTCATCTATTCACTCCCCAATTCCCAATTCTATATTGGAAAATTATCATTAGCATATTTCCCCATTCTAAAAAGAAGGAGAAAAAGAAGGAGGAGGAGGAATAGGAGGAAGGGTGGGGTGGGGGGAGAGGATAAGGAGGAAAACAACCACAGGAAAAATACTTCTGGTTAAATTTTCTCTTCCAGTTCCAATTTATCTGCTCCTCTTAGCAGAGAAACCCAGCAATTTCTTTGTTTACGTTTTCTCTAAAACCCATTCCACTCAGGCTTCTTGTTCCTATCATTCAGCCAAATTGATCTTGTCAGGTTCATCAATGACCTCCAAATTGCTAAATCCAATACACAATTTTCAACCTTAATTTTACTTGGTCTATTAAATAACATTTGACACAGATGATGTACTTTTTCTTTTATACACTTTCTTTACTTGTTTTCCAAACTACCACACACTCTTAGTTTTCCCCCTATATTACTGCTTGGTTCTTCACCAGAGTCCATTGTTGATTTGTGCCAATCTTCCCATCTCTTACTAGTGGAGTGTCCCAGGACTCCATTCTTGGTTCTTTTTTCTTCTCTTTTGAAATTTAGTCTCCTGGTTATCTTATTCCTCTATAGGCAATGACTTTTACATTTGCTTCTCCAGCACTGTCCTCTCTCTCAATGATTCTAGATACATATTCAACTACTTACAGATATATATGTATACATATCTAATGAATATATCAAGCTTAACTTGTACAAACTCAGCCTCTGATCATTTCCACCAGGTCTATTTCATCTTAATTCTTGTTTATATCAATGCATAGGGACTCTAGTTTTCCATTTTTCAGACCAACAACCCTGGAGTCAAACTTGATTCTTTTTCCATACATCAAGTTGGTATAATTTCAAAATATATCTCAAATGACATTATTCTCACTTGCTGCTATCCATTCTAACCATTACCATCTCCCTCCTGAATTATCATAACACCTACCTAACTCGTTTTCCTACTTTATCCTTGCCCCATTTAAGCCTGTATTCAACATGGTAGCCATTTTAATATTTAATATTACTTCTTTGCTAAAACCCCCCAAAAGCTCTGCATTTTTTTAAGAGCAAAACCCAAACTTCCTAAAATGGCCTTTAGTATCCTAAATATTCTGCTCTTTTCTCCACTTGTCTGATATCTCCTATAACTCTATTAATGGCTCACTGGGCACTAGCATTTGGCCTTTTGATGGTCCTTGTGCTGGCTATCCCCTCTCCAGATATTAACAAATCTAATTGGCTAGCTCATTCCCATCTCGAATGCTCATGGAACCTTCCCAATTAGGTATACTCTGATCACTTTATTTAAAATTGCAAACCATTGGGATGCTTGGGTGGCTCAGTCAGTTAAGCATCTGACTTCAGCTCAGATCATGATCTCACAGTTCTTAGGTTGGAGCCCTGCATTGGGTCTGTGTTGAGAGCTCAGAGACTGGAGCCTGCTTTGGATTCTGTGTCTCCCCTCTCTCTACCCATCCCCCTCTCATACTATGTCTTTCTCTGTCTCTCTCTCTCTCAAAAATTATTAAATGTTGAAAATTTTTTAAAAAATAAATAAAATTTAAAAGAAAATAGGAAACCATCCTCACTCCCAACACTCTCAAATCTCCATACATTTTTTAATTGCATTTGTCACTTTCTAATACACTGTCCAGAAAAGTTAACATAGCAGGACTGACTGTTATCTTTTAAAAGATCTACTTACATAACCTCCCCTTGCATGACATCTAGGAACTTGAACTTGGGAGACTTCTTAAGATCTTCTTAACTGTAAAATGACTCAATGTGACTAAACTGTTTGACTGTTTGTGTAAATAATATGCTTTATGCTGAAAGGTGTTCCCCCCGCCCCGGGATTCTAGGATTGAAGTACATGGATTGCATATATAATCTGCCCCCAATAAAACTCTGGGCACTGAGTCTCTGGTGAGCTCCCATGGTTGGCTACATATCACATATATTGTTCATATTTTTTGGTGAGGGAATAAAGTGGGTCCTGCATGACTCCACTGGAAGAAAACTCTAGAAGCTTGCTCCTGGTTTCCTTTAGATTTTTCTCTGCACATTTTTGTTTTGCTTATTGAGTTTGTATCTTTTCACTGTAATAAATCTTAGCCGTGAGTCCAACAATATGCTGAGTCCTGTGACTCCTATTAGCAACTCATCAAACCTGAAAGTCTTGGAGATTTCTTTTTTTTTTTTAATTTTTTTTTAATGTTTATTTCTGAGACAGAGAGAGACAGAGCATGAGTGGGGGAGGGGCAAAGAGAGAAGGAGACACAGAATCCGAAGCAGGCCCCAGGCTCCGAGCTGTCAGCACAGAGCCCGACGCGGGGCTCGAACTCACAGACTGTGAGATCATGACCTGAGCCGAAGCCAGACGCTCAACCGACTGAGCCACCCAGGTGCCCCGTCTTGGAGATTTCTAATATATATAGTGTACCAGTTAATTATGTATTTTTTCCATTATTTGTCTCTTCCAATTATAATATGAGTTTTGAAAGGGGAAGTTGTTTTTTTTTTTTTCCGTCTTGTTCCCTGATATATCCCAAGTGTCAAAAAATATCCAAATTATATTCTGTATCTCATCTTTTTTTCTGATATATAGGCTCATATAAACTGCCTACGCAAAATTAGTATATACAGATTTGAACCTCTCCTTGTTATCTTTCCCAAACACACTGTCAACAAATGGCAACATTGTGGATCTTAACAGAATGTCCAGAATACAGAACCTATACTAAATAGTTCAGCAAAACTAGTATATTCTCATGATTTTGTCCATTTCCCTCCACTTAACTTCATTTAGAAAGCTTGATTTAAACATTCTTATTTTTTAAGTTTATTTATTTATTTTGAGAGAGTCAGAGACAGGATGAGTTGGGGATGAGCAGAGAGAGAGGGAGAGAAAGAATCCCATGCAGGTTCCATGGTGCCAGAGCAGAGTCTGTTATGGGGCTTGAACCCACAAAATTGCAAGATCATGACCTCAGTCAAAACCAAGAATCAGAAGCTTAACCAACTGAGCCACCCAGGCACCCCTAGAAAGTAAGTTGATTTAAAAATAGGTATGAACACTTTAAACTTATCACCAATCAAAGTTATTGGCAAACACAGAGGGATAGGTAGCTAAGGTAGGGTGATGGGTAAGAGCACTGAAAAATCCTTGAGGACAAGAAAAACAAACAAAAAAAGCCCAATATATTGGAAGAGTCACTTCCAAGAGTGGTGAAAGCATCCACAATTTTGAAAAGAAATAGTAGGAATAAAGGATAATAACTCATAGTTAACAGTTATCTGTGATAAGGGACTTGGTGGTGGTTTGTACATTTTGATGCTGTGAGAGTCAGAGATTCTGTTTTTTTCTTTTCTTATTTCTTTCTTTCTTTCTTTCTTTCAGAGAACAAGTGAATGCACACACAGGGGAGGGGCAGAAGGAGAGGGAAAGAGAGAATCTTAAGCAGGCTCCATGCCCAGCCCAGAGCTGTAGGGCTCAATTTCATGACTGTGAGATCATGACCTGAGCTGAAATCAAGAGTTGGAGGCTCAACTGACTGAGCCACCCAGACATCCCTAGAGAGCCAGAGCTCCTTATTTGGTAAGAAATGTGAAGGGAGGGAGATTGACCTAGAAGCAGTAATGAGGAGAAAGGGAGAGATGTATTCTACCTCCCAACAGAGAAGAATAAACCATTATAAGAGAGAACACACACACACACACAGACACACACACACACACACACACACACACACCAATTTGGAGGGATGCAGTCCTGAAAGAAAGCTAGGTTTCAGTTATAGCAAAAAAGTGAACACAACATTCATTATGAAGGTTGAAGATATGAGAAATCTCTGATGCTTAACCAAAAGTTCCAGGAGTTCAATTGAAAGTGTTCAGGAGTTAGATGCTGACTGAAACAAGAAAAGACAATTATTTTATATTTGTTGCAGATTTCTATTTATATATATTGTATCTATATCTTACAAACTCAATATTTTAATACTTTCCTATTTGATATATGAACATTTTTTTTTATTTTCAACATGTTAGATCTTACCTTTAAAATGATAAACGTTTTAAAATGACTATAGACATAACCCTTTTCTTGTTTCTCTTTAATAGAAATACATATGAACCAATGAAACATAAAGCTGTAGAATCCTTTCAAGCCATTACTTATTTTGTACTCATATTACCATGTAAACCCTACTAGAACCATAACCATATCGACATTTGTACTGTTGTATTCCCAGTCTTTAGCACAATGCCTCCACACATAAAAGGTGTTCTAGGAAAATATGCGGAAAAGAATGATTCTATACACTTTGTAAATTTTAATTTCTTGGAAATTTTTATTGGGGTGCTGCTGTGAATCTGTATTCAAAGATGCTAGCAAAAATGCTGGAAATCTACTTACCTGAGGTTTCAGAAATACTTTCTGACGTGCCACTGGGTCTCTTGGTGTGAAACACATCACTGATAAGGAAGCTTCTGATCCCGGGGAGGCAGTGCCATCTCTGCAGGAATGCTCTGGGCATAAGAAACAAAGTACTGGAATCAGAACAAGAAGCCCCTTCTGCCGGATGTGCTGAATGGCAATAGAGAGATGTTAACAAGGCCCAGATCCAGCATCACATATCAAGGCAAGAAAGGTAGATTCAGAGCTGAGAGGCGACAAATTGATAACTGGCTCATGTGTTCAATTTCCATCTTGCATAAGAGAACTTGTAACAAGAACCCAAATTCCCTCCCTCCATCCAGATTTGGAAAGGAACATAGAGCTTCTTTATAACTCAACCTCATGACATGACAAAAGCTTCTGAGTAGCAGAAATACACACACACACACACACACACACACACACACACTGTATTTAGGTCAATTCTTTACATTTATTACAATGTTATGATTTAAACATTTATTTGAGACATGTACTTAGTATGGTTACACTCAATGCTCAGTCTTTTAAATTTCCTCTTATTCCTACAACTCCACTCAGAGATGGCTTTAAAGACATGAGAGCTGAGGTTTATGTGGCCTCTTAGTAATGAAGGAAAGAATCCTTGGGCCTACACAGTGTCCTCTGGACCATCCGTGTGAGATGTGCACGGTCTTCTCTGTAGTCCGTACTGTACAGTTTGAGAGATAAGACTAGTCCTATCAGTATCTGGGGCAAGAGGTGTTGGCATATATTCTTAGAGCCAAAATTTCTAGCCATTTTCCCTTACAAGTCACCTGATATAGGGTATTATTGGTGTCTGGCCTCCACTACCTCAGTAAATGGTAGGTGTTATCTTTGATATCCTGTTACTATTAAATATAAGAATTTCTTCAGATGACCAGCTACAGGGGTCGTAATAATCACCAAGTCAATTTCATGTATCTGTTTATGTGTGCTGCCATTTTGCACTTCCAACAAGAAGTGGCTTATTTCGAGCTTTCTCTAGAGGTATAGAGACTTCTAATAGCAGGTCTAGAGAAACATGGCACTATCTAGTGCTTTGTGGGCTGTCTCACAATGAAGAGATATATCTAAAGACCGCACACCTTGATGTTTACATACAACGGTTGGGGATGTCAAAGATAGAATCTCTTATTTCTTTCCATCCACACTTTTATTCTCTATTGTCCATCAGAGGCCAAATGACATCTGTTAAGTTTGTCTTTTTGTTTTTAAATCATATCTCACTTCTTCCCTACTCTGACTTCATGGTTAAGACTTACTGTTATAGAGATCAGCTTACTGAGAAGTAAGCTGAAATTGAGAATTATTTCAGAAAGCATATTTTCATTAAAACAGAAAACCAGCTCTTACCACAAATGTATATAATGATGATTGAAAATTCTACATAGATAAACATTGCTTTCAAGTCAGTAAGAGATAAATACTTGATGGAAAACAATAGTTGGACAGGAATAGTGTATATTCAACCGAATAAATATAAATGCTGACTATACTTTTTAAAAATGCTCAACTTCACTAAAGGCCAAGTAAATGTAGAACAGATGCCATTTAAAATGTGTGTGTGTGTGTGTGTGTGTGTGTGTGTGTGTGTGTGTATATAGCATATTTGCTTATCAAATCCACAGAGGTGCAGGAATAATGGTAATCTAAATTTGCAATACTATAGCACATGCGATTGGCTTGAATGCTAGAGTTAAAAGATGTCATTGAAAGATGACATTGCAGGGCTAAGCACACCATCAGAAATACCTTGTGAGAAACAAAAAAATATTCTCAAATCTTGGGAGTAAATAGAAACTCTGAATCAAACTGACCTTGTGTGGGCATATCTGAACATATTTTAGCTAAACCACAAATAAATTTCTTGTACTTATCTAAAAATTGTTTTAGGAAAGATAAAAGGTAAAACTATGTAGTCCCTCAGTGACTAAGTAATGACTTTAAGATGCTGCAGACTAATAGGAATGAATGATACAAAGGCGAAATTCTGTAAGTTATGTAGCCTTTATTAGTTTAACCACTTAGATCCTTTACCACTAACCATAAAGAAGCTCTCAATCTATGTCAACTTACTTTCCCATTTAAGTAACACATGAATTACAATTGACTTCATAGAAGCCATGTATACTATTGTATAAGCTAAATTTCTGTAACATTTTTTTTTAAAACATAGTAGCTTAAATTAATTTGCTTAGATGACAGAGGAATAATTCTTTCAGACATACTAGTGCAGAAATGAGTTATCTAGAATTAGTGGGACATGTCTACCATCCTCCATATATGACTTCCACCGTTACTCTGTAATCCATCATTTCCCAGCCAGTAATTAGGAAACAATAAGTTAAAGACATGTGTCATGGTTTTTAAGAAAATGACTCACTTTACACATTTTGCTTACCTCCACAATACTTCCTTTCAAACTGAGTCACATGGCCATAGAGAGCTGCAAAGGGAGTCCAAGGATGTGTTCTTTAGCTGGGTAGCCAACTCGATTAAAACTCAAGGGAAGGAAAAATAAGATAAAAACAGAGGGGGGCAAACGATTAGAGACTCTTAAATATAGAGAACAAACTGAGGGTTGGAGGGGAGATGGGTGGGGGGATGGGTTAAATGGGGGATGGGTAGTAAGGAAGGCACTTTTGGGGATGAACAGTGGGTATGATATGTAAGAGATGAATCACTGAGTTCTACTCCTAAAACCAAGACTACACTGTATGTTAACTAACTCGAATTTAAATAAAAATAAAATAAAATAAAATAAAATAAAACTCAAAGATTTGCTTACAAAACAGCTAGAAAAATCTCACTTTATCCCCCTATTAAGTGCTCAAATGCTCTGTATCAGTGTGGCTGACTGCTTATTTATTTACAGAAGTGGATAGGTTATGTTCTAGGTTCCATTGTCTTCATTTTAAATGCTCCATGTTCTCTCTGTTGTGATTTTAATGCTGTTACATGTTTTACCTTTAACAGAATGTTTTAGGGTTGATGGTCCTTTCCCCCTTGGCGATTGATTTGAAAAGTAATTCTCCGTTTATCAGAAAAACAAAAAATATAAAATCATCTTACCACCAACCAAATAATTTATGAATTATTTCAGACCATCATAACGTAAGCTGGCCTAGCATTCACGCATACGCCAAACCTATTAAATGTGACTTAGAACCACTTCGAATTTTCTAGTAGATCATCTATGCTCACTTTCTCTATTTCTACACCTTCTATTTGCTTTTCCCACCCATGGCAATTTGGTTTCTGTTCTTTATACTCCTATTCATAAAACCTGGAGTAAATTCAGCAAACAGACATGAGAGTGGAAACTTCAGACATAAAACTTGAATGACAATCACATTATAGGGCAGACAACTAAAATATCACCCAAATAAGTAGGAAATACAGTAAAATGAGAGATAAGGCATGTGCATGAGTGTTCACATATTGCCTGTAAGTTTATCTGTGGATAAGAAAAGGCATCAATTTAAGTGGATGGCAATAAAAAGTAAATAAAAAGAAAGATTAAAGTAGCAGTTCAAAGAAACAGAGCTGTATGGATATTAAGCATATGGTGAGTGATTTTATGATACCCTCTGGGTACCATTAAAACACCCACAAGTAATCTGATTACTTGTCCCATCTGGAATCCACAAAGCTTCAGGTTAGTTGCTGTGTACCTAACTGCATGCCCTCAAAATAATTGGTGCTGTCTTAATTTTTTCCTATTAGCATTCTCCATCATTGCCAAAAATGACATGGCAAGGCTCTCCAAAGTGCATAACTAAATATGGCAAAGGAGTCTCATCTGTTATTTTTATTTTATCTCCTTCAGTGTCTTTTCATTAGGAGTTTTTAAGAGTAGAAAACATTTTTATTTCATCTTGTCTCATCTAGTGCCTTTGGTTTAGAAGAAACACATCATAGTCTACATGCCGATTAATACGCATGTGTGTATTGTATATGGTTGTTATCTGTGTCACTTACTGCAAGTTGGGGGATTCTAATGCCCTTTAAATCAATAAGTAAAGCCTTATATTATTGATGTGACTTGCTTTTCTGTACTACTACACCCGCCTTAAAACTTATCTCTGTTTAGACATTAGCAGTGCCAATTTGAGAAGCATTCACCAAAATATATTTAAACAATTTTTTAATGCTTTCAAACAAATGATTATCTTAAAATGTATCCCCAGAGACAGTTTATTAAATGAGACATAAAGAAGTTTAGGAATTCACAAAGAATTCGTTATTTCTACTTTATATATTTCAATGTAAACTAAATAAATGATCCTTTGGTAATATTTTCCTCTTCTCTCTCTCTCTTTTTTTTTACTTTTTTCTTTGTGTCTGTATTGATTTTTAAGGTATTGAAATAACTAAATCTAGAAAATCTTGGCTCATTATATCTTTCATGGTGACTTGAAAGTCAATATGTAGTCTGTTGCAGGTCAGGGAAGGCTAGTAAGTCCAAAGAGAGTACCCTTTAATAATAGCAACTTTCAATACAAAATTGCTGGGAATTTCTTGAAGATGCCCATAACTAATCTAGTTATTAGCTATGAAGAAGACTGAATATTTATACTTTTTTTTCAAACTCTCATTTCCCATTTGAAATGCATTTAGGCCTATTTCCTTGTTTAATATCCATGGATTTGATTATTTTTAATTGTAGTTTCATAATTTTCTCTGTTTTAATAAATTCATCTTTGTTTTTGTTTTCCTTCACATTAATTTCAACTCATTTTTCCATAACCCAGTTAACTGTCATGACTTTCCTTTTTAAAGTATTGATTAGAACTTTCATATTCAAACCAGCTTTTCTTAATTCCCAATAATAAAAAAAAATGGGAATGGAAATGAAGAAATGAAGAAGTATCTAACACCAATAAAATTCAAGTAAGATAGGCAACATAAGGACAGAATATTGTATGCTTCCACAATAAATACGAAACAGATGAAGCTAGATTAAATTAAAACATCTTAATCTTTACAAAACCTTATCTCTGTATCAATGAGAATATGAATGCAACATTTCTATGTGAATGGATTTTCAAGGTTGGGAATGATGGCAAATAAAATTTCATTTTCCTTATACAGCACAGTCATCTCTTCAATTCCATGCAGAGGTATAATTACATAAGAACTAAGTAGGAAATAGGGAAGAGTTAATATATGCAAGGCAGATGCATTAGCGTACAATAGGTAAATTCTTGGTAGGCTATATAAGACTGTGCATATAAAGCCTGCGCTGGGATCAGAGAAGGATATTTGATCATCGCCATAGTGGATAATGAATATCAACAACACAAATCTGCTATTTTTACCAATAAGGAGTCTGGTTCAATCTTTTCTACTTCTAGATGAGTTATCAAACTATAACAAAAATGGAGCCTAGGGAAATACAGTGCAGAACAAGGTAAATGGAACTGCATTTAATTTTCTTTTGGAAATCCAATTTTGCAATTATTCTCTCAGGTTTTAAATTTCAATGTAACTTTAAAACTTACCCACTTATTTATGAGTATCACTTGCTTCATTTTAAAATGACATGTACTAGATTTCACACACTGAGTCATGAAGCATTGCTTAGGAATATAAAAGTTACATTTTTCTCAATTTAGCTTTGAAAGGAATGATGTCATTATTAATTTTTACAGATATGTTCTTTAATTTTTAAATAACTTATTTCAATACATAATGCTTTTTTGTTTGCAAATATTTGCCTATATACATAAATATGATATATATTAATATAGCTTTAGATATATGTTAAATAATATTTGTAACCATATTTCTTATTCATAGGATTTCAGAAGTATTTTTTATTAAAAAACAAATCATAAAGAAATTTTTTGTGTGTATGTATATATTTCAGTGTTGTAGCCACTATAGTATATCTCCTAAATGTCAATGACAACTTACTTGTTCTTTCGACTTTACTATAAAAATAAGAATGATATAATATTCACCTTTAAAAATTTTTTTTTAATGTTTATTTATTTTTGAGACAGAGAGAGACAGAGCATGAGCAAGGAAGGGGCAGAAAGAGAGGGAGACACAGAATCTGAAGCAGGCTCCAGGCTCTGAGCTGTCAGCACAGAGCCCGACTCGGCGCTCGAACTCACCGACGGTGAGATCGTGACCTGAGCTGAGGTCGGATGCTCAACCGACTGAGTCACCCAGGCACCCCAATGTTCACCTATTTAGATTGCCTGGCAGTATGACTAGAACCCAAAGCTGGACGTTTAACAAACTGAGCCACTCCCCCCTTTCTTTTAATAAAAAGTCAAAACTCAATAAAGTGATGGCTTGGACCCTTAGACTTTAATCTTTCCTGGAACATAGACATGAAACCTAGAGATAAAGTAGCCATCTTGAAATAAATCACTTATCAGGAATGGAAGGGCAAAACGAGAGAAGGATCTGGGATCAATTATGACATCACTGTTCTGCTACATGGACCTGGGCCTGCTTCCCTTTAAAATTCTTATTATTGAGATAAATAAATCTATTATTGTTTAAACTACATTGTAATTTTCTGTTATTTCCAACGAAAGAAATGCTAACTGATACAACCAGCTTTTAATTTTGGGAAGTTTTCCTGATGATCTATAATTTAATAAAATGTATCATTCCATAAATGCCTTCATGAAAGCCTATATGTAGGAAATATAAAGAATAGTGACAACAAAATAGTGCAAAATAGTAATTTCATTTTTTTCCATTGTTGGCATTTTATAATAGTAGCTGCATTGCTTAAAGTAAATATTTACAAATAGAAATCTTAATTTTTTGACATATCTATAATTTGATTTTCATGTACGGTTCAATTTTATTTGCATAACCTGAAACATGTCTCCCTTCAAAATAAATCAATTGACCATTGAAATCCAAAATCAGTAGTGATATCAGCAAAAATCTAAAGTAGGCTAGAGTATGTGCTAGAGTAGGCTTTCCTGAGGAAACAAGAAAATATATTTTTTTCCATGAGATAATATCAAATAAAACTTCATATGAACAAAGCAAGCAAGACCCTCTCCAAGAGATTTAACACATGACCAAGTTCTATAATCCCCTTTTACCAGCTTCCTAGATATTTCCTAATTCCAGTGGTCTGCTATCACTTTTGGTGAAATGAGTATCAACTTTATTTTCCAACAGAAGTTACTTGGCCTTTGTCTGGAGTCACTGAGAGAACAAATAATAGTTTCATATTCCTTAATTGATGTAATATTTTATAGCATTCATCTTTTCAGTAACATATTAATTCAAGTGAATAAACTAAAATCGATATTTCAGTATATATCATAGTATAATCTACCTGTATTTCAGTTGTCTATATGTGTAATGTACCAACCCTGCCTTGCATCTGTTGCTAAGCACCCCCTCATAGACTACCAAGGAAGAGGATGCATAGTGTGAATGTTACATGCATGTAAGATCAGCATGGCTAATCAGCTAATTTTGGAGAGGATACTGAGTTAAATTTGCAATGATCAATTTCAGCTGGTTTGATACGCTGACCAACTGGATTTTATTCATCATTTTCAGAAGAAACAAGGCATAATAGGATTCATTGTGAACATTAATTTGGTACTTGTGTATAGTAAAAAGAGACTGAGTAAATATCAGAAAGGTGGTAGAAAAGCAAAGAAAGAAGGGTATTAATAGATATTTTCATTTGGCATTGTATCATTGCTCAATACATTACTGTAATTAGTTTCATATAGCACCACAATTCTGTATTTTCTGTATACTTTCAGTTCTTCAAGAAAGTGTTTGACAACCACGTTTCTTTATAATATCTACTTCATTTCAGAAAGCATGTACTCAATAAAATTCTCCTGAAGATTGAATTCATTTCTTTTCAAAAACTTGATTTTACTTCCTTTTGTTTTCTTCTATAGTCTCTAATGGATTAGAACTTTTGTGATTTAAATTCAATGTGAATTATCTTGGGTCAAATTTGTAATTGTGCTAAATCCCTCCATGTTTGATAAGCTATTCAGTAATAAATATGTACACTATTTAGCTAGTATTCCTGGAAACCTTATCATCTCTTTTTCTAATAAAGCATTTGAACCTTGGCATTGAGCAAAGATAATACCTATAATTGAATATGTCAATAACAAGATACAAAATTCAATTTAAATAAGCTATTGTAATCAGCTTGATTGTATTATGTTGGTATCATGGAAACAGATGAAAGATTATAATATATTAAATATTTCATGCTAATTATTCTGGTATTAAATTTTTGTGTGTATGAGAGAGTTGAATTGTGGCTGCTTATTACACAGCTACTAAAGAGATTTCTGTATCTACATAATATCTAATATCTGTATAACAACAAATAAAGCACTGCTATTTTTTGCTTATTAGGATTATCCATAACAAATATGCAATATTTTCACTTTGCATCCTGACATTTTTGCCTTGTGTCATAGCTGCAATATATATTTGGAATTAGAAAAGATGGTAAGGGGCAGAGCAGAAAGGAATAAAAATATCACATAAAAATACCACACAAAAATTTCACATAATCATTTATTTACATTCACTATTAATTTCCTAAGAGTAATTTTTTTTAAAAAAGTCATTATTTAATCAACTGAGATAGGTATATATTACCATGAAAGTGAACAACAACAATAAAGTATTATCACATAAGACTTCTAATCTCTGCCTCAATATGGTGGAAACAATACTGTTAAAAATTTTTTATGATTAGCAAAAGAATTTCATACAGGAAAATTTTGCTCTCAGACCAGAAAATTGATGTCTCTTAGCACCCAATAGCATTTTCCCAATTGAATTTGTTCTACAAATGCAGTATTTGAAACTTTAAAAAAAGCATTTACTCAGGGGCACCTAGGTGGCTCAGTCGATTAAGCGTCTTACTTCAGCTCAGGTCATGATCTCATGGTTCGTGGGTTTGAGCCCCACATCAGGCTCTGTGCTGACAGCTAAGAACCTGGAGCCTGCTTTGGATTTTGTATCTCCCTCTCACTCTACCCCTTCCCTGCTCATTCTTTGTTTCTCTCTCTCAGCCCCTCTGGAAAACAGTGTGGAGTTTCCTCAAAAAATTAAAAATAGATCTACCCTATGACTCAGCAATAGCACTGCTAGGAATTTACCCAAGGGATACAGGATTGCTGATGCATAGGGGCACTTGTACCCCAATGTTTATAGCAGCACTTTCAACAATATCCAAATTATAGAAAGAACCTAAATGTCCATCAACTTACAAATGGATAAAGAAGATGTGGTTTATATATACAATGGAATACTACTTAGCAATGAGAAAGAATGAAATCTGGCCATTTGTAGCAACGTGGATAGAACTGGAGAGTGTTATGCTAAGTGAAATAAGTCAGGCAGACAAAGAGATACCATATGTTTTCACTCATATGTGGATCCTGAGAAACTCAACAGAAGACCAGGGGGGAGGAGAAGGGCTGGGGTGGGGGGAGTTACAGACAGGGAGGGAGCCAAACCATAAGAGACTCTTAAATACTGAGAATAAACTGAGTGTTGATGGGGGGTGGGGGGGAAGGGGAAAGTGGGTGATAGGCATTGAGGAAGGCACCTGTTGGGATGAGCACTGGGTGTTGTATGGAAACCAATTTGACAATAAATTTCATATAAAAAATAAATAAATAAATAAATAAATAAATAAACATTTAAAAATTATAGAAATAAAAAGTTAACTTATGTTTGATATTTTAAAAATATTTATGTCAGCAATACTGTCCCTTTATCTCCAAAATCTGTACTTTTATCTATCTTGTTCTGTGCCTGAGGAGACTGAAGTTCATGGACTGAGTCAACAGGCTCTCTTATTCTTTGACTTCCCACTGGGTTCAGGTATATTGGAGAGGAAATTAGTGGGTGGGTGACCACAAGGTAATCCATCCGTTCTGACTCCTTTCGTGTCAATTGACTATGGCTGTGTTCCCAGCTGAAGGCCCAGCTCCTGTCAAGTTCCCCTGTTAGTTAACAGTAATCTTCAGGTTCTGGCAACCCCTCTATCCTCTTGATCCCTTGAATACTGGACCTGATGCCACTCTTCCCTCTTTGGGGGTAGACTGGAGGCCTCACCACATCTTGCTTGTTTTTCCTTTTTTTTTTTTTAAGTTTATTTATTTTGAGAAAGGGAGAAAGTGTGAACAGGGGAGAGGTACAGAGAGAGGGAGAGAGAGAATCCCAAGAAGGCTCCACACTGTCAGCGCAGAGGCCAATGTAGAACTCAGACTCACAAACTATGAAATCATGACCTGAGTTGAACCCAAGGTTTGGATGCTTAACCTGCTGAGACACTCAGGCACCTCTCCTTCCTTGTTTTTCTTCACCAGTCCCATATTTTTGTAGTCACCTTACTCAATTGTATTTATTTATTCATTCATTCATTCATTCATTCATTTACTATTTATTTATTTTAAAGTTTATTTATTTTGAGGGAGAGAAAGAGTGCACAGGAGAAGCAGAGAGATAAGGAGACAGAGTCCCAAGCAGTCTCCACTCTGTCAGTGTGGAGCCTGGTGTAGAGCTCGAACCCACAAACTGTGAGATCATGACCTGAGGTGAAATCAGGGAGCAGATGCTTAATCTACTGAGCCACCCAGGTGCCCCTCAATTTTATTTATTATTTCATTTGTGTGCACTATCTTGTTCTTTCTGGGATTTGAACTATTACATTTTTCTGAAAATGTAGTATAATATTTTCGTGTTGAACAATGTTATACTTCAAGTATCTAATATTGCCAGAAAGGTAATTATGTTGGATTTTTAATATACTGACTTAGTGAATGCATCAACATTTAAGCCATCTTCAGTAAATACTAACTACACATTTATCTAGTAACTAGAGTATGGTTAGGTCTAACTTAATAATTGTTTGATGAGTAGGTTTATTATAATAGAAACATTTTTTATCACTGATAGTTTTAACCTCATGTTCAAATATAGATGGCTTGGATCAAAAAACATTTTGCAAAATTGTTCCCTAGAAAGGATTATCATTTGCACTACTACTAATATCATAAGAAGATATATATATGTGAAGCAATAACCATATGAATTTAAAATTCTTTAAAAATTTTGCCAATCAAAATTACAATGTTGAAATAAGTAAGATCTTATATTGTTTTAATTAGCATCTTGATTGCCAGTGAAATTAAATGTGTTTCATATGCTTATTGGAAATGTGCATTCTTTTTTACCTTTTTTACCTTTGACAATTTTACTCATTTATATTGGAGTGATTAAATTTTTAGAAGGCTCTGATCCCCAAGTTTCTACTAACGGCAAAATATAGATGGTGCTGTTACCATTGTTATATATATGGTGATGTTATCCATATCTGATATAGGAAAAGGAGGGCAAACTATGGATGGTGATGTTATCCATTGTTATATGGATGGTGAGGTCATCCATATCTAGTATAGAAGAAGGAGGGAATTTCTGAGTGTAGTCCTTTGTTTTGGATAAATGATAAATTTGGGATGATTAATTGACATCAAAGTAGATATGAGTAGTTGACTGTAAAGTTTACTAGAGCGTGGTAAAGAGATTTGTATTAAAAATACAGATATGATCGACTCCAGAACATATATTATTGAAACCATGTAATTGAAGAGTGTGTACACTAAGAAGAAATGGAACAATATTATAAACAATACCAATTTGATGTGGTGAGCTTGGAAAGAATTTCATACAGAAACAGAAGGGCAGAGACAGAAGAAGGGACTCAGAAGCATGTAATATCCTGAAAACTAAAGGAAATGAGATAATTCAATATTGTCACATATTGATAAAGGCCAAATAAAATAAAAATCATCTATTGTTTTATTAATTTTTTCATTGTTGATTTTTAAGAGAGAGAGAGAGAGTGCGAGTGAGGGAGGGGGAGAGAGAGAGAGGGAGACACAGAATCTGAAACAGACTCCAGGATCTGAGCTGTCAGCACAGAGCCCGAGTCGGAGTTCAAATTCACAAACCATGAGATCGTGACCTGAGCTGAAGTCGGATGCTTAACCAACTGAGCCACCCAGGTGCCTCAATGTATTGTTTTATTACTATAAAAGAGTATTAGTGACTATGGAGAGACATTTTGCTATTATAGTAGAACTAACAGCATTCAGTTGAAGATATAATGAAAGCTGAGTAACTGGCGATGGGATTATAAAAAAATAATAAAAGGAATTTTATTATGAAAGGGAAAAAGACAGCTTTGTTTATAGGAGGATATTTAGTTTTAAAAAATTATAGGAGAGGATTAAACATATATGAACTCTAATTGGAAGAAGCTAGATAGATCAGAAAACTTGAAGAAACAGGAGATGAGAGGGGACCAATAAATAGATTTAGGTAGGGAGAGAGCAGGAAGGAGTAAGATCCAAAGCATAAACTGGAAACTAAGGAGAAGAATCAATACCTTGTAACAAAAGAACTTGAAAATCATAGATGAAAATGCAATTATGTGTGTCAGTGCATTGGTATTAAGATAAATTAGTGCTATTAGTTTGATGGCATGTAGAATCTTTGGAAAACGGAAACTGATTTTTCTTAGCATGATGGGAAGATAAAGTGGATGGTAGGATTAAAGCTTTGCATATCATAGCAAAGTTTAAAACAGCTGAAGACAAGCAACAAACTGAGCAGATACCTGGTAAAATATTTGTATCCAGAATATACAAAAAATGGTTACAACTCAAGAAGACTACAACTCAATAGAAATTGGGCAAATATATTAACAGATATTTCACAAAAAAAGATACACAAATGTCTCTGAGGAATAAGCCCACTAACCCAATCAAAGGAAGGATGCAGAGACGCAGAGCCCAGTGAAGCGAGGCTTTAATCAAAGTTCTTGCAAGAGTGGGTGTCTGAAAGACAGGCACCCTCAAAGGTTTTACAATAGATAATTTTCTTCCTAGAATGTAAGTCTCTCCCCTGTTTCCTCACTGGCTTACCTGGATGTTGACTATGCCCATGTAAGGCAAAAAGTTATCTGATTGAAACAAATGTTTATTCTCTGAGGTGACTCAGTGACTTTCGCCCCTCCTCCCGTTGTTCTTTGGAGCATGTTCATTGCAAAGCCTGCAAAAATAAGCCCACGAAGTGGAGAGGGGAAGAACCAGGAAATGAAGTGTCCAAGGGTTTGGTTCTCCATTGTGGTGGGGGTGGGAGGGTTGTACATATTTCCAATAGGTTGTAAGCCTACTGTTAACTAGACAGCAAGCACAGCTTTTATTTGATATTTTTTTTTAATTTTATTTTTATTTTTTAATATATGAAATTTACTGTCAAATTGGTTTCCATACAACACCCAGTGCTCATCCCAAAAGGTGCCCTCCTCAATACCCATCACCCACCCTGCCCTCCCTCCCACCCCCCATCAACCCTCAGTTTGTTCTCAGTTTTTAACAGTCTCTTATGCTTTGGCTCTCTCCCACTCTAACCTCTTTTTTTTTTTTTTTTTTTTTTCCCTTCCCCTCCCCCATGGGTTTCTGTTACCTTTCTCAGGATCCACATAAGAGTGAAACCATATGGTATCTGTCTTTCTCTGTATGGCTTATTTCACTTAGCATCACACTCTCCAGTTCCATCCATGTTGCTACAAAAGGCCATATTTCATTCTTTCTCATTGCCACGTAGTATTCCATTGTGTATATAAACCACAATTTCTTTATCCATTCATCAGTTGATGGACATTTAGGCTCTTTCCATAATTTGGCTATTGTTGAGAGTGCTGCTATAAACATTGGGGTACAAGTGTCCCTATGCATCAGTACTCCTGTATCCCTTGGATAAATTCCTAGCAGTGCTATTGCTGGGTCATAGGGTAGGTCTATTTTTAATTTTCTGAGGAACCTCCACACTGCTTTCCAGAGCGGCTGCACCAATTTGCATTCCCACCAACAGTGCAAGAGGGTTCCTGTTTCTCCACATCCTCTCCAGCATCTATAGTCTCCTGATTTGTTCATTTTGGCCACTCTGACTGGCGTGAGGTGGTATCTGAGTGTGGTTTTGATTTGTATTTCCCTGATAAGGAGCGACGTTGAACATCTTTTCATGTGCCTGTTGGCCATCTGGATGTCTTCTTTAGAGAAGTGTCTATTCATGTTTTCTGCCCATTTCTTCACTGGGTTATTTGTTTTTCGGGTGTGGAGTTTGATGAGCTCTTTATAGATTTTGGATACTAGCCCTTTGTCCGATGTGTCATTTGCAAATATCTTTTCCCATTCCGTTGGTTGCCTTTTAGTTTTGTTGATTGTTTCCTTTGCTGTGCAGAAGCTTTTTATCTTCATAAGGTCCCAGTAATTCACTTTTGCTTTTAATTCCCTTGCCTTTGGGGATGTGCCGAGTAAGAGATTGCTACGGCTGAGCTCAGAGAGGTCTTTTCCTGCTTTCTCCTCTAAGGTTTTGATGGTTTCCTGTCTCACATTCAGGTCCTTTATCCATTTTGAGTTTATGTTTGTGAATGGTGTGAGAAAGTGGTCTAGTTTCAACCTTCTGCATGTTGCTGTCCAGTTCTCCCAGCACCATTTGTTAAAGAGACTGTCTTTTTTCCATTGGATGTTCTTTCCTGCTTTGTCAAAGATGAGTTGGCCATATGTTTGTGGGTCTAGTTCTGGGGTTTCTATTCTATTCCATTGGTCTATGTGTCTGTTTTTATGCCAATACCATGCTGTCTTGATGATGACAGCTTTGTAGTAGAGGCTAAAGTCTGGGATTGTGATGCCTCCTGCTTTGGTCTTCTTCTTCAAAATTACTTTGGCTATTCGGGGCCTTTTGTGGTTCCATATGAATTTTAGGATTGCTTGTTCTAGTTTCGAGAAGAATGCTGGTGCAATTTTGATTGGGATTGCATTGAATGTGTAGATAGCTTTGGGTAGTATTGACATTTTGACAATATTTATTCTTCCAACCCATGAGCACGGAATGTCTTTCCATTTCTTTATATCTTCTTCAATTACCTGCATAAGCTTTCTATAGTTTTCAGCATACAGATCTTTTACATCTTTGGTTAGATTTATTCCTAGGTATTTTATGCTTCTTGGTGCAATTGTGAATGGGATCAGTTTCTTCATTTGTCTTTCTGTTGCTTCATTGTTAGTGTATAAGAATGCAACTGATTTCTGCACATTGATTTTGTATCCTGCAACTTTGCTGAATTCATGTATCAGTTCTAGCAGACTTTTGGTGGAGTCTATTGGATTTTCCATGTATAATATCATGTCATCTGCAAAAAGCGAAAGCTTGACTTCATCTTTGCCAATTTTGATGCCTTTGATTTCCTTTTGTTGTCTGATTGCTGATGCTAGAATTTCCAGCACTATATTAAACAACAGCGGTGAGAGTGGGCATCCTTGTCGTGTTCCTGATCTCAGGGAAAAAGCTCTCAGTTTTTCCCCGTTGAGGATGATGTTAGCTGTGGGCTTTTCATAAATGGCCTTTATGATCTTTGAAAATGAATCATCGCCCTTACATCTCACATGTCTAATTAGCATATTAAATAATATTCAACATCATTAGTCATTAGGCAAATGCAGATCAAAACCACAAGGAGATACCACTTCATACCCTCTAGGATGGCTGTAATAGAAACATAGACAATAACAAGTGTTGACAAGGCTGTGAAAAAACAAGAACATTTATATATTCCTGTTGAATGGGAAAATTGTGTAGCAATATTGGAAAGTTTTGCAAGTTCTCAAAAAGGTAAACATAAAACTCCCATACAACCCAGATATTTTACTCATAGGTACATAAACAAGAGAAATGAAGAAAATATATCTGCTCAAAGACTTACATAGGGATATTCATAGTAAAATGATTCATAGTCACAAAAACTTAGAAACAAGCCAAATGTCCATCAATTGGTGAATGGACAGCTAAAATATATCTTTAATATGGAATGCTGTTTAATAATAAAGAGCAAAAAATTTATGCATCCTATTTCATGGAATAAACCTAAAAATCCAGAAGCCAGATATAATAGACCACATATTATATAATTAGCTTATATGAAATACCTAAAAAGCAAATTTATAGACATTAAGTAAATTAGTGGTCACCTGGGACTACCAGTAGGAACAATAATTAACTAAAAATGGCAAAAGGGATTTATTGGAGGAATAAAATATTCTAAAACTGATTTATGGTGATGGTGAACCCCTTAGTAAGTTACCAAAAATTACTAAATTGTACACTTGAAATGGATGAATTTTATGATATGTAAAATTTGACTCAAAGTTGCTTTTTTTAAAAAAATAGTTCCTTAAAATTTCAAGATGTTATGTAAGAAATGTATGAAAAAAATATCAAAATGAGAACAACCTTTCTGAGTCTATTTTAGCTAAAGATGCAAAAGGCCAAGTACAAAATAACAGAGGTCATTCTATTTGAAGGAGTTAGAAAACTTCTCCAGGTACTGCAAGGGAAATTCTTTAATGTTGTCTTTAGCTCATCTTAAAATATAAAAGAATGAAAGTTTAAAAAATATTAGATAAGAGCTTTAGGGAGACTACTTGGAAAGCTTAATGTTTATCTCCTAGAGTGAGGGACAATGGGAGCCATTGTTTGATTCATTCATCATTTATGAGAACGACCTCTAGCCATGCTGCTTTCATGGTAGAGAAAGAGGAGTCTACATTAGAATTGATCTGCAGTCCCAGAACTTGTTGATATAAAGGAAATAAATGTGTTTTGTGTACATTAAACATGAGTCAAATGGGAACGATAGAGCCACTGGAGCCATTGTGCCTGAGAAAGCTTTCTAAATAAGCAATGGGATCTCAACAGAGTGTATAGGTGAGCCAAAAAAAACAAAAAACAAAAACAAAAAAACAAAACCAGATACCAAAAGTAAATTAGAAGAATCCAGCCAAAGGAGGCTTTTTATATTAAGGATAGGCATGTGAAAAATATCCAGGGATAGGGTATCTCTGACAAACCAACACAACACCTCAAGATATCCAGCTTTTTGAACACTTTCAAATCAATAGGGTATTAATGCCATAGCGTGATATTAACAAGCAAATAAGCTCTTTCTTTACTACTATGCTTTTTCTCTCCATCATTTTTTTGAGCAAGAACTATTTCAAATCACAAATGGAAATCTATAACCAGAGAGAATGAAGAAAATAAGAGAAATAAAGAAGAGCCCAAATTTTTCTTATTTCTAACAGCAAGCTTGATCTAGAAATAAGCTAGGAATGAGGCAAGGACAAATTTAAAATGAATAGCAGAATTTTTATCATTATATGATACTGAATTATTATTTGCTAAAATTAAATTATTACTTGTAATTATAGTTACCAGAAGATTTTCATTGTATGAGTGTGATTTGAACAATTTCAACCCAGAGAACTAGTCCCACGTGTAGGCTTAAAAGAATATTGATGGAAAAGCAAATTGTCAATGTTTGGCTCTTCCATATCAAATTCCAATTAAAAAAAATGAGATGGATTACTTGTCATGTCAGAAACCCAGTTAAAATTAAGGATTATAAAAATTACAGTTATCCACAGTGAATCTGGGTGTATGATTTTTTTTTTCCTTAGTAGGAAGTGGCAGGGTAGTTAAGAGAATGCAATGGAGCCAGGCTGCCTGGATTGTAATCTGGTGGGCCTACCAAATGGCCATATAATTTTGGTCACATTACTTAAATTCTTATCTCTATTGATTCATTTTTTAAACTATGGATTAATGAGAGTACTTACTTCATAGAGAATGTGAGGATTATCAAGTTGGTATATGTTAGCACTTAAAATAGCAAGTGATACAGGTAAGCATTCTATTGTTACTTTGATGATGATGATGATGATGATGTTTCTTCAGCAGCTCTCATTTACCTGTATGTAGGAAGGGGATTTGATAACATATGAAATTATGCAGAATTGGGGTGATACAAATAATGGATGAGCTAAGAATATTAACTATAGATTGGTTCAAATAAAGAATTGCAGAATCTATGCTGAGTAGGTGGAATATAAGAGTAGGAGGTGCTGATAGGGAGATATAGGATGATAGCTTTTTTTGTGTGTGAAGCAAATGAAACGTATTAAATAACCTCATATTATGAGATAAATGTCACAATTTAATAAAATGTAGAGGGTATGGCACCAGATATCTGGAGGATATTCCAGAAGAAATGTGGAAGTCTGAACTAAGTATTTGACGGTCAGGAGAAAGTAATCTCTTAGCGGATCTGGAGACAGGATATTAGGTACAGAATCATTTCATGTGATGAGAAAGACCTAGAGTTGACCATGGGAGTGGTATTTAGAGTAGAGCAGAGAAAAAGATTAATGAAGAAACAGACAAGGAAAATCAGGATTTGGGTATTCAGTAATTTGTGTATGGTTTTGAAGGTCACTTAGAATAATGACAAGTTGTAGAAAAAATTAAAACTTGAAAGAATGAGGAAATAACTGGGGGTTTAAGAGGTGTAAAGAAATGAAGAATGGAGTATGGCATATATGGATTTCATTAATTATATTGTATGCGCAATTCTGAACATAATGTTTGGTACATACAATTTACCACATAAGCATTACTTCAATAAAAATGTATACCTTACAGGAGCTGCAATTTTCTTGTTTTTGGAAAAGCAGTGGTCTGGAAGACACAACATGTAATGGGGGAAGTCTGATCTCATATCTGACTCTGTGTGAGAATCTGACAAGGATGATGGATAATTATAATGGGAAATTTTGTGGGTTATGGCAGCAGAAGCAACTTCTATCTGAAAAGGCTGCAGGTAAAACAGTGTAATTGGAGGAGGACCAGACATTATCTAAAACAAACAGGTAGAAAGAATAAGTAAGAAGTCGAAGTATATGAAAATTTATTCACCATGGAGTGGGATATCACAGAAGTATTTCAGAATGAGAACAGCGGAACCTGATCATTTTTATTCACTACATTGATGGTGCCATGCTGACATATCTGTAGGCAAAAAATATTAATTGCCCCTGTAAGTTTTGAAAAGATACATGTCTAGCATAAGGTAAAAACTTTATTCATTCACTCTATTATAGGCCAAACATTATTCTAGGAACTTCAGTATAACTGGAAAAAAAATAGAAAATATTGGCTGAAAAGCAACAGATAATGAACCAAAAATATAATACGAATAAGTTATATATAAAGATAAAAGTGTCATAATATGAAAAACTAAGCAAGAGAAAGGGGTTCAAGGGTTTAGCAAAGATAGACTACAGGGTTACATTTTAGATACTGAGAGCCAGATATTTAAGCAGTCTTGAAGAAATCGGAGGATTATTCACAAGGACATGTAGGAGAACATTGCAGTCAGAGAGCATGACCAGCGCAGTGCCCTAAGGGAGACTCTCTAACACATTAACTCATATCAAAAATGATGATAGTTCAAGCCAGAGTAGTAACATCTGAGGTTATAAGAAGTGTTAAAGATCAGGATATTTTTATAATTAAGCAAGATAGGGCCCATGAATAAACTAATGATAACAAGTATGCCCCAACCTGGGAAGCATGATTATTTCTATTATCTGAGCCTGAAGGCAAGGAGATATCAAACAACACAACCTTACAAACTTACAGATGTAGTGATTTGGATATCTAGCTAAAAAATTTATTTTATTTTATTTATTCTGTACTGTGAAGAACAGGTAGGAAAATCTGAATTTCTATATTTAGCGTCTTTTGATTACAAAAGTCTCCAAAATCAAAGCAGCGTGTCATAAGGACTATATAGGGTTGGAAGTGATGGATAAGAGGTTACAATCAAGTAGTAAATTTTCATTCCCATACCCATGTAATATTCAAGGTAACTTAATTTCATTTTAATAAAATAATCTTTCATTTGGCACAGCAATGTTTCTTCAAAGTTATTTGAACTTTGTAGAATTGCATATATATATATATATATATATATGATTTAGAAATGTAATAAGGTCTGTAACAACTGGATGTAGAACATTTAGAAATCCAGCTTAAAAATACATATCACTATTCTGCTGAAGAAATTACACATCTTGCATTTATTATGTAAAACTCATTAGGTAAGTTAAAAATGAACTCAGGACAACAAAATATTTTTTAAAAGTATAATAAACATTAGACAAAGAAAACAGCAAATGGTGTTTGTACACTTTCAGTCAATTTGTACTGAATAGTGAGATCATAGAACATGTTTATATAAATCCTATATGAATCAAAGATTAACTAGCCATATCACTAAAATATAGGTCAGTAATTTTGATTATTAACTTTTTCTATATTCTTTGCAAGCATAAGTTCTAAGTTTAATAAACTTCTTGTTTTTGCTTGTGTCTGGACATGTTTAAAAATTTTTCTTTGGGGCGCCTGGGTGGCCCAGTTGGTTGAGCGTCCGATTTCAGCTCAGGTCATGATCTCGCGGTTCATGAGTTCAAGCCCCGCGTCGGGCATCTGTGCTGACGGCTCAGAGCCTGGAGCCTGTTTCAGATTCTGCATCTCCCTCTCTCTCTGACCCTCCCCCGTTCATACTCTGTCTCTCTCTGTCTCAAAAATAAATAAACCTTAAAAAAAATTAAAAAAAATTTTTCTTTAATATGAGATCAGTTCAATTAAATGTTCCACAATAAGGAAAAGGCTATATTTTGGGACAAAAATATCTCACTTCTAATTTTAATTATTTAATAACTAGTGAGGCAAACTACTTATACTCTAAGAAATACAATTGCTAATTACTTATACAGGATTCTTGCTGTTGTTTTATGTTAATTGAGGAAAATGAATGAACTTCATTTTCCAGTTTTACTCAGAAATTCAAAGTTATTGGAAGACTTCTCAATGGAAAGGAAAGGTAGGAATTGGATTAAATTATATATGACTTCAACCTGATAGACAATTAATGAGAAGGAAGTATTTTTTTAATTCCTAGTTAAGCAATGAGCTCAACTACAAAAGATGAATAATAATGGCTTATTAATAAGATGATGAAATAAGATGAATTATTATTTCCTACAGAGAATTTTATTGCAAAAAGGAAGTCATTAATCAAGATTTTGAGTTACACCAACAGTTTTAAAATATGCTGATATTATGAGGCCAGAACATGATATAAATAGAATTATAGTTCAATTCAAGCGGTAGGGAGTTTATGAACAATAAATGTTTGCAGGGTTTTCACTTTTTTCCGGAGGAATGATCAGTAACCCAACATGAAATTGCCTGAAATATAGTGAACTTAAACTTGTTGCTTGACTTGTCTGACATTAAACAAATTTAATGTAGTGAGCAGTTTTGCTGATGATGTAGACACAGAAAATAAGAAGTGACTAAAATTTAGTGTAAGTAAGGTTTATCTTCAAAGGAAGTTAAGCCATGGGGGCCAAGATCCATTTTCAGAGAGACGTCAGATTAAAAACAATAGACTAGGATAGAAGGTGGCTCAAACAGATTGTTCATTTACCGTGGTTAAAATTTTGAATGGAGAATGTGCTTACATACTTTTGCAGAGTGTAGACTTAACACTAACAGTATGAAAAGAAAAGCCCTCAGTGTCATCAGGTCTAGTTCTCACTGATGGGCTGGCGAGGACAGGATAAATTTTGAAGGTGGCTATTTTCCTCTGTGGAAAATGGGTGTGTCTAAGATAGGATCAATCAGATTTGCTTTCTTAATAGTCTTCCTATGCTTTAAAGGGGATGGCTATGAGATATTCAAGGAGTTTTAATAAAACATGTGGCATAAAAGTTAAAGTTACAGTATATCAGAAAGTGATAGGCAATTTTAAGTATAACTATTAAAGTTAAGCAAAAATAATTGGTAATAATGAAAAATAAGTTAATTATTTTATATGAATACTTCTACAGTGATGTGTAATATAGATACTTAGGTCTCTTGGTGATGTGACTTGCACAAGTTGGGGGAGTTTTTCATTGTGTAAGAGATTGGAATAAGATCTGATTTTATGCTTTTGTGAATCAATGATATACGAAACTCCAATTTGAAAAGTAGAACATAAAAAAAAAAAGATGAAAAGGAGTGGACTATAAAACTCTTTCAGCTATAGCTTGATTCACTGGGGAATTTCTTTAAGCATTCTATTCACTTAAAATATTATTCAATTTATAAAATGAGACTCCCAGAGAGCTCTTCTGGAGCCCACATATTTCACAGAATGATTTCCTACATACTAAAGATTTTTTTGAACAAAAAAGAAAAGTGGTCCAAAGTAAAGTTGGTAGCTTTAAAGGATATTTCAAAGGGCTAAAATTGATTGATATTGGACATATGTAATTTGTACCTTAATACCTGTTTGGGGTTATATATAGGTTATGCTAGTGCTTGCACCCTATATTTGGATTGCAAATCTTGTTATTGGGGAAGGAATAACACTTAGAAACGATGAATTGTTAAGTTAAAGTTTATGGAGGTTTGTGCTACAAATGGAGAACTGGCACAATCAGCATATTCTTTGTCAATGTGTGAGAAAAATTATTGGAGTAAAGGGCTGCCATGTCTATCTTTTCCCTGAGGTATTAAGACAATATGATTTTAATTAATTTTTAAATACTTTGCATTTTCATTCATTTAATAAATCTGTGGTGGTTGCTTCTTGAAATGTTTACATTTTCAAAAACTCTAAGTTTGCCTCTTCAGCAATCTTTCAAGCGTTTCGAATGTTATTTCTATCCTTTTAAAGAAGGATTACATTTCCTGAGAACTTTAGACCACCTCTACCTGGTAAAGTTTATAAACCTAACAGAAATACATCTTAACCTCTCCAAACTTGCTTATTCTTCTGACTTCATTACCAGTAGCCAAGCTGACACCTCTCTCACACTGGTGGCCCTAATTAGTTATCAAAGGCTATAACTCTATCTAAACAATGCCCTTAAAGCCAATCTGTATAAAACCACCTGTTTCTAATAATCTTAGACTCATACTAGAATTGCCTGTAAACCCACCTGTAATCTTTCCCTGAGATAATTCCGTCTCTACAGCGCAATCATATTTAGCCGGGGATAAAATTTACAATTAAAATTACTATTAGCCAAATGATAATATAAACCTATGTTTGTCTTAGACTTCAGTGCTCAGCTTAAAATGCTTATTTTAAATTTTTGAGTCCCATTTCCCTGCTCAGATCTGTTGAGGCAGAATCTATAGGGAGGAACCTGGAAATCTGGATTTTTTTCCAGTTCTCAGGTAATTCTCCTAACTGATGACCTTTGAGAGCTAAGATTAGAAGTTCACAATTCTGCTTATTGGAAACCACAGGAGGGCTAGTTAGAAGGCAGGTTACCACACCCTCAGGAAGTCTCGGGATAACCCTGAGAATATATAACCCCCCATTACTCTGGTGCAGTCTGAAGTCTGAAATTTAGAATCCTTAGCCTTCAGAATTTACTACATATTTTGAAGGTAAGTGTTTAATTTCTTATTGTGGGGATCCCAAATGTGTCAGTGTTATGCTCAAAGAATTGACAATGATTATTCAGTCCTGCCTAATGTATATTAGAGCTCATTTCCAGGATCCACAAATCTCTACAATATTCCCTGATTCAAAGGAGCACAATCTCATCTACAACTATTGATCTTAGATAAGTTTTTTTGTTCTGGTTATATTGGATTTATCTTCTATTTTATCAGGTGAAAATTATAAACAACCTGTTATGACCTCCGAATTGATAATCTGATTTGAATTGCACTAAATGTACATATCAATTTTGACAGGCATTACCTCTTTAATTTCTTTACTCATTTACGTACAAACAGCATATTTTTACTTAGGTATTTTTATATATCGATTTTTTTCTGGTTTTTGTCGTAGATCATGCACATTTCTTATACTTGTGTATGTGGAAACTATAAAAATATTTCTTCAGTGAAAGATATTTTATCACATTTTTCAACTGATTAATTCAGACATAAAAGTCATGTTGCCCTACATATTTACCATGAAACTAATTATTGCATAGATATATTTTAATAATTGGAATAGTTCTTTAGGTGATTCTTTTCAAGTACGTATATGTTCCTATTTTCTTCGTCCTATTACAGTAACTACAATCTGCAGTATTTGAATGAGAATGTTGATAACAGACATTAGTTGACAGACATGTGCTTGTCTTGTCAATAATAGTTGAAACTTGAAGTGCTACTATATGTCAGAGTGTTGCAAACACTTTACATTTATTACCTTTCTTGAATTCTCTTAAGAATACTCTGAAGGAGCTAAGGCACAGAATGTTAAATTATTTGCATGAAATACTAAAGCTAGGGGGAGCCATGTTTAAACCCAGTAAGTTTCCTCCTCAGTTCAATATTTGCTTATCAATCTTGGTAGTTTCTCCTTATTGTATAAATGTATTAAGACAAGTTCCTTTCATAATAATTTATTCAGAAATTTTAATATTCTACTGAAAAGTATCAGTTATTTTATAAATGTGTTGATATGGTCATATTAATTTTCTTCTTTAAGCTATTAATGTGAAAATTGATAGTGACATAACATAATTTTGAACATTCCTACATTTGTAGAGTGAGGAGACAGACTTGTCCATGAACTTCTAATCCTTCCTGTATTTGAGCTGTTGGTGTTTTACTAAACATTACGCATCTTCACACATAGATAATATTCTTTAGATTTTCCTATATCTTCCGTAAGTTTTTAATAATGGATGTTGCATGCTTCATAACAATTTAATAAGGTTTTTTTTCCTCCATACCATATTAGTTTGAATAGCACAGAACTGTGTGATTATACTTGTAAATTTAAATGTAGTTTATACATACAAAACCACTTGTATTGGAGGTCTTTTTATTAAGAAAACTCTGACAGTCCCTTCAATTTCTTTTTTAGTTGTGTGGTCAAGCATACACTAAGTTTTAAGTCAATTTTTATAATTCAGGTTTTATTAAAAGTAATTTTAAAAGTTATTAGAAAAGTAGAAGTATTTTTGTTGCTTACTTTTTGCCTTCTAAGGGATAAGAGTATAAAATAAGAATTTTAATGCAAAATTTTAAAAACTCTTAAATGAATTTAGCAGTGAAATTAACAAAATATATCATTAATTTTTTGAGCTGGGAGATCAGCTGATAGTTTCTGAGAATAGATTAGAAAATTAGAAGGGAATGGAAAATGACAAAGAGAAATTAAAAATGGAGTAAGTGAAACCAGAAATTTCAACAATCCACCTCTTTGGAATTCTAAACAGAAGTGAAAACATTGACAAAAACATAGAATCAGTGAAATAGTAAATATAGTTCCTACAGCTGAACTAAAAACATTCAGATTTAAAGAGCCAACAAGTTGGATTAATACAAAATTATTTCTATTTAGCTATGTCCTTTTTAAATTAAAAAAAAAAAAATCCAGGGGCATGGAAAAAATTCTAGAAGTTTCCAGCATAAATAAGCAGATTAATTACATGGAGACAGGCTGTTACTGGCATTATGCTTTACGATGAAAACATTTTTTTGACCTTATACTTTCACAGGTGATTAAAGAAACATTTAATTATGGAAGTCAAAGAGTGTTTTTTTTAAATATTTACAGGCAATAGGTTATGAATAGATTTTTTTAAATAACTGCCAGAGAGAAATTTACAAACACTTTTAAAACTTTGTTTAAAAAAGAACAGATTTTATCATTTGTTTTGTTTCTTAATTCCACAAGTGAGTGATGAAACAAATGAGCAAAACGGGGGTGGGGTGGAGAAGGGAAAAGGGCAGGTGGTTACCAGAGAGAAGGTGGATGGAGTGATGGGTGAAATAAGTGATGAGCACCGGGTGTTGTAAGGAAATATTGAATTACTATATCGTGCACCTGATACTGATATTACACTGTATTGTTAACTAACTGGAATTTAAATAAAAACTTAAAAAGAAAACAAAAAAGCAATAAAACAAAATCAAGGTCAAATTTGTTTTGAATGCATATATAAATACATGAAACACTTTCATATTTAAATTTGTAAATATTTTAAAAGCATATTATGTCTTAACGAGGAATTCAAGAATTCAAGATTAGGTATACATCAGGAAGTTGATTCACTATGTTATCAGGTTATAATTTTGATAAACCTGACTGAAAAACACAATCATTCATTGTAAACCTTGGCAAGCTAAGAATAAAACAAGTTATTGCAGAGATAGCAGGCCTCTCCTACATAACTTAATACAAATATTAAACTATCGGTAAAATGCTAGAAATATTCTTGTTAAATTCCAAGACAACACAAAGATATCTGCCTCAAAGCAACTAACTAATTCTTTCCATTTGATGAATGATTTTGGGAAAATCATCATTTCCATGCTACACTGGAAAAAAAAATAAACAATTGAATGTGTACATACTTGTAAATATAACAAAAATGTCTAAAGAAAGCTGACCAAATGTATTAACTCAACTTGCCTCCAGAGATGGAGAAAGGCAGGCATGGCATGGTATCCTTTATTCTGAATTAGTTTAATCTTTACCAAGCAGACATATTTTTGTAATTTGAAAAGATGTTAAGTAGCTATTTAACCAAAGAGAACTGTTCCTTTAAAAATTCAAGTGTTAAGAGTGTATACAGGTCTAGACAAAAATGTAGTTTTCTTCCATTCTAACATCAACTTTGGGGAACTCCTAATTGAAAGTTTCACATGTCTTAGTTTTTTTAAATGTGAATCCATACTACACACCCTAACTCAGTTTCTGGTTTAGATGTTACAGAAGAAACCATTGGAGTAAGTTCAAAAACCAATAGAAAGTCTTCGTGCATTTTCATCTGGCCAATGGGGGGAAAATTTATGATAAAGTGTAAATTACATATAAAACACTTTAAGTAAAATGGAGTATCATTTATCATACTGAATTAAATTGTAAGATGACAAGTGCATAAGGGATGAGAAGAAAAATAAAATATGTAAGTCTGATTAATACTTCTATAAAAACCTGAGGTTTGAAAGACTAAACAAATTGACACAAAAATAAGCCGGGAGAGGAAAAATACTCAAATGCAAGCAATTATTTCTCTCACAAGAAAGCACAAAAATCTTTAAAATTCTTTTCAACTGGTTGTCAGAAAACCATGAATAAGGAAATAAGTCCAAGTCCTACAGTTCACAAATATGATGAAGTTTTTTAGAGATAAAATATTTCAAAATGGTTGATTTCATTTTGGCACTTTGTTTAGAACTTCCCTTGATGATGAGAATCATCTGGGTACTTGTGAAAAGATTGTTTTACAGATTCTCTTACCTGTGATTTATGAAGCCTGGAATTTCTCCCAGGTATTTTTATTTTATAAGTTACCCAGGTGGTTCCTATCTTTAGGGATTTTAGGAAACCTTGCTTAAAGAAGCTTTGGAAATCAGTCATAATGAATCAGTATATACAACTAAAATTACTTAAAAAATTGCGGTGCCTGGGTGGCTCAGCTCATTAA